>NC_044062.1:11366621-11424121 GCF_902167405.1 Gadus morhua
TTTTGATATAAAGAAAAATACCGGTGGTGCCGTGTCTGGCTCCCAAATGCACATGGCAGGAGGCTTCAACCTGTCCATCAACTCTCATCATAAGTCTACTGATGGCTGCGCCTATAGTGCTCAGCATCTGCTCTGCAGGCCATAGCCATCTGTCCACCTCGGAAACAAACTGAAACAACCTCTATTTTATATAATAAATATATGAATTTCAATTGATGTGATTGCAATCCATGGCATAGGTGAATGCAGTGTTCTCTGTTTTCATTAGAAAGTGACGTTGGGGTTTTATCACAAAACTTGGAAATTAAGGATTTATGGGACTGTAGCACAAATTAAGATTGTTTAGAGGTTCAACAGGATCTTTGATTATATTTCTTTATTTCTTTCCCTCTTTTGTTTTTTATTGATTTCCGTCTCACCAACAAGTGTAGAGTCGAAAATCTTATCACACTGGCAAGTTTCCCGTGGTATTTAAGGCACTGAGGCTTAATGGCGTTGTTTGATAATCTTAATCAGCTGCGTGGGGTGTACTACAGAAGGCAGGTGTTGCATAATTCTCCACCACTGATCCTATTTCCACAGATAACATCCACCCCAACAACAAAGATCACTTTGTCGTCCACACATCTGTTGGCTGCTCAGGCTAGGTTTCGAAAACTACCGTCAAAGAATAGACTCCAGCATGTGACCTAAAGGAAAACGCAAAGCATTGAAAAAGAAAGTGGTAACCTTTACAAAAAGGTTACATTCATTAACCATGACATAACAATAGTCAATGCAGTAAATAGCATTGGTTAACAATGAATGAATTAACAGTTAACTAATGGTCGAGTAATCATTGGCTAATGGTTTTCATGTTTACTAAGGTAGTAGAAGGTTAGATGTGCTATATAATAATGGTTATTACGGCATTAACCCATTTTAATTAATGTTTAAATAATGTACCTTTATTCTAAAGTGTTACAAAGAAAATAACAAGTTAACAGTTTGTTGCATTGTAGTACAACACTGTAGTGCAGATACCATTCAGTAACATAAGGCCAACTATTTTATAAAACCGTAATTATTGCACTGAAAACACGGTTTCGGTGTAGACACGAACAAAGGAGAAAACAAATGTTGATCTGTAAGAGAATGGATGCGTTTGCATGCTAACCTTACATGTTCCATGTTCCATGTTGCATACAAAGGATAAACCTTTTTCTGTGCATTTTTATGCAAGGGAATCAAATCTGCTTTCTAATCCATCTGGCATCAGCCAAATACTACACATCGACCCTTAACCCCTAAAGAACAGGCCAGTCTGTCTGGTGGGGGTAGAGAGTGACTGATGAATGAATTACTTACACAGGGAATTTTACACAAAAGAGGGTTGAATACAAAAGTAAGTCTATGTGCGAAGGATGTTAACATCGTTCACACAAGACACATACATATGTAATTTGTCCTTTGTCCATTGCAGCCACCCCGAAGGTCACAAGCCAGTTCATGAGATATACATGTTGTTAGTTCTAATTTTTTTCAATCTAATATAAATAATATATAATAATAAGTGAAAAAATTGCAATGTGATTGCTGTGTAAAGTTATAGGTTGATTTTTGTACGATCACTCAGCCGACCGCAGAGACCACCTACCGACTTCAAACTCTGAGTGACAGTGGGCAAGGCCCTGGTTTCAGGTTTAAATCCCGGACTGCTGGCAGATGGCAGCAGCCTTCAGATTAACCCGCTGCTCTTCAACCCATGCTAGGCTTGTAAGGCAGCCCGGGCCAGTCTGTGGTTGAGACCCCGGGTCATTCAGAAGCTCAGAAGTTAAGACTTTTGGTTCAACAAGACCATGTACTAAAGAAAATACAACTACATGTGATCTCAGAGTATTAATGTTGTATTATTGGTTAATATCAGTTATCCTAAAAACACCTGTCTGGGAAAAGTAAGTAAGTATTGTCTGATTTTATCAGGTGGACTTTTTGTAAAACATAAATACCAAACATAGTCCTATATGTCCTCCAATGGGCAAATTCTAAAATAAATCTAAACCAGTGATTTGAATATAATATGACGAGGTGATCGCACAACTCTTTTGCCCATCTCGTCATCTTCTTACTTTCTTATCCCCTGTCTACAAACACACCAGCATGCACTGGCCCATGGGAAATCTCACCGGGAGTCCAACACAAAAAGCATCAGCATCCCTCACTCTGCATCATCTGGGGAGATTAGAGACGTCAACGCACAGCCATGACAGACCTTCGTCAAATAGGATCAGTGTTGCCTCTTTTTTTCCCTCACTCTCTCCATTCTTATCTGCCTAAATCTACCATCGTCAGGCCATCGCAGAACGATATCCCATAATATCATGTCTGGCGGTGCCCAAAAGGGGTATGGTCTCATGTCATGGGAGACATGGAAGCTAATAGACTTTTCAGTCAAGAAACAATACAGATAGGACACGGAAATAAACATGTTGATGATAATAATAATATTATCACACAAGAGGATATTTCTGACAGTTCATGGATATAATTTCAAAAGTAAATGTGATAAATAATAATAAAAAAGTAGCATAACCTATCCTATTATAAATAGGTTGATCTTCCAGGATATTTTTACGTTTAAGATTATTTCTAAGAAATGATTTGTGTTTACAATTCCAAACAGGTTGTTTACCAGGATAACCAACCTGTCGTTGTGAATACAATAATCTTGAATGTGCTCCAAAATGTCAGGGTAACAAACCAATTGAATGAGAGGGATAAAATATGTGCTTCTTAAAATGGTGTTGTTTTTATAAAACAGGAAATCGATGTTATGAAAAATTGTGAACAATAAATAATGTTACCGGTTTGGTAGGATTTTTTTTATCTATGAATAACCTGTGAATCCAGAATACCTGAGCTCAAGCTACCCATTGGACTTCACTGTTTTGGATTATCATTATTATTAATGATAATCTGTGGTGCGGTTTGCCAGGGGTGGAAGGGTTATCTTTTAGTTCTGCTCCACCCCCAAAACTAGGTCACTCTTTTAATCCCACCATGTACAGTAGAGACAGATCAAAAGTAGTCTTTTCGTTTTTGTCAAACTGCAAGCATAGACAGCTTAGTGGTAATGGAAACAGTCAGAGTCTCTCTTAGCAATAATATACAATATTTTCGTATCTGTTACTCGTTTAGTGTATTTGTATTTATTTTCTATCAAAGAGCAAAGCTACTTTTCCCAAATTTACCAAACATGAATTGTAGGCGTATTTCTTAGTGTGTATGTATGTTAACACTACATAAATAAGCCTTCTTGCTGAAAGAGGTACCGCTGGTGCGGATTCTTGTCCGTTGCTGCCACCAGGTGGTCAAAAGCAGTAGATGGAGTTGGGCTTCCGTTATTTTCATTAATTCATTCACTAAATATCAGAACAAATTTGAAGAAAAAAAATAGATTTAGATTTAAAGATGTATAATTAATTGCTTTGGAAATCAAATGAAAACAATTTGTTAAAATTGTGTAGGAAATATATATGGGTAGCAAATTAAAGATAACCTATGGAACAGTGCTACCGATAAAGGGATGGGTTTGGTGCCATAACCAGTAATCTAGGTTTGCAATCGGACGTTACTGTGAATAAACTAAATGCAATCAGGCCAAAGGAAGAAAAGCAGTTTCTACGCAACAGGTTTTAGAAAGATAACAGCACGTCCACAAGCCATTTTTTTGTGGGGAAAAAAACAACCAAAAAAGACCCCAAGGACTCCTTGTAAATTGGGCACCACGTGACCGTGCATGCATGTACGGGACTGAGGACAGCGCGTACGCGGCTCCCTGTGTAGCCTCGACTACTGAGCAGCAGGGCGCAGGAAAAGTTACGGCAAAGTTCTTCATTTAATGCGATTTGATTCCACTTTCACCGTTACGACTTTCCCTAAAGCCATGCAGAGATGTACAACGGCCACCGTAGCCTATTCATGAAAAAACGCGTTTCATCCTTTCTTGAGATGAAATAAAAAAAGTAAACTTTTATTGTTACGCATTCGGACATTTCAGTGAGAGACGATATGTGTAAAAGAACACCTCCCTGAGGGAGCGACGAGTTCCTGAAGACGCAGAAGCCTGGTCCAGTTTTCGTCCCTATTTCTCTTCACATGAGGGAAAGGATCCGGCATCTGTGGATACAATGGGGCAGTGTGTAGCCCCCAATGCAAAGACAATGCAGCAAGATGCTACGAGGGACACTCGGATGTATGATAGTGAACTGTGGCTCTACTGCCGAGGAGCCAGATAAAGGTCTGTAGCTTGGTTTCTTTACCTTCCTTACCTTTTCCTGCATCTTTCTGAGGCTGTGCGTGTAAAACCAGACCAGCTCGGACACGACAGGCTATATTCCACGCAAATAATCATAGTTTTTTTTGTGGGTTATACATTGCCAATCTACAGAAACATATGCAACATTATGAGATGAATACAAAATAATGGTGACCAGTCCGAATGAAGTGGAAAGTATATCTTCAGCGTAAGCAAGGGAGATCCTTACGATATTGTCAGTGCGACCACCTATCACACACCTCCCCCCTATCCACACACACAAGGGGCTTGTGTCTGTTGAATGAAATATTGTTACTTTGGGTATGTGGGTTATATTGTTGTAATGTCAAAGAAACACACATCGATTCATAGACTAATTCAACATGACGATGAAGATGATGAATAATAAAATAAATAAACCCCATCACAATTATCAGTTAAATTCGACAAACTAGTGGGCGATGGAAGCTTATCATCAGCCATTTAGTCAACGACATCTCCATGTGGAACTGCCTCAAGGCCTTGAAGGCAACCATTAACGTAATATGTACTGAGATGATAAACACGGTGATGTGTATTTCTGCTCCAGCAGATAGTCAGAAATTGCCATACGCTTCAGTGAGTGTTGAATATGCAAAAGCCCTCCGCCGCAAACGCGCCTTCAGCCTGACAGTTTGATGGCTGTGGTGGAATAAGCTCAGATAAAAGACACTAGTTTCACAGAAGCATCATCGTAGGATTATACGCAAGTGTCACTCATAACACCAATTATGTGTCCGCTCCTTTTATGTACCAAGGCACGAGTACTAGTCCAAACTAGTGAATCTCTTCTACCCGTGCCGTGGTCCATAGAAGGAGCAGACCCATAATTAGTGTTATGAGCTACACTAGTGTTTGTACTACGATGACGCCTCTCACACATGAACTCATCAAAGGCTTGAAAAGTGTCTTCTCCGTTATTTGCAGAGATCCCACTGAGTCTCTCTGATTCGACAGGTCCAGCTAATCATTAAAGCGATTCTGTATGTGTTTTGGCATCACTGCGCTTGCTGAAAGATACTTGCTGGTGACTGTTTATTGAGGCTGGTATGTTTGGCATGAGGTGAGCAATATACATTGCAATGCTCTATATATGTCTGGGCCTGGAAGGATTATAGACCCTATAGCCCTTCCAGGCCCAGACATGTTAGTAGCGTTAGCTCATCCTGTGCACATTAACAATTGTATGTATCAGGAAGAAAAACTGAATGGGACTATTCACATGTCGGTGCCTGTACAACGTTTAACTCTGTTTAACTCCTGCTGCTTTATGGGCGGTTGTGATTCATGTAAAGTAAGCTTTCCGTGCATCGGCAAGCATGCATTAATAACCAGGCAATACCTGGAAACCTTTGCCTTCTAGATACATTTATTCAAATAGATTGTGGATTTGTTCCCTCTGTATTTGCATACTCCAAGGGATGTTTTTGGTTAACATGCTATAACAAGCCTATACATTATCCATGTGAAGTATTATGTATCTATATGTACTAACATTGTCACTTACATCACATTAAAATTAGGGTAGGTGGCTTGGTGACACCAAAAGGGAAATCTAGATTTAGTAAAGATCCCACCCATCCTCCCTTCAGGCCTGCCTCCAAACCCACTCCCCAAAAACAGGCGATTAGCTGACTAGCTTCAGCAAAAGGTATGCCTAGTCTTGTGGAAGACTCTGGTCATGCGCAATGAGAGCACACAATCAGTGCACAGGTGCACAGGTAAGTAGGTAGAACAAATTATTTGCTTACCAGGTAGGCTAGCCAGTCATTTCCTAAGGGCCTGCGACAGCCACAGACACCACATTGTTTGCTTTTTTGGACAGAGCATTTTAAATATTGATTGCTCTTGGTGTGTAAAGAGTATATATACAAATATGACAAAAAAAGTTTCTAAAATAAGTCACCTGTGCTTGCTTATTATGCCCTAAAATTGGACTTATCTTGGATCATCTTAGTATACTTTAATGTTTTTACATTGAGTAGTAATCATGGCCTTTTTTCCTGATTCCAGACTCGGGCTTCGTCCATAACATCACAAGACATGACAAGAGCGCTGAGAAATGAGTGAGCTGACGTATGCATGACAGCCCCCCCATCTATCAACACACAACTCCAACGGTCTCTTTAGTCAATCCAAGAATCCCCACTCATTATGAAGACCAAGTATGCCATCGTCTTCATCTTTATCGTGGCCCTGGTCATCATCGAGAAGGAGAGCAACATACTGTCAAGGTATTGGGATGAATCAACCCTGAATGCTGAAATGTGTTAATTTTCATGAATCACAATGGTCAGGCTCTTGAGGAAGACGAGGGTGTTTTGCTAAAAAACTTTACACCAATTGAACCAATAATAATGCTGATAATGCTGTTTACCCCTTCCTGTTAGGGCCACCAATAAAACCCTAAAACAATTATAAAGGAGGGCTGTCGTTTCCTAGACTGGTCGCAAATGTCCAGAGACAGACTCATCCCTTGGCTAGTATAAAACAATACAATACTATTTAGTCATTTAGGAGACACACTTATCCAAAGTTAATAACTGTACATTTTAATTTATGCATCATTGATTGATTAGGAAGTAGGGGTTTGACATTTTGCTCAGGGATCACCTACAGGTATGCTGTGGACATTGGGGTTGTAACACAGAACCTTATTGGTGGGAGTCCAACACCTTAACCACTAGGCAATCATGTAATATCAATAAGGGCTGAAATCGGAAATCTTACGAAACAACTCAATTGTATCGGGGACATAATGTATGTGCGCTTTTGATCCATGATAATCCATTGCAGAACTCTCAATAGGGTGTCCGATAAGCTGACCCAGAGGCAGACTCCACTGCAGACGTCATCCAGCCCCATGTACGAAAACGAAACGACCCAAAATGCCCTCGCTGACGACCAGGACCCGAGAGAAAGAGCTATGGGAAACTACAACGCCAGCGACCCACACAAGCACATCCTGCTCATGGCCACCACCCGGTCTGGCTCCTCGTTTGTGGGGGAGTTCTTCAACCAGCACGGCGGGAACATGTTCTACATGTTCGAGCCCCTCTGGCACATCGAGCGCAAGCTGGCCGACGCGGCGGAGAGCGGGAACGTCACGGGGTTGACGGAGATGTACCGGGACGTTCTCCAGGGGCTCTTCCTGTGTGACTTCGGCTCTCTGGAGAGGTACATCTCGCCGGCTCCCCAGGACCACGTCACCGCAGCGCTGTTCCGCAGAGAGTCCAGTTCGTCGCTCTGTGAAAAGTCGGTGTGCACCCCCTTCGTTAAGGACATTTTCGAGAGGTATAGTGTTTATTTTCTTCGGTGGCTATTCCGTTGATGTACTTCGTTATGAGTTATTTGCTGTTAAAAAAAATAATAATAACACATCTACAACTGTTGTCGTCACAGGTACCACTGTAGGACCCGCCGTTGTGGCCCACTCAACCTGACCCTGGCGGCCGAGTCCTGCCTGTCGAAGAAACACCACGCCATCAAAACCGTGCGCGTGCGGCAGCTGGAGACGCTCCGGCCCCTGGTGGAGGACCCGCGCCTGGACGTCATGGTGATCCAGCTGGTCCGAGACCCGCGGGCCGTCCTGGCGTCCCGCATGGTGGCCTTCTCGGCACAGTACCAGACGTGGAACTCCTGGGCGCAGGAGGGCGACGTGCCCGAAGACGTGGAGCAGGTGAAGCGCTTCAAGGGAACCTGCGACCAGATCAGGATGTCGGCGGAGCTGGGCCTGGGTCTGCCCAGCTGGCTGAAGGGACGCTACATGCTGGTGAGATACGAGGACATCGCGCACTTCCCCATGCAGAAGGCGGAGGAGATGTACAAGTTCACCGGGATCCCGTTCAGTCCCCAGGCCAAGAACTGGATCCTTAAGAACACCCAAACCACCAGGGGGGCGAGCGGGGTCTACTCCACGCAGAAGAACTCCTCGGAGCAGGCGGAGAAGTGGCGGTATCGCATCCCCTTCAAGCTAGCCCTGGTGGTGCAGAAGCTGTGTGGACCCGCCATGAAGATGTTTGGGTATAAGTTTGTGGATAGCGAGACGGCGCTGCTGAACAGGTCCCTGAGTTTGCTGGAGGAGAGACGGTTTGGCTTCTCACAGGATTGACCCGCGAAGCTAGGACCAAACAGGATGTAGGACGGTTAGCAACAGGGAAGGAGATTGAGGTGGATTTTGTGCGTACCAAGGTGTAGGTAAACAAGGGTCGGAGGATGAACTGCATTACTGACTCCGACTGGATATTTTTGGATCGTATTTAACTTTTCATTTGACCATGAAATGCAAAGAAATTAAAGCTTTGTCGTTTCGTGCCTCATGTAAACATAAGGGATGTAGTGCACTTGAAGACCAGTTCATGTTTTAAATGGGAAACTTGGAAAAAGAAGATAAGTATTTATTGTGAGATTTTAAGCTCTTTTATCAGTCTATATTTTATATGATTAGGCTTGAGGAGTCGCTTTCAGTGCCGAGTGAAACCGTAACCGCACCGCGACCACCACATGTCCAAAGCCCTGGAGGCTCTTCGTCGGAGCGGTTAAATGGTCAGGTAACTCTATTCGCTTGGAGATAGTCAGGTTTACCGTACCAAGTTTGAAATATTTTTTTTTAAGTCATACACGATTCAGGATGGATACGTTTGGGTGTACAATAGATTACAAGGTTGGTCAGGCGAAAGGGTTAAAAAAGGAATCCTAAACTTATACCCAAAGGTAAAAGACAGGTCAATATGACGTGATCTCTACGTCAATTCCATTTATCTGACACCATAGTGAATTAATTTGTATTAATGCAGATGTATTGGTAGAAATATCTTAACGTAGATTGTATTGTAATCAGAGAGCGTTGTCATTCGACTAAACTATTGTATGTTTAATTGCAACACCTTTCAAGGGACTGATTGTAATTTAGTTGTGTATGTGTGTCTATGTTTGTGTCGGTGAGTGTTTGAGTAAGAGATGAAGAAAGGGAGGTTTTATCGATGTGCACTAAAATAGGATGATAGTATATAGTAACAATTTTAACAAATGTTAGAGGTCAGACCAGCGTTATTCTGCACAGGAACCCGATACCTAAGCCATATACAAATCTATATCCCAGACGTTATATTTTCCTATTCCAAATATAGAATACACACATCCTATAACATTAGGGTAGCCTTTACGTCCATTGAACTGTAAGATCTCCGTAAAATGCAGCTACTGTATAGCTTGAAGGTGAATGTAGGTCCTGTCAAGGCCAGCCCTCAGAGCAGCTCTTTTATGGTATATGAAGGTAAGCACTGTGATTTCCCTTCAATGGCTGCTTTATCTTCAGCTTGGCTGAGGCTCCGCCGAAACTGCTGTGCTAGTATTGCTATTTGATATGTGTGACACGTGAATACAGTGAGCTTCTACTCCTTGTAGCATTTTCAAGAACAGCAAGACACTTTAAGCAAGGTTTTCGCAACCACGTAATCACAAAAGCCTACTGTATATGACACTTACTAATACTGCAATAACAATATCATAACAGAGAGAGAGAAAGTTGGCGTGAGTCGTCCTTTCCTGTTCCTTTTTTAACCATTTCCTGACTGTTTCCTTCGTTCGAAAAAAATTCTAGTCATCCACCCCATGAATAAAGTACTTTGGTGTTCTGTGTGTAGTGTATAGCACACTTTCATAAAAGGATAATTTGAAGTGTATGTGTGTATGTTATTCCCCAGCTCTGTGAATTAAGAAAGTTAGCCTACCAAGAAGTGCCCAGTGTGTAGGCCTCATTCTGTACATGGGTGTAGTACTGGTACAGTCTCACCGGGGATCAGTGTTCTGTGTCGTTTAATGTTCCTCCGCCTAAAGTTGTGTGGGAAAGAGCAGAGGCAAAAAACAGTGCCTCCATTCATGCGTGCATCCATTCTGTTTCATTCCCTGCCACCCAGAGTTCACAGCTGTTGTTCTCAGACTCTGTTCCTTAATGCTAGTCGATCTCCATAGCAACATAGCGTGATGCAGATGTTTCCACAAAGTCGTCATTGGTGACTTGGGAATTTTCAGACCGGCAACAGCTGCAAAAACCCCATCAATATTTCTACTTCAAGGTTTTAAACTCACACCCACAATAATCATTCACAATTTGTGCCATTTCTTTTGGCATAGGCCTACATTATTTTACAAATTATAGACCTACAAATGTACACACAGAAAAGTATTAGTTGTTAGATAATTGGTAATTTTGTTAGGTTGCAATATAATATTGTTTGGATGTACATCAATGATGCTAATAATTAGCTTCAAGATAAAAATGGCAACAAAACAGATTATTTTCGAATTATGTTACAGGGTGCTGTTGCCATGACAACAGCAAAGCAGTTATCTGTTGCTAGCTAACGGTTTAACAACACAAATGTTATAAAGATGTAATAGGCCTACAACAAAACAATACAACCAACATATTAGTCGACATTGTAATGTTACATCATGGTGACTTGAAACCCACCTAATCGCAATACACCTCTCCAAAAATAACATGGAAGATAGGTGTGAGAAATGCCATGAAACAAAAATTCTCTGCAAAGTGTAACCCAAACACCTCGGGAAGTAATGTGTAATGTGTTGGACCTCAGAGGTGGAGGGGAAAACCATTTTGTCTATCTAAGCCACCATACAGTGGCTTACAGTACTCATAAGAGAAGGCCTACCTCGATTTAGTCATGTGTAAGATACAATACATTGAAACCAGAATGACCGGAAAAAAGAAGGGTGGCCTTTATGAGGAGCAAGTTGATGTCCATTTTTTAATAATTATCAAGTAACTACCTGTTGTTGTTGTTGTTGTTGTTGTTGTTGTTGTTGTTGACAAACCAAATAAAAAAACCTATGTTGGTGCCTTAATGTACTGCTTTTGAATGGCCAAACTCATTTATTTTAGTAAGACTTGGCTGTTAGAGTGTTGGTGTTCATAACTGAAACATGGTCTTTCATTACTGCAATGCACATTCCCGAAACACAACATATTTTACCAATATTCCAATGACACTTAAACAATAGACACATTTTCAGATTTCAGATTGTTTTTTAAATTATCTTTAAGGAAATAGCCTATATACATAGGACTATAAAACATTCACAACACAGCATACAAACCAGTTGAAGTTATGGAGAGACCATATCACCACTCAGAAGGGAGTCTTTTCATCAACCAAACAGGGGAGGGGAGCAGTAGAAGTCAGAATGACTCAATAACATTCAACGTAATACTAACACAGCCGTTTCAGTCTGAGTTCGGTGTCTGTCCTGTCATCTGCCTCATTCGAAGCACAGATCAAGCAATGTTTGTTTAAGAGTCAGTTCCAAAAAGCAAATGTCATGA
Source organism: Gadus morhua (assembly GCF_902167405.1). Lineage (NCBI taxonomy): Eukaryota > Metazoa > Chordata > Actinopteri > Gadiformes > Gadidae > Gadus > Gadus morhua. The sequence continues at coordinate 11,378,306 of NC_044062.1, forward strand.
AGCTCATTGCTTGGGAATTTGAGTTTATTTTTTTAAAGGAACAATCAGCTAATCTCTTTTGCCCCTTTGAGGTTCATACACTAACAGGAAGAGGCAGAAATGGTTCCATGACTAATGTCAGGAATGTGCCCATATATGTCCTCCAGTACTCCTAAGTTATTTTTAGATAATTTCAGTGCCTTTCTGCAGTTTATTTCAATATTATTCGAGAAATATTCCCAGCCATTCCAAGAGTTTTCAACGTCGCACCCCCATCAAATAAACATTGATTTGGTGTGTACATGCATACTTAAATGCACTGAGGGAAGCTTAGATAGAAAATATTTCCATTGGGGCCTGAACACTCCCATTCATGTGCACTGGAAAGTTGTCCTGGCTTTGCCCTTTTGTCTGCTACCTTATCCTCCTCAGCCACCTGAATAGACTGTGGGTCCCACTGTAGGTCTTCCTTTCAAAGGACACATGATGGCGTAAAGGGAGACAGCAGGATAGTCTGATGGTAAGGCTGGTTTGCCCCAGCTGTTTACTGAAGGTTCTGCATGTTTCTAGGCGTCCTTTTTATATACAAAATATTTCATGGTCTTTTTATTCCTTTATGGAATAAGAGCGGGTAGAGACATGCAAGTGAAGGGTTGAAGGAGAATGAGATTCAGCATAAGTGGCAATCGGCAATCGGATCCAGGTCACTATGACGAACATTCTGTTTGTAGTTAGCACATTTGTGGGGTGAACCATGGGTTGAGCCACACACTGCGCCTTGTCCAGACATCCTTGAGCAAGATGCGTACACAGATCATCTCATTAAAGAAAGATGTCTTTCAAAACGAACCCACAGTAAACTGTGGTAAAAGGAGTCTGCTAAGTGATTAAATAGTATGAAATGTGGCACCCGACTTGACTAGCATTTGCACAAGCAGCTTGCATATCTCACATACTACCAGATGTAAGTTTGTGTATTCAATGGCAGCCTGAATGGTGGTTCTGTGCTGGTGCGAGGGAAGGGTACAGCGCCAAGCAAACAGGATATCTGTCTACTCAATCCCCCTGCTCTGTCCCCCTTTCAGGTTTCTCTTTCCTAAAACATCCCCTACCCTGCCCCTATCCAAACTCCTTAAAGCAGCCCATTTGGGAATAAAGTGCCTTATTGTTCCTTTATCTTCTTGCCTCAATGTGCTCACGGGGAATGGTGTGCTGGATCAGGCGATGTTCACATCCCTCAGCTTTGCAAAATGGCATTCTTGTCAATTTAATTAAAGTTCTGTTCCGTTGGAATTCCGGAAATTCATCAATCTTTGTTCTGTCTGGATGGTCTTTGGCTATTTGACCCATAGCTATAATCGTTTCCATGACTACCCATTAGTGTCTGCACCAAAAGGCTAAAGTATATTGGTAGCTGTGTCGGTAAAGGCACAAAATCTGTCAAAACACATTTAATATTTACTGCATCCACACATGAGGTCTGCTGGAACTCGAGCAATGACGAACATTCATAAAAGCCTCATTTATAAAACTCATTTATATTCACATCGTGACTGCTTGGTTTGCTCAGACGTTTATTTCGGGTGGGTGGAGTTCTATGCATCTATAGAGGACCTCTACATCTGGGGCCTAGTTGGAGGTGGGGGCTAATCCTCTCCCCTCCCCCATATCCACCCCTGGAACCCTCTCTATAAATTAGACCACCTTTAAGTCTCTCACCCCTAATGGGCTGCATTTCTCTCTCCCCTAAGGCGCGCGCTCTCTCTCTCTCTCTCTCTCCCTCTCTCCCTCTCTCTCTCTCTCTCTCTCTCTCTCTCTCTCTCTCTCTCTCTCTCTCTCTCTCTCTCTCTCTCTCTCTCTCTCTCCCCTCCCCCCCAGCTGGCTACCTCTCTCTCTAACGTCTCTCTTTCTTTCTCCCTCTCTGAGTGGCTCTCCCTCTCTCTAAGCCCCCCCCCCCCCCCCCCCCCCCCCAAAGCTGGCTATCCCTCTCTCTCTCTCTCTCTCTCTCTGACTCTCTCTCTCAAGGTAAATAAATGCTGAGGTCAGGGTGGAACACAGGGTGTTCACTCATGTCCCTCTGCTGTTGCTCCACTCAAAAGCCACCTTGTTTTGAGGCCAACATGTCCTCCACAGACTAGCATACGAGAATAGAACGGCTTTGTGGTACATCCTAAAATTGAAATCTCCAGCAATTGGACTTCCATAAGAGTGACAGCAATGAGATTTACATCTGAACTCTTCCACATAAATTCGTTACTTATAATTAACTTCATACGTGTAGTTTCATGTTTTTCCTCTAGGGAGCAGTGCACGCCACGCGATGCCCAATAGGAGTGCCAACCATCTCTTCACACGAGATGTTGCAGACAGTCTGTCAGCATGCATTACGTTATATGAGTTTGTGTGTGTGTGTGTGTGTGTGTGTGTGTGTGTGTGTGTGTGTGTGTGTGTGTGTGTGTGTGTGTGTGTGTGTGTGTGTGTGTGTGTGTGTGTGTATGTATGTACCCTCTTCTTCCTTATCAGACACTGCCGGCCCCTAATGTTTTACCCATCTCTTTTAGGATGTCCTTTCCATCTCCGTACAGGAGAATTTGACTCGTTTGTCTGTCCCAACCACGGTGTCAGAATATGATCAGATAACTGTTCCCTGGGGCTCAATGGGTCGAAAGTGTGTGAGATTAGAGCGGGGGCACTAATCCTTGAATAATGTGTCCCAGCTGGATCACTTCAGGATACCAACAAGCAAGGCTGGATGATGGCGGTGTCTAATAGAGGCTGGAATGTCTATCGCACCCATTTCGGACGTTATCACTCCATTGAACAAACATTATCAAGGGTTATCAGCCCTGTTGCCATGGGTAAGTGGCCCATATTCATGATAATGTTGCCGTTCCCACAAATCTTATCAACTCAAGGAACTGGTGCTTTTATATGTAAAAAATAAAAGGGTCTTTCGCTCACATCCTCGCTTGCTCAAAATCTTTTGAGTGTTAGAAAAACGGGTTCTAATATGGGCCATGTTTGTATTTCATAGGCATTCATGAGAAAGCTGGGAGTAATTTAAATGTCTTGTAAGGTAGCTTGTATGTTTTCACTGCAGAAGGAGGAATGTGGGAACGCCAAGACCATATGAAGTAGTTTTACATTAAAGGAGGAACTTCCTTTGGTTGAGCATGGCCGCCCTCTAGTGATGAAAAGCTGATACTACAATTACTACAGTCACCCAACACACACGCCGAACCCAGTGGTTTAAGACACGTCTCTCTGCCTTTCTTTCTCTCTCTCTCTCTCTCTCTCTCTCTCTCTCTCTCTCTCTCTCTCTCTCTCTCTCTCTCTCTCTCTCTCTCTCTCTCTCTCTCTCTCTCTCTCTCTTTCTACGCAGGCATAAAACACAGCTCTCTCTTTCTAATAATAATAATAATTCATTGGCGCTTTTCAATGACCCAAAGACGCTTACAGTAAGGGGGGGACCTAACTCACCACCACCAGTGTGTAGCACCCACTTGGGTGATGCACAGCAGCCAATCTGCGCCAGAACGCTCACCACACACCAGCTTGAGGTGGAGGGTGAGGGAATTAATGAGTCAGCCAATTGTACAGGAGGATTATTAGTGGGGCCAGATTGATTTAGCCTGATTGGGCCAGGACACCGGGGAAAACCCCTACTCTTTGCGATAAGTGTCCTGGGATCTTTTATGACCACAGTGAGTGAGGACCTAGGTTTTACTTCGCCTCCGAAGGATGGCACCTTCCACCTCACAGTGTCCCCGTCACTGCTCTGGGGCATGGGGATTGATGAGGGAAGGGGCCAGAGGGAAGAGTGCCACCTATTGGCCACCACCCGACACCACTTACAGCACCTGGTATTCCCAGGCGGTCACCCATCCAAGTACTAACCAGGCCTGACCCTGCTTAGCTTTCAGAGACCAGACGAGAACGGGCGTGATCAGGGTGGTATGGCCGTTTCGCTGTCAATGAAACATAGCTATAATAAGACTCATGTATCACTCCTTCCACAAATCTATCATAAGACAAAGGTCTCTATCTCTCTCACGACACAGGTATAATTAGCCACAGGTAGTGTGGGGACAGAGAGAGAGACCTGCGTCTTATTATAGCGGTGTGGACAGAGACACATCTCTCTCTCTCTCTCTCTCTCTCTCTCTCTTTCTCTCTCTCTCTCTCTCTCTCTCTCTCTCTCTCTCTCTCTCTCTCTCTCTCTCTCTCTCTCTCTCTCTCTCCCTCCCTCTCTCCCTCTCTCCCTCTCTCTCTCTCTCTCTCTCTCTCTCTCTCTCTCTCTCTCTCTCTCTCGGTATAATCAGCTACAGGTAGTGTTGGCCCCTAAGGGTGTGTGTGTGTGTGTGTGTGAGGGGGTTTCCTCAGACTCACCTGCCCCTTTGTTTGGGCCCCTGGTCTTCCTGTGTGAGGGGTCTGTGTTGTTTGGGCCCCTGCTCTTCCTGTTCTAGGGGCCAGTGTTGTTTGAATACAATGGGGTCAGGAGAATCAGAGCAGCTGTCAAACAGATAATCCATCATGGTGTCAGGGAGAAGAGGAGCCAGCACGCGGTTACCGTTACTCCTGGCTCACAACAATCCACCTATTCTATCGGCAGTTGATTTTAACGCTGGTGCATTTCATTGAACTAAGTAGCCCACAGACTATATGGCATGTTAACTATATGGGCTATATATTCTCCCGCAAAGACCTAACACAAAGTGAGGGGTGAATTTACCGAACCAAACATTTAAGTTATTTCCGTCTAAATTTGCCTTTCATCTCGTTGTGTCTACTTGCAAACTTAGATATTGAATGCATTAGGTGATTTATCAAATTATACGACATATACTATCGTAAATTCTCTGGTGTGGTTTTGTCTAAATCACACAATTGTATGATACTTGACATCATTTGTCCGCAGTTGTACATAACCCATTGGCTGTCCGAACAGGTAGTCTGCATCGTCCATTTAGCCAAGTCATATTAACTTAGCATGCAGATACACTGATGTGAAACAAAGGGTTGGAAATTAAGAGATTTAAGAAGAAACTCACTTGAGTTGCGTCCGTCATCTTCAGTTGCACGCCCCATTCCAGCCGCTTGCACCAACACCACATTCTTTCAACTCTACCTTCAGAAAACAAACACGATAAGGTTTTTTTTTTTAATCAGTTGATGTAAGCAACTATAACCCTCAACACCAGACAAACCCTAATCTTAACCACAATCCATACATCATTGTGTAAAACTTGGTGGTATTACCCCTATTTTTATATCCTGTTTTATTTGCACTGACCGTTTTTTTGTTGCAGTCCCACTTGGATTTGATATTAATATTAGGGAATGAGCATTTTTTTTATGTAATCTCAATGAGTACCTTAGTGTACACACACACACACACACACACACACACACACACACACACACACACACACACACACACATGGCCTTATGAAACTCCTCCTCTTACTGTATTCTACTGCAACAGCTACAGGTGACAGCCTAATGAAAAACTTGAGGACCAAACTTTAAAAACTTTAATAACAGCCCTGGTCACCCCATCTCCACCTGACCGCTTCCCTCCCAACCACCCATTCACTGCAGCCGTCTTCAGTTACCCCAGCTACGATTAGCAATTTCTGCCATTATTTTTCCTGCGTGAATTATACATGACCAACTGTAAGGGATAAGCTCCTTGTTGGACTGTCCTCCTTTTCTAAGGAGCAGGAGCAGGAGGAGGAGGAGGAGGAGGAGGGGAGGAGGGGATATCCCGGACAAAAACACGGGGGGAGTGTCCTTGGAGCGAGCGGACCGAAACACAACAACGTAATGCTGCATTTTTAATCCCGCTCGTCGCCGGGGGATTCATAATTGATGGGGGGAGATATGGCGGATATATTGAGCGTATGAACAACGGTGTGGAAAGTGTTCCACCATTCAACACCGTCGTCAGGGGATAGGGGTCCACCCACCCCGAACCCGAGCGGCAGAACAAAGCCATCAAACAGGGGGAAGATTTCACGCCGGCTAACGCGCAACATCACTTTTAACTTTGTCTTCGTTCCACTGACCCTGTATTGTCCTGAATACACAGCGCTTTGCTCGGGGAGAGTCGCGGGAGATTCCCGCCGGATAGGGCGCTATGAATTTGAGCAGTTTAAGGCATGACCTTTGACCTTTTTGTTTTGTTCAAAGAAGAAGCAGAGTGTTTTATTGATGGGGATTCTCCTCTGTATTTCAATAAGTCTTTGATGTCATGGGACTCACTGACACTAGTGAAGTGAGTAGTAATGCACTCAACATGCATTTTGAACTGTTGCATTAAGATCATGGAGCCCTCAAATCCCTTGTTATACTTAGGAAAGCACACTGGTCAACTCTGTACCCTTGCTGAAGAACTGGAACCATGTGGGGCAAGGAAAAAAATAAGTTGAGAAAGAAGTAATTCCCAATCAACGTTTTCACATCCAAGCAAGGCAGTAATGACCGATTGTGTTCGACTGACCATGGGAATGGCTGTAGTCTAAATCTCTTTTATCCCAGTCCCTGTGTGAGCATAAGTGTCTTGTGCATGCACACACACACACACACAAGTGCGCACACCCACACAGTCAGGGTTAAGGAGTTGACTCTGCTCTCTGGGTGTAGCCAACCTTTGATTCGCCGCTCAATGAAACTTGTGACTGTTTTAATTAAGGGGAAAACACAGTGACAGTGGAGCATGCGGAAATCCGCTGCCATACACATAAAGGGCCCTAATGCTTTTCTTCCTGTCGGCACAGGACTGGCCCCCTTTTGTCACAGCGACTGCTTCGTCTTTTCACTCCTTTTCCTGTTCTTAAGCACGGCCTTGCATGTGGTCTGTTGCTAATGATGTAAAAATATATATTTTTGAAGAGGCTATGATGAGACCTGAAAACTCCAGACCAGGGAGGAGCTAGTCGTTGTAGATGAACTTGAATATCGTGGGCCATTGTGGATCATGGGACTGGAAAGCCCAGAGGTAACGAAAGGTCACGGGTTGGAAATAACTGTAGGCACTCTTGACAGAGAGTCTGGACCCCAAACCTGCTTGTTAATATTGGTTTAGGATTATAATTTGAAATAATAATACAATTAAAAATAAACGTAAGAATGATTCCCAGTATAAAAGTGTCATAATGACTAAAAGGTAATGGCTTCTGTGTTTGGGATTGTTTGTTGGGGCGTCCTGTATGACTGTGGGGCCGGTTACTTGGTCCATCAGAGAGACAAAAAGCAGGAGGAAAACGACAGGGAATACTTCATGGGCCTCTGCGGTTTAGCCTCGGGCTCCTGGACAAGGGCCTTTAACCACCGGGATCCCGGTTCCTATGACATTTAAATAATTCATCTCCCATTATTACTTTCCTTTGGAACCAAAGTCGAACCCAACTTTCAGCGTGAACAGACAAAAAACACAACAAAGAGAAATGTCTTGTCATTTTCTGAGTCAGATGGGGTCCGAGCCACAGTGTTAGTCATTGTGAGTCACTCAGGTACAGTTTCCAGGTTTACTGTGGTATTTTGACACGTCTCAGAGATGTGTGCATAATGGTCTGTGTGTGTGTGTGTGTGTGTGTGTGTGTGTGTGTGTGTGTGTGTGTGTGTGTGTGTGTGTGTGTGTGTGTGTGTGTGTGTGTGTGTGTGTGTGTGCGCATGTGCTTGACAAGTCATCTCAGGTGGATCAATGTTCTGTCCCGTTCACTGGCTGATCAGATGTTTATCTCTCAGTGATCAATCACGCTACACTGACAGGCCCAGGAGTTTATGGTTTCCGCACTCAGACAAACACACACACACACACACACACACACACACACACACACACACACACACACACACACACACACACACACACACACACACACACACACACACACACACACACACACACACACACACAGGGGTCAAGTTGCTAACGTTTGGTCTCTCTGGTAGGTTTAAATGTAACTAATTCACTACACCGATGCTCTATGTTGACTCATACAAGAAATGTTCCAAAGCCTTCCTTGATAAGCAATATCGAAGTTGGTCTTTCTTACAAATGCATTTTCTGGATTTTTCTGGATTTCTGGTTAATATTTCACAAATTGAAAGAAAAATCAAAGCCCTCGTTTTTTGTGTCCGACAGTGAAAGAATGTTCATGATACAATTGTACAGATGTAAAAAAAATTCACAATTACAAAAATAAGACATTTCTGTATCCATTGTACAAAGAGATAAAATACATTTATAAACAAAACTTTAAATAAATAGTAACACTAACCCTCTTCATGAATGCAGATTATCAATAGAAGTATTAGCATTAATATTTTCTGCCATTTTATGAAACCACAGCCTATACAATATCCCACTACACTCATTCAACTCTATGCTATAGATATACCTGTTATTTGAAAACAACTTCCCCACTATCCCATGTGTCTATAACCCAAAATAAACCCTTTGGCCTCTGTAAATGTTAAAAAAAAAAAAAAAGGTGCCCATAAATGATTGATGATAGCTGCTTACTCCCAGCTAAATGTTCCCCAGTCAGGAGTTCCATCCTTAGTGCAGGTGTCAGCAGTCCTCCTCTGGGCTCTTTAAGTGACGTTTTCAGCCTCGGGCGAAGGCCTCACCAGATTCCTCTCCATGTAATCTCTCAATCCTTGACACAGCAAATAAACACGGCGCAGAAACAGATCCCGGGCAACTCTATCTGCTACTTCCTACCGCATTGTCTCTTCCTGACATGTTTCAAGGGGGTTTGTGGTGGGGACGCGGTGGGGGTGTGTGGAGGGGTTTGGGGGGGGGGGGGGTCTCATCAGCACAGAGAGAGACTGGAGTCTTTCCGAGGTAACAGGCCTTGGGGGTGGAAGGCGATTGAATGAAGGTTAAGTGCATGTACTAATTCTTTAAAGAAAGGGGAACTTAACACCTTCGCAGGTCATGATGTGGCGGGACGCCTCTAGCAAAAGGTCCTTCCGTTCGGTTGGGAAAATGTGCATTTGTTTTCCTTAATGGGACATGATCCTGAGTTAGAGTTTCTGAAAGAGGAATACGTCACCTAAGGAGGCAGCATCAGCCGTTTACATAACGCATACAACAAGCGAAAAACAATTGACCATAAATAGATATTGGAAAACAGTTAAGGGTTAAAACTAGACATCGACATATACTGACCAGGCCAAATAGGTTTACAAGAGAACCTGAGAAAATAACAAGGGTAGAACTTGCTTGTGTTATTGGTAGTTATTTACTGAGGAACACAAGCAGATAGCCTGCAGGCCAGCGGACATAAAGAGACCTCCGATAGAGACACAACACAGCAGCTCACACTCTGCACTGCTAATGGGATTAGACACCAGACACACACACACACACACACACACACACACACACACACACACACACACACACACACACACACACACACACACACACACACACACACACACACACACACACACACACACACACACACACACACACACATCTGGCTCTGACACCGCAAGCTATAGCTAAACACACAAAATCAAAGCACCAATAATTGACCATTAGAATCATGCTATTTTATCAAAATTAGAAACACATAAATAAGTAAGTGATTGCTCATTGCATCCATATTTGATGTCCAACACATGCCTAGCATTATATACACCAATATTCAAACACAACAAATCGGGTTCATGATTTTAGGTGTCATCCTCTCTTCCGCCTCTAAGGGGCAGCAGAGGCCCACAATAACCGCTGAAGTCGGCTCTCTCTCGCTCTAGCGGAATACTGCCATGTTATTGGTTACCGACACAATTTTTAAATAGACATAAACGTGAAAAAAAAGTTCACTAACGGCGACAGAATGATGTCATCATATGAAATTATATTTTGCATGAGATGCGCTTGAGTTTGTGTGTCTTTTCAAATGCTGCTGTAGACCGACTTTACTCCTATTTTGAAAGGTACTGTAGGCCTATAGATACACTGGGAATTGCGATTAGAAGGATAGGACAATCACGCATAATCATGAAACATGTTGCGACCCACCCACCGCTCCCCCCCTCTCTCTCACGCACACACACACACACACACACACACACACACACACACACACACACACACACACACACACACACACACACACACACACACACCCTTCTTTCAGCAAACAGGTTGGCGAGTTGAGTCTGGCTGGGTGGGTGGGCTTCGCTGGGTAGGGAGTGGAGGTCTCTCAGTTCAAGTGTATCAGGTAAAGTGTAGTTCATAAGTAAAAAAAAAAAAGCATGAGTTGTGATAAGTAAAGTGGTGTGACAGTTATGGGAAGAATAAAGTAAAATAAAACACAACAAAATAAATGAGGTAAAGATGAGCGAACATGGTATGGCCGTTGCCCCAGGCCCGGTGGATTGTGGGATGTAAGGAGGGGGGGAGGGGGGTTAATAAAGAGAGGGCAGCGGCGGCGATCAGGGGGTGGTGGCGAGGTGAACGGGAGGCGCACATGAAAGCTGCAACTCTCTCCCACAGCTGTCAGCAGCTTTTAATGTGAAGTTTGGATTGATTGGTTGAGCTGGCCAGGTTTTTCAGCCACTAAACCCCGCCCCTTTAAAAAAAAAAGGATTCTACCTAGTGTCAGAGGAGGACTTGATGCCAGGTTTGTTATCTTGACAAAATATTGACAAAATATTTACTTGATATGCCGACGTGCAAAGTTAAATTGTGCTCAGTCCTGGTGAACGGTGTGTTTCTGTGTGGTGACTGTTGTGTCCCTCTCCTTTGTGGGGATGGTGTTAGTGGGAGTGTGGTTGAAAAATAACCAAATGGCAGCAGCGATTTGAGGACTTAATCCAACAAATGAGATCTCGAAACGTGCCGTGGAAGACCAGAAGTATATTGCCAGCTTTCTAATCTCCTCAATCCATTTAAATGGTGAGTGTGAAAAAAAGAACCGCGAGTAAGATCCAAGGTTATGTCTCTGGGCTGCGTGTGTGTGAGGTGCCATGTAGAATACAGTAATCTTTAGCCCTTGACACAACACAGTAATTGAATCAAATCACGATCTTTCATCCCCGTAGTTATTTTAAGACATAAATGACATAACAAAAATTGAAATACAACCCCACCCGCACCTCAACCTCCCCCCCTCGCCCCACCTCCCTCCCTTTTCCCATTTCAACAAAAGGTCAGAAATTCAATCAGCACTCCTGCTATTGCTATAATAATGTATGTATGGGAAAACGCTACAGTCACTGACCGCCAAATTCTTCAGCTGCCTGTGGTCATTGTTGTCTTGCCTAAGAACAGAGGCTTCTCTCACTCCAGTTGTCCATTAACCAGACTGGGTTATGAGTGGGGAGTATAGGTGTGTGTACCACCAACCACTAACTCGCTGTGGTTCCCTTTAACTCTCTCACCCCAGCCGAAAAGCCAGAATGCGCTTAAACACTGCATTCTGTTCAGGAGCATTATTCCTCAAAAACAATCTGTCCATGTGTCCGTGATTATTACAATCTAATCTTCACCAGTTGCTGGGTGGTTTATTTGCAGATTTGCATGATATTCGTTGTACACTCTGCTCTAGGTTGAGTATCATATTGATATAGTATGAAAAACATAAATTCTGAACTAATCTTATCGCTCTATGTCTCACTAGTCACTAATCCTTTGGCTGTGTTTAATCAAAATATTATTACATGCTAAAAGCAGTCTTACACTATAGAGAGGAAGAGTAGAGAAGAGGATTGGGAAAGGAAAGGCGAAGGAGATGGGTAGGATAAGGGGGGAGGAGGGGAGGAGGGGAGTTGAAACAAAGCAGTGTGTGGTTTATACAAGGCCCTAGCGTCATGTCCAACGGAAAACTAGCCTGTAAAAATCAAACAAAGAACCATAGACTGTACCAATATCTCTTTTTAAACCTGATACAGATAACCTGAAACCTGTCTTAACCCTACCGGAAATTGCAATAACCTGTGTGACTGGGAGTTGTATTTTAGCATTATCATTATCATTAGTTATTTCTAACATAAACACAAACAGGATTCACAAATAAATGTAAAGACAAACTACGACAACCAAGTACTGTACATTCTCAGAGAGTTTAAAGATTAAATGTGAAAAATGTAAGCAAATATCTTGTTGGAATTTTTACAACCTTCTGGGTTAACAAACATAATTTAACAAACACTATGAAGACATCTCTATTGCCACAAGGGTGTTTGGAGTAAAAAATACTTGGACAATATAGAAATAGAAATAAAGAGAAATAAAAAAGATGTTCAGAAAAGGAGGGGCTAACTGGGAACTAAACAACTATATCACATTTTCACTCGATATAACCAATACACGGTTCTCCTATTGTAAGGAACGGAACAATAGCCTCCAACTGTTTTTTTTGCCAGTGTTCGCATGCTGTTTCTTGCAGGAGGCACTTTTAGACCCTTGCATCTATTACCTTTCAGCGGGTAAATACCTAATGCTGGAAACATTTGTCAATGTATGCGGCTGGCTGAACAGAATAGATTATTAGGAAGAGAGGGGAAAAACACACTCCTTCTCCAAACAGCGGCAGGCTCACTGGCTAAAAAAGAAGACTATGTTTGAACACCGCACTCCAATCCACCAGGGAAGTGAAATAAATCTTTTACATTCACTGAATTAACAGCTGTGGTCACTTGCATGCGTTGGTTTTAATTAAAATGCAGTAGCTTGATTTTCATGGAATCAAGTAACACACGAGCAAGGCTTTCTTTGGTTGCGGTTAATCCACTACACTAAAGATGTTTATTTATTATATTTAGTCGTAAAACTACAAGACATTAATTATAACCCCTTGTTACAAATGCAACGAAGACACGCATTGCTGTTGTTTGGCGTTAAGTTTATCATAGTATAACGTAATTACACAAACGCGAGTGAGAGATTAGAACTGGCAAAAATAGAAATGTAACGATAATATAAAATAGCGTGAAACATAAAACAAACAACTCTAAAACGATGTACAACTCAAAGAAACCAAGAACCAGCCCTATCAGAAGAAGTATAAGATAGGACTAGGTGCAAGGCACAACCAAACAGGCCTATCAGAAGCTCAAACACAAACTACAACACCAGGGAAAGGTGCAACAAACAAACAGGCCTGTCAGAAGGTAACGGGAAACAACGGGAAGAGGTGCAACAAAAACTAACGGCACTATCAGAAGTTAAAACACAATCTACAACAGAGAGCTAGGTGCAACACACAAACAAACAGCCCTTTCTGAGGCTAAAACACAATTTACGACAAAGGGCTAGGTGCAACACACAAACAAGCAGCCCCATCGCAAGGTAAAACACACAAACAGCAGTGGTACACAGCGTCTAGTGGTGAGTCCTGTGGCCAGTGTTGTGCAGACAGCAGAAAGTTGCGGCGTGCGAAGGGTAATGGGACATCCAGAGCCAGGGGGACAGCAGGGCAGTCACACACCGCTGGCCCAAGAAAGATGAAGTAATCTCGGGGAAACAAGTAGACACACTCCACACTTGGAATTTCAGCGCCCCCCCCTCCCCCCCCCCCCCCTCCCAACCAAACAAGATTAAAGTGACATTATTCTATGAGAAACTGTGGCAGCCGTATCAATCTCCCACATCCAGCGTGGAGGTTCTGAGATAAACGTGGTCCGGGCTGCAGCACAGGGTGGAGGTGCTTTATAGAGTGTCACAAGCGATACTGCGGAGGAGCCCGGAGGAATCCTGGGAAGAGAGAGCCCTTATCTTGTCCTATAGTGTGTTCAGGGAGCTATTACCCCTTTTTTTGTCTCCCAAATTTGATGTTATCACTAAAGTGTGAGCAGTAGGCCAAACAACTGACCACAGAAGACAGGATTGAATTAAGAGTTTGCAGAAGGGGCATTAGAGGACTTCCAAACAGTTTTGTCTTTTGAGATTGGGAACAAATTAGTTTTGGGAGTTTATATGGAACTTGCATGTGTCTGTTTCGGTGTGTGTGAGGGAATTCCCTGTCTGGAATTATTAAAGCAGTGGCTTATCCTATCACTTTTGTGTGTTCACACACACAAAGAAGTGTGTGCGCACACCCACGTGAACACACATTGCAGCACAGACACACAACCACAGGCAGTGGGTACCGTCCCCGACAAGAGACATCTGTCCCGAGCCGTTTATAAATTCCACTACATCGCCATCAACCCCGCCCAAATGAGCATCATGAGCCCCATTCCCCCCAAAGTTTTGTTCGAGGAGAACCTGTTACATAAATACACCGGCCTCGCCCCCCCGGCTCTCTAAACCCCCCCACAGAGCTGTAATGAGTCGGGGGGTCTAAGCCAGTCTTTCAGGCACAGCCACCGGGCTCCTAATGAGCCATCATCATGCAAAAACCGCCAGCTTGATACACATTAATTGGATTTTCACTTTTTGACCAATTAATTGACCGCCATTGTCATGCCGGCCCCCGCTCAGAGGGGTCCTAAGACAACAGCACAGCTCCCCCCCATACCATACTCTCTCTTATAGGCTCTCACTGTCCCTGATGGCCACTGACTACAGAGGCGGGGAAAGAAGCAGGGGGGCTTTTTCTTCCTCTTTCTACAACTGAGATCAACTATCTCATTATAGGCTTATGACATTTGTCTCTTTGTAGGGAGCGGAAAAACTGTTTGTGTGCTTGCTGCTGCTGCTCAGTTGAAGCCTTTACAGTTTGCTAAGCTGCCTCGGCTAGCAGCGGAGCCCCTGGGGTGTCTGGTGGAGGGGGGGGGGGGGGGGGGGGGGGACAGAGAGCCCCCCCCTGGCCCCCCACCTTCCACTGCACCTGCACCCTAGAGGAGGGACCACAGGGCAAAGGGGGGAGCAATCCCAACCAACCTTGTTCAACAAGCAGCGAAACAAGCCCCCGATATGGCCGTGGCATTTCCCCCTGCGTGTTATTTGATGTGTTGACACATCCGTCGTGTTGCTGAATCCTCCTCCAGGGATTTTGTTAAGTTCTTTTTTTTATATATATATATATATATATATATATATATATATATATATAAACCGTGTGGTGGTGGGAATAAACTTGATAAAGGGGCAGTTGGTGATGTTTGGAGAAGTGTTAATCGATCAATTTTTTTTGAAAAAGTGGGAAAACATAAAGAAAAGGGTATAAAGTGCACTGAATTGTTTAATAGTTTTAAACACATTCACTAAATAATCATACTTCACTTATAATTGAATAGTCTTAATTTGCTGCAAACTGTTGCCAGTGGCCCAAGCTAAGGGATCATGACATTCATTAAAATAGATAGATTCATGTTGACCATAACTTAAACATATATATCTTTTACAAACATCATTTCCTTGTGTTGGAAGCCCTCAGGTCATGGCGACATGTGGCAGGGATCACTCAATGTGTGGAGCATATTTTGGATGTACTTTGATAAAATATTTTTTATCAATTCATTTTCATGACAGAGTGGTAATTTTACATTGAAATTAAAACAAATATAGATAGGGACACAATTTAAGCAATGATGTAAATAGAGAATACATCTAACAGAAAAATGTGATCTTATTCCATTCTTCTTTATCTTATTCTGAGATAACAGGATCTACTGCCTACAGAAACATTTGAGTTGCATTGATCCTGTTGAGTAAAGGTTGTTTCTCAATAGTTATCTAAAGTACAAATGTGATGCTTCAGAAAGGCAGTCGATCAAAAGTGTTTTACCCGAAAAACCCACCGTCAAAAGTACCTCACTGAGGTCAAAGAGTCACTTGTTTCACCTACTGTTTCTCAGAGCAATGGTGTTGACGTTCCCCTTAAAAAATAAACCCTTCAACCCAATCATTAACCTCAGAGACAGAAAGGGCTGAAGGTTAGAGGTCAAACCCCTAAATGAAACCTCGAGCCGGTTCATCAAGGCCCCTCGCAAGGCCTAATTAATCGATCGCAGACATTAAGGTGGGGATCATTTCATAACACTCAATGTGTTAGTCTCTTTAATCAACACGAGTGCCATTATGTGTATTAAGACTGTCCATTATGTCACATTCAGGGGGAAGGAGGAGGGCGGGAAAAAAAATAGGCGTTTTAATGCCATCACCAAGTAATCAAGCAGAACTTCATTAATCCACATAATTAAGTGAGCAGACTTTTTGTCTTTGTCTTCGTATCGGCTGGCTTTTACTTTGTGGTGGGGACGAACATGTTTCACCATTACCGCTGTCCTATCTTCCTGCCTGGGCCGGAGTTATTCTGCATGACCCAGTACCTGTCACATACTAATAAACACAGGAATAATTGGCTCTTTTTCTCCTGTCCCACTTATCAGCTGCCTCAGCAGTCAGGTAAACTCGGAGGACCAGGTGTAAATCAACACCAATATTATGTCTGTTTATTATCATTGATATAAAACGGAATATTCTTTTTGAGATCTATTGATTTTGATTGTAATAATTTACCCGAATCATTGATTTTATATACATTTGTACACATGCGCATATATATATATATATATATATATATATATATATATATATACACACAGAATGATATTGACAAATGTTAATAATTGATGCTATCAATTACATTTCATGCATTCAAATTTGGTATATCAGAAAATCTGGTTGACCCCGACAGGGATCATAACTGTAGAAAATAATGTCATATCATCAAATGTTACAACATCTATATCTTCCACTAAAATACATTTCTATTTTCACTCAGACTAGAAGTGACAACAATCGCCTGCATTACCCGGGCAACCTAAAACAAGAGGCCCCTTTTACATTCCTGCGCGTTCATTCATATCCACTCCACAGAAGTTAAGCGCGTCGATACAGTGTAGGGGTCAGAGGTCAGGCGGGAGAAAAAAGCGTCCCCTTCTGTCAATGAGGCTCGGAGCAGTTGGGAAAAGGACAAATGAATACACCGCCAACAATGGGAGAGCTAGCCGTGTAGCGCCACGTAGCTGAAGTGTCCCACTTAGCTACTGATGCCGATATGGAGAGCATGTGTTTATACACATCCTGTCCTTCCTCAACTAATCTCTCATTCCTTCCCTCTCTTTCCCTCTCTCTCGCTTTCCTTCTCTCTCTCTTTCTTTCTTTCTTTCTCTCCCTCTCGCTTCCCTTCTCTCATTTTCTGTCAATCACTTCATTGACGGTGCACTCACTCGTGCTCAACATCACATGCACACACTCACTCATACAAAGATACAAAAATGGAGATATACAGGCACGGACACACATAAAGACGGCAAAACGGGGGGGGAAATACAGACACACCCAAAATAGCACATGTGCTAGCATACACACCACCACACAAAACACACACACACACACACACACACACACACACACACCGCACGGACACCCACAGACAGATACAGGCAAACAAAACACAGACACACATCCACACAGGCATATTTGACCCAGCACACACAGAAACACACACAGACAAAGGCGCAGAGTTTTTCCATGGCATTTCGTGGTTAATTAACAGATTAGTGGTGTGGGGCGGATCTGGGGTTCAGAGGTCAAGTCTAAACCCTATAACTGGGGGATAAGTAGTGGCAGGTGGGTACACACTTCTACTGTTGCCCCTCACTCGCCCCCCACTCTCCCCTCCAGTGACTTGGCTGCAGAACCAGCAGCCACCCCACTGGCTGCCCCAGTGCCCTTGACCCTAGTCATTCGCAGCTCACCTCAAATAGCAGTAGGACACTGTGTGTGTGTGTGTGTGTGTGTGTGTGTGTGTGTGTGTGTGTGTGTGTGTGTGTGTGTGTGTGTAATACACACATTAATATATATATATATATATATATATATATATATATATATATATATATATATACAGTATATATGTATATATATACTGTATGTATAAATGTGTGTGTGTATATACGTGTGGTTGTGTGTGTGTGGTATGAGGTGAGTCAGAGAGAGAGAGAGAGAGCGAGCAGAAAAATACGTTGTAAGGTTTGGGTGGTGGTGCTGGTTTGGTGTTAGGAGGGGTGGAACAATAGTTCTGGTAGCATCTCAGCAGAAGTTGGAATAGAGAGGGAGAGGGAGAGGTAGAGGGGTAGAAGGTTAGGGAGAGAGAGAGAGAGAGAGAGAGAGAGAGAGAGAGAGAGAGAGAGAGAGAGAGAGAGAGAGAGAGAGAGAGAGAGAGAGAGAGAGAGAGAGAGAGAGAGAGAGGCTTGACGACCCCCCCTCCGCCCCCAGGAGCCAAGCCCCCCCCCCCATGCCCCAGCACTCCCACTCTGGCTCTGGCTCTCCGGAGGACTCCATTGTGAGTTTGTGAATGAGGGACTTCGCAAGTGTCTCTGCTTCTGTTAATTAGGACTGGCCCGACGTTTCCGCCCTAGCCCCCCTCCTCCCAATCACACACACACACCTCCCCCCGCGTGCCCCATCGTTATTATTTCTTCACATTCTTTTGGGCAAAAAAAAGAGAAAAGTTAACCTCATTCACTTGCTCTCAGTTCAAAGACCGTAGAGAGAGAGAGAGAGAGAGAGAGAGAGAGAGAGAGAGAGAGAGAGAGAGAGAGAGAGAGAGAGAGAGAGAGAGAGAGAGAGAGAGAGAGAGAGAGAGAGAGAGAGAGAGAGGCCCTAATGTCTCCCAAGAGAGAGAGAGAGAGAGAGAGAGAGAGAGAGAGAGAGAGAGAGAGAGAGAGAGAGAGAGAGAGGAGAGAGAGAGAGGCCCTAATGTCTCCTAAGAGAGAGAGAGAGAGAGAGAGAGAGAGAGAGAGAGAGAGAGAGAGAGAGAGAGAGAGAGAGAGAGAGAGAGAGAGAGTGGGACACATAAAATAAAAATCAATAGAATAAAAAAATTAAACAAATTTACATTTTATATTATTAAGGGTATATTCTTAACCAATATAGAATGCATACATGTGTAATAAAGCATGAATAAGAATATCTTACTCTATTCATCAACTATATTAACTCACATAAAAATGGATATATCATGACACAGCCATTTATGTTAAAATATATGTAATGATGCATCCTTAAAATATACCTTTTCCAAATCAAACAGCCAATCATCTTGCGAGCTTTACAGTCAGGCTTCACAGTCAAGAAAACAAACTGATACATGAATTTCACCAATAAGCAGCAATGCTGGGTCCATTTTAAACCCAAGCTACTTTGGATGTGAGGGCCCTAATGTCTCCTAAGACAAAATGCGGACCACAGGCGTTGCTGCATTCTAGTAGCGACAGAAAAAAAAGCGGATGTTGATGTCTCGCCTTCCTTTTAAATATGCATTGATTCATGAGCTCCATACAGATGTAGATTACCACCTAAAATACACAGCCCCCTTATATCTGTGCTCAATGTTAATGAGCAAACATGCCTGATGGGCATCCATTTACACACAATAAAAGCACGGGACAAAAAAAACACAAAAAAAGCTGAATAAAATCACTTTGCCTCATTAGCTGCACACATTCACAAGAGTTTGTCACAAGGCCTTTTGCTTGAGTTCTGCTGACACTGCCCCCCCCCCCCCCCCCTCTTCTCTTTCATAGGTGGAGACTTGGGGGCCCGGTGGCACAGTTTGGTGTGTGAGGCCCTTTTCTTCCGACCCTCTCTCTTGCTGGTTTAAGGCTTGTAATTATCTTTTGCTGGGGGAGGCTGTAAATTGGATTAAAGTGGAGGGTCTCGGCTGAGTGGATCACCCCTTCCAACCCCCACCCTCGGTCTACCCCTCCACCCTCCAGCCCCCCCCACCCCCCCCCCCACCCCTCCGCCGCCTCCCCTGTTGGTGGGTCACACACTGATAAAAGTGTGGAGTGAAAAAAAAGAAAGCGGATTTGGATTCAGGCTCGGTATTCATGACTTCCTGGTGGAAGAAATGACTTTCCTTTCCCCAGACAGAAGGGGCGACATTGGGCTTGTGGTATCTGTACGCATGGCGAGTTTCATCTGGCCTCAGTCTTCCATAAACGCAGTACCAAAACGACGTTCTCGTTCTAAACCGAGACAGTCGTAAACCAGTTCAAACCGGTCCAGGTCCAAGCCTCTGTTTCCGTTCACATCCAGTGTTTGTCTCCCTTCCCTCAGCACTGCTATTTACTATCTATTAGTGACTCATTTAGTAGAAGCTGTTAGGCAAGCGACCTACAGTGATACTATAGATGCATGGCATTAAGGAGCAGGTTGGGGTATGGGGCATCTTGCTGAATGATACCTAGAGGCAGACTGAGGACATTGGCGAGTGAACCCATAACATTTTGGCTGGGAGTCAAACACCCAAACCACTAGACTATCCAGTCTGGAATACTGGTATTTACAGATAGATACTGGTGCGTGAAATGGCGAGGCTGCCTTTCTAAATTATGGGTTTTATCCGTTTTTTTCTCAAAAAAATGGCAAATGCTTTCACAACCAACAGCAGGTGCAGCATTAGGATTGAAGAGACCCTACTTTCACGGTGGGTGCCAATCAATCAATCACAGGTTAATCAATGACCCATGTTGACCTATGATGCTCATTTCCTATCAATCTGATGAGCAAATCTGAAAATGTTTAAATTGTTACATATCAATACAAATTCGTATTTCAATACCATTTTCCAAAAAAGTCACATTTGAGTGAAGTTCTAAAAGCCAATTTCTCTGGCCAGGCAGACAACATTCTCAGCCTTTTAAATACCACTGATAGAATAATAGAAATGGGACACTAAACCAGGACAAACCTTTTCACACATTCAGGAAGGCTCCTCTGGGTAAAGAGTTTAAAGGTGAACCAAAGCAGGGAAGAGAACGCGGTTTTCTCGTCCAACGAGGTTGAGCGATCCCTCTATTGTGAGGATAATGGTCCAAACCTGGGGAGCATTGGAAGAGAGTCAATTGGGAGAGGGTTTTCTCCATTCACATAAAATGTCAATGCATTTTTCTACAGACACTAGCAAGGGTTCAGTGGACCCTCAAGTGTTCATGAAGAAAATAACCTTTCAATAGTACGCAAGGGAGCATCTCTGACTTTAGGCGACTCGCGCACCAAGGACTAGACTGAGCCTCTTCAGACACATAAACACCCGTAATGATTTAACAAAATAGCTTTGGCATTTCAGAAGGACAGAACCAATGTAGCCCATAGTATCTAGAGTCGTTGAAACAAATAGTAACAACGGTGTGAAAAACAAACTACAACAACAACAACATTAGAGTTTTAACTAAAGCCTTCAAGCCAACAGTTACCAACTGACAGTGCACGAGGTGACACTTCCAACCGTTTGTTTCACTTTCAATTTTCAGTTTCTAGCCAAGAGGTGACTCTAGAATAATAAAAATTACAATTATCTATATGTCTTTTATCTATTTTTTATTATTTAACTGTTCTGTTATTCTTCTGCTGTGACACCAATATCTTGCATCTGTGAATGATGCACTTTTAAAATTGTTTGCTGTAACTCCATCAACAGCCACGACCCAAAGTGCTACTGCCAGTTATTTAGTGCAAAAACATTTTGGTTGTAAACGAAGAGGTGGTTTTGGTAGGGCCCTAGAATAACACAAGTACAATTATCTGTTGTTCCATTTTCCCGCCCTTCTCGTGGCCGGGACAGACGGGAGGAGGGAGTATGTGGTGAGGGCGAGATTCCTCTGCACAGTGGGAGCTGAGCGCCTTCACTGTGAATGTTTGTCTAAGATATACACTGTTTGTAGTACTCCCTACTACTAATTCATTTAATATTGCCCGCAAGAATTATGCCTGGGAAAAAGTGTAGGGTGATTCTCCTTTCTTGTGTTTATCACGCCGAAGGATCTCTTTAGTTTGAGTTACGGGAACTAATAACAAAAAATAAGGTCCTTCATAAAAACTTTAAGTAAGTATTTCTAATTTGTAATAAATTATGTTGTCCCTTGGCTATAGGACATGCATTAGATAATGTTTGATGATGAAAAGTATACATTTGCAAGCATTCAATTAATCCGATATTTGAAATAACAAAAATATGTTTCGTATTTTTTTTCGTAAATAAATTGGTACTGCTGAACATCAGGAGTGAGAAGGAGGACATTCAGTTCCTCTGTTTCCCCAAGGTGCGTTGCTAATCCATTAGAGGTCTATATGAGTTCCTGGTCAGACCATAGCGCAGCCTCACTGCAAGGGGAGAGGGAGAGAAAAGATCACCCACCGGGCCCCACATAGTGTAGACCGGACATCGGGCAACAATTGAGGACACTCGGGCTCTGTGTTTATTAGACAGTAGTCGGAAACCCTTTCAACTTTAATTTCCTGCGGTGACATCTGAAGACGGAGATCAAACGGCTCGGCCGGGGGGGGGGGGGTGGGCAGGGGGGGTACAAAGTGTCCCTCTCTACGCTCCAAACGTCTCTTCTTCTCTGTTGGAGGAGGAGGAGGGTGGTCAGCCTCTGATGCTCACTCAACCTGCCACCATCTCTCCCTCTCGGCTTCCTCTTGGTATATAACCCTCCTCCACAGGGGACCCCCCCCCCCCCCCCCCCCCAACACCAACACCCCTGGAGGTAACTCTTATCAGAGCTATTTGTCTGCAATGAGCTGTGCACATCTCGTCACTTATTAGCACTCGACGCGGGAGAGAAAAACAACAGAGGCTATCAAACAACGACTGGCCTAACGAACGATGCGTCGCGCTCCCGCAGATATCCACTGTTACGGTTGTCGTTCGCGCTTTGTCTTTTGTTTGTTTTGGACCAAACCTGCAGACCTTATTACGTCGGGTAAGACATCTTTCTCGGGGGGGCCTACAGGTAGACTACGAGAATGGGGTTTGAACCCGGAGTCAAACACCCTATCGATTAGACAGTACTAGACTACTGCATCATGTTGCCTATTAAAAATAGCTTGATGCCAATCCGTCTCAATTTGTCAGTTTGGACCACTCAATTTTCTTCACGCAAATCTGTATTTACTTTTCTATTACCGAAGGCCGATCCCAAAGCCCCGATGCCAACCTCCCCGGCCTCCATCTTTGCTCAGTGTTTACCCTGCGAAACGGCCGTGGGGCCTCGCCCATGCTCTCACACCGCAGCACTTTGATGGGCAATATGCATAATCCATGTCAATCAAACATCTGCTCCCGAGCCTCCCCACGTCCAGCCATGCACCTGCTGACCCCCAGCTGACCCGGGCGATGGGCAGCCATGCAGGGACACACACAGGAAGCAGATTACCGCTTCCCAAAGCTGGCCTTGTTGTCCTCCAGCCAATCGTAGGGGACGGGAGGGGTGGGGCGTAGGGGATTTCGACAAGGGCCTGCCTATTTTGTTTTTTTTGGGCGTGTTTTTTTTTTGTGGATTGGATTAGATGCGGTATAGACCCGGGCTCCTCCGTATTTGATTTCCGTTCTTGTTTTTTTGTTTTTTTTTAACGCCACCCGCTGTGTTTGGTAAGGCAAAGGGGAGGCGAAAATTCTCTCTTCCAAATGGATTGCAATTTCCCCCCATTTAGCACCTGAAGGTAATTAGCTTGAAGAGATTGCGGAGTGAGAAACACGTTCATGGAACATTAACTCTCGCACATTCTCCAGTTGCAGAGAATTAATAGGAAAGATTAAAGTTTAAAGAGAGCAAATGCCATTAGCTCACAAACCCGTCTCCGGGGCAGCTACCAAGCCATGCTACACCAAAGCTTCTTTTACCCGCTTTTATTTAGAACAGTTTCACAAATGTATACAAACTAAAGCTGCAAGGTCTGTGGGTTAACGTATGTGTGTGTGTGTTATTGTGGGTGTGGGTGTTTTTTATGGGGTGGGTGTGTGAATATGTGTGGGTTGGTAAGTGTTTTCTTTTGGGTGGGTATGCGTGTGTGTGTGTGTGTGTGTGTGTGTGTGTGTGTGTGTGTGTGTGTGTGTGTGTGTGTGTGTGTGTGTGTGTGTGTGTGTGGGGGGGGGGGGGGTGGGGGGGCGTATATGTGTACGCTATTGAGTGGGTATGTGTGGGTGTGTGCATGGGTAGGTGGGTGTGCTTGTGTGTTTGTGCAAAGAAAGACAGAAATAAAGGAGACACTAATAGTTCAACGTCCTGCCTCTTTAGCTTGTCTCTTCCTAATAACGCCAGCTCTCAGGCCCTGAGGACCACGGCTAGATCCAACTCATCGTCACCGCGGCGTCCACTGGACAAAGCGCACACCCGCGCCCGACACCATCTGCACCTGCATTACATCACTTGGATATGATTTCTTTAAAGCACTGGGCTAGTTATCCAATATCCGGCTTCATTGCGGTGCCGCATGGGATATTAAAGTATCTCTGTGTGTGTCTAATCATTTATTTCCATCACACATTGGGTTTTCATTGGGCTTATACTTTCCTTCACTTATTTGCCCATTTGGTCGTTCATCCATCAATCCAGCTACCTTAAGGGGATGGAGGAGGAGATGGCAAATGGCAATGAATTTTTAGAGGCCGCCCCACTCACAGATTCCATCACAGGAAATTCTGCGGAAAAAAAAATCAAATTGAGACATGGTAGAATTTATTGCCCAGAAAATTCCATTCTACTATCAGATTCTAAAAAGTCCAGTCCTCCAAGCTTCGGAAAATCTATTCCCCCACCCTCCCCTCAAGCTCACCCCACATTTTAATACCCCTATGTAGCAGTCCCCATAATTCATTCTACTGTGTTAAGCACAGTTTTATTAGATCTGAAACAAATTTTGGTGGGGATCCTATAGGTCATTAAGCATGGAGTAATTTTATCCTTGTTTCCCTAATGATGCCATAATGGCGAGTGAATTTCTTAACTAAAGACCAAGGAACGTTGTGAAGGTCAGCTTCATCTGCAGACTCCTTCAAGCGCTTCTCCCAGAGATTGGAAAAGTCGCCAGTTTTTGAGGAGTCATTAATAACCTTAAAGCTGAGAGCCCTTTCTGCCTTTTCGCTTTATACCTTTTAATTTCCCTGCATTTTCACTCTCCTCCTCCCTTTCTCTCCTTCTCTTTCAATCTCTCCTTCCCTTTCTCCCCTTCTCACTTTCCTCTCTTTAGCTCTCCCTCACTGTTCTCTTACAATCTCCCCCCCCTCTCTCTCTCTCAGTCTCATTCACTCTTTCATTATCCCCCACTCTTCTATCCATCTCCGTCTCTTCCTGTCTCATTGTCCTCCTCTGGCTTTCTCTCTCTCTCTTCCTCACCATTTCTCTTCATCTCCTTCTTTCTCTCTCACTCGCTCCCTCATCCTGTATATCCATCTCCCACTTTCTCTCAAGCTTTCTCACCCATTCTTCTCTGCTCTTTTTTTACTGCCCTCATGCAAAAAGAAAGGAATTCCATGTATGTTTGTGCCTGAGCCTGTGTGTGTGTGTGTGTGTGTGTGTGTGTGTGTGTGTGTCTGTGTGTGTGTCTGTGTGTGTGTCTGTGTGTGTCTGTGTGTGTGTCTGTGCCTGTGTGCGTGTGTGTGTGTGTGTGTGTGTGTGTGTGTGTGTGTGTGTGTGTGTGTGTGTGTGTGTGTGTGTGTGTGTGCGTGCGTGCGTGTGTGTGTGAGTAGGCATGTGTAGAGAAAACAGAGTTAAAGGAGAGAACGAGGGAGTTATAGAGACGGAGAGAATAAGTGAGAGAGTGAGAGAAAGGTAGAGAGCAACCAAGAGGGAGACGGTGAAAGGTGGAGAGGAAAACAAATCAAGAGAGAGGGGGTAGAGAGAGAGATGATAGAGAGAGCAAGAGAGAAAAACAAAGGGAGAAAGCGAGAGAAAAACATAGGGATACAGAAGGAGAGAGAGAACAGGAAATAGCATTGCATTGACATACAGATCCCAGATGTGATGCTGCAATCATTTGGATTTTATGCCTTTGTTATCGCTTTAATCATTTTCATTATTCGTTTTGTTTCAGTGGTCTGAGCGAGGGACACCTGATAGGCTAAACTATCCTGGGAACCATTTTTATTTGGAATGTGGCGCAAGGTCTAATTAGAATTTGAATTTTGCTGAGCCTTGAAATGGCGGGTGCTTTATCCTTATCGCCTTAGATATTGTTCCAAGTCAATCATTTGTCGTCGCAAAGCATGCTGGGTAGAAACTGTTGCTAATAAACCTTTGGGTTTGTTCGCCATAATATTTATTTTTATTCCGCTTGCCTGGGGTTTTCTTTGGGTTTTTATCAGTTCATTGATGCTGCCATATACAGCTTTATTGATAAAATCGAACCAGTATCAATCACTGTTGTTTCTCCAGTTAAATGGGCTAAGAAGCATCACCCTATATGTTTTGTGTGTTCAGGAGTCAAACCCACACTTAGATCTCACATTTTAGAATACTTCTGTGTCTACATGCTGCAAACAACAGGTGAAAATTTATTAAAAGTAAAATATCAAACAAACATATTTTGAATGCATACTCATGCTGTTTAATTCAATTCAAATAATTGAATTGTTATTTCTTAATTAAATACAAGAACAAATATTTGTGTAGAAAGTAGCAACTAATAAACAAACCCCCAAAACAAGGTGACAACATCTTATAAAAACTGTTGTAAAATGTCCAGTATGTTGTGGGATCTGGTGAGCGTCTGTGTCAGGGGCAGCCCTTAGGCAAAAACCAAAAAAGCGATAGGGCATCTCGAAAAGCAGTTTAAAACAGTTAGGCCCCAGTATCCATGCCTCAGTGAGAGCCTCTCGTTCAGAAGGGCTGCACCCAGGGACCAGGGGCCCGTCGCTGTCCTGAACCACGCAGTGAGTGCAGGGGATGGTAATGGTGTTTTAGTCACAGCCTATCTGAGTTAACTCATGTCTCTCTCTCTCTCTCTCTCTCTCTCTCTCTCTCTCTCTCTCTCTCTCTCTCTCTCTCTCTCTCTCTCTCTCTCTCTCTCTCTCTCTCTCTCTCTCTCTCTCTCTCTCTCTCTCTCTCTCTCTCTCTCTCTCTCTCTCTCTCTTTCTCTCTCTCGTCGCCTCCAACGCATTTTTTAGATTTCCCAGACGCAAAAGAAAGGAAGAATGAAAAAAAACAGGGGGGTAGCTTGGGAGGGATTGGAGTTGACAGGCGTTAACGCTTAGAAATGTACCAATAAATGGCGTTCATGGGTTGCTGATGTGCGGTTTGATGGCGGCGATATATATTAAAAGAAGAGGCAGAAGCTGTGTTACGCCACTGCATTGCTAACTGGTAAATTATAGGACCAATTTCCAAAAGGTTTTGAAATAAACTTTCATTACCCACAAGAAATATGTCTCTGAAATGTCAGGGTTTTTTTAATATTTCCGAGATTAATGTCTTGTATTTGAATGTTTATTGGATAGTTTTCCACTCATTCTGCCTGAGCAGATACGTATTATATATATAGATATACATATATATCCACATATATCATATATAGTATCCCACTGATCAGACACATTCTGCTAATTGTGTTTTAAATCTGCGTTGAATTGAACAATAGAAAAAAAAAAACTGCCTCAAAAAAATGAAAAAAATGAAATACAATTCCTGTGACAACATGATGGATCACCTGTAAGTCTACCTGACACTGAAATTAGGCTTTTTAATGACGCGCTGCCTCCTCGTAGATGTGAAATTCAAATTCCCTCCCCGTTGTCACCTGTCCCTTTGACTCGCGTGCGCCAAACACAGGCACTTTGTCTTTGTCACCGGGAGCAGGACGCTGTTTTTCGCCGGCAAGCTTTTGTATTAACCGATCTCATATGGAACTGAGGACATAGCTCATTGAGCATAGTGCTGTTGTTACGTGTTCCTCTCCCCCTCTCCGAGGAACCAGCCACACACTCCCTGAGCCACACAGGCTCCGTTGTCATTCCAGCTGTAGAGGACTTTTAATGTCTAATATTGATATCAACCATAACAATTTTTATGTATAAAATATTTATAGCGTTATATATTTTTATGTTTTTGGATCATTATTATAGGTGTATGCTGTCTGTCATAATATACAAAAAACTAAAAAGTTATTGATATTTATTTTCTTCCGTATTTGTATTTATTATTTAACATTTTAAGTCACCTCGATGCAGCCCTGAATGTATAGGAATTGTACATATCCCTCTCAACTACGGTCATTCAACACGGCCGTCACTGGCGTGAGCTCAACGCATATTAGCCGATCCTCAATAACACTGAGCTGTCTTTAGCCGCTTCTTTGCAATAGTTCTAGGAACGGGAACTATACCAAGGCTACTCTGTGTGTTCTCCTCTGAGCTATAGGTCCTCTGTTTGAACCAAAGCGCTACTGATGTTCGACGCTTATGCCCTGGCGCCGTCGCGGACGACTGTCGCAGTCCGGGTGACACCTGTAATCAGGTGTGGCACTGCCTCATGAACGCCTGCATTGACTCCCATGTCAGTCCTCTGAGCTCCGGCTCCACCACGGGCGCAGTAATCCATCCTGAAACCACAGAGGAGGGGAGGGAGGTGGGCTGGGAGTGGTGGTGGTGGTGGTGGTGGTGGAGGAGGTGGTGGTGGAGGTGGTGTTGGGGGAGGAGGCGGAGGCGACAGGGGGGGGGGGGGGGGGGGTGGTAGCAGGAAGCAAATGAAAAATCAATGCCGCTGTGACACATTAACTTATCCCCCCAATTTCATAACTGGCGTTGGGTGTCAGGAGGGATCTGTGGCGTGGTGGCGGAGGAGGCGGCTAGGTTATCTGCCGACTGATTGGCTCTCATGGCCACGGCCTGGCGCCCGCCGGGTGGGGAGGAAATGGGTACAAATGACGGGTTTAAAAAGGAAAATAATATCAGCCAACGAAGCCTCAAGGACTCCGGGGGCTGGTGGTGGGGTCGGGAGGGAGAGCGCCACTGTTTTGTCCACGGTGGTACTTTCGGTCTGGATGTTCCCCTCGAATAAAAACACTTTAATTGTTCTTTCACTGTGATATTATTAATTATTACGCATGGGAGTGGGCAAGGAAGCTTTAAAGGTTGAGTTAATTAAGGTATATTACCAAAATAACCAATCAGCATTTTTAGCCTTCACATGGTTGAAAATTGTCCAAAATCCACATCTTACTAGCGATTGTAAGATTAACATCTTGCGTGTTCAGACGCCCATAGAGCACGCCTCAACACATCATCAGTGCAGTATAACAGATTATGGGCAATAACTTAAGTATAAAAAAGTTCATACGAAAATTAAAACATAGGACTTTATTACGTTTAATGAAAGAACAAAATAAAATTGACAAATGCATCTTTTTCCACTTTGACTTTGAGGTGTCTCTTAATTCGGGCGCGTGCGGCGGCATCTATCACTCCATAACAATAATCGGTGACAAGGAGCCCCGAGTAGCCTCCGTGGTAGCGCTGTCCCTAATCAGTGCTCTCTCTCAACTGTTAAATGTATTTAAACACTAAATTAACAGCCCATAAAGGGCCTCTGGTGCACTACATTCAAATTAGAAGCCGCTTCTTATTTACTGCCACAGAACTGCAAAAGTGACACTTTCCCTGATCACATTAGGGAGAAGCAACGCGGTGACCTTGGCGTAATGGAAGCTCTGTGAGATACGAGCCCCACACACTCCTCGTCCTCCAGAAAAAAAGATGAAAAAAAGAAAAGAAGCCACACGCACAGGCGCATGCGCACACACACACACACGGTCGCACACAAACATTCGGGCACACATGCGCGCACACACACACACACACACACACACACACACACACACACACACACACACACACACACACACACACACACACACACACACACACACACACACACACACACACACACACACACACACACACACACGTTTCGACATATCCTTAGTCTGAAGGCTGGGATAGGAGGGGAGGAGAGACAGAGGTTTAAAAAATGAGAACTAGCTGTCCTCATCTGCAGTGTCATTAAATCACCAGCTAATGGTGTTAGCATCATTCCAGCAGCTTCTTTTGAGTGTATTTTGTGCTTGTTTCGCATGTGGGGAGACGGAGGTGTGGTGTGAGTCGCGACCCAGACGGCTTTTTACGCGGGTGTGCGTTCTGCGAGAAGGAGGCGAGAGAAAAAAGAGTGGAGAGGAGGGGACGGATGGGGGGGGGAAACAGAACCCGCCACCCAGCGCGGGCGTGTGTGGCTGGGGCTCGAGGATGGAGGCAGATAAACCCAGCCAGCGTTCATTTCACCGCGAGCACCGGTGTCACCCTGTTTAGTGCGGAGCTGATCGCTCTCATATTTAATGCTTTAATTACACCTCAGCAGCTGGGCGCAGTGATTTAACTTTATGGATGTGAGAGAGCTTAATTATGAAGCAAAATGCAGAAAGTCATTTCTGACGCCGGATGCAGACAATAAAATTTATTTTGAAGATTTTCGGCGTACACGGCTTCTTCTACCTTTGGGGGAAATGACCCTTGTCTGAAAAATACTATCGGTTGTATTATGCCTCATAATGAGTGTCGTTCGAGTGTGTGCGATTACAATGTGTGCTATAAATATAAAAGTGTTCATGTTTGAAAGCCCAAAAACTGCAACCATAAATTGGGATTGCTGAGGTTTATCAGATGTAACAAAAATTACAAAAATAATCCCCTCACAAACCTTCCACATCAACACCCACACTCACACACAGAGCAAAGTGACGGTGGGCTTGTGTTAAGCAGTTTACCCCTGGGTTGAGCCTGCTGCTCTTTGTGTTCAAAGGAACAAGGCTCATTAAAACAACACGAGTGAAATGTGACGCGCACTGGAGCATCCTCCTTCTGTGGTGTGTGTGTGTGTGCGTGTGTGTATAAATGCATGTGCGTGTGTGTGTGTGTGTGCGCGTGTTTACATGCGCGTGTGTGGGAGGAGCGTGCGTCTCGGCGATGTTTTCCTATTTGTTTTACGTCGGAGCGTTTTGACTTCCTGAACCCCATCCCGGTGATTTCCTTTATAGCCCCGCTCCACAAAGGAGAAGAAAGACCACCATTAGCCGCCACATCGCTGAAGGATATTTCTATTCTCTGTCAACCCAGATATATGGGGGGTCCGCTGGCCGGTGACACCCATGCACATTAAAGGTACTGATGTGCCCCCTTAGTCAAGTTCTGCTTGCATTAATATTTGGCAAATTGACTCATGAGTGCCATTTGGTAGCAGCCTTCCAGACTCATAATGTGCCACATCTTTCTTACTTTCTTCAATTGTGAGCCTGAATCCCTCCTTTTCCCCCTCTCTAACATGCCCTCTTTCTCCCTCTCTCCCGTGTTCTCCTAACCCCTTTTTGTCTCTTACGGTCTTTAGTGCTTTTCAAAAAGGGGACTTTTCTTCTCTCTTTTTTTTTTTTTACAGTTGAGCGGCGAAGGACCAGATTCAGAGCGATGATTCAAAGGGAGAAGGGACAAAAAGAGAAACATAATCCCTCCCCTAAATGTTTTTTAAAAGCCGCAGGAGCCGTGGCCGTTATTGATGACATCATTATTATGTATAGGATATCATAGTGAATAATAAGCCATTATCTATCATTTTTCTCTTTTTCGTCACTGCACATTGTAAAGGTTAGGCGATTTGTTTTAATGTTAAAAGTGTCAGTTCACACTAGCATGGCGTGTTATTTCAATATATTCCATATTTAAAGGCGCCGTTTGACTCCTGTCTGCAGTTCAGGGAAATCTAAAATGTTTTATATAAATTGTCTAGAGACCTTTTTTGGACACTGCCTCTATATAGAGATAGAATACATTTCAGAAAAGCTTATTTGTTAAGTGACAGAAATACATTGTACATAAATTCCTCAACAAATAAGGTCCACAAAACAAGTATCGTTCTTATAAAGACAACATCCTACAAATAATAACATTTGTTTGTTTGTTAAAAAAAAAAAATCGATATATACTACTGTATGTTTTGTGCCTTTAAGACGAATGAGAAGATTTATTTCTTTAAATGTACTCATTTACACTTAAAGGGGTATTTTTTTTTTGCTCCGTTTCCAAATGGGAAAAACGTCTGGACAGGTTCTCTAGCATGAAACATGGCACACGGCCGGAGGAGAGCCCCCGCACACACACACACACACACACACACACACACACACACACACACACACACACACACACACACACACACACACACACACACACACACACACACACACACACACACAAACACACGCGCACAAATACAAAGACGTTTCGATACAGCATATTCCCCAAAGATGAATAGCTGTTTGGTGGTATGGTGGTGCAGAACAATGAGAAGGATTTCAGGGAAAAGGGGGCTTTGGGGTTGGCATTGTGCGCATACATTGTGGAGGCGGTGGTGGTAGTGCTGGTGGTGTGGAGTGGGGAATCAGCACGCTTGAGCGCATTTAAATTTACACAAACTCTGTAGGAATGACAGTGATAAATGTTACACTCTATTCTACAATATGTTTAATGCATAGGTCTGAGGAGTTAAGTTTTGCCCCTCTGGCGGGGGATGCTGCCGCTGTAGTTACTACTGTGTGTTACATCACATTCCCTTCCATTAAAATGCCAAGTGGCCCAGTGAAGACAGCACAGGGGATGACAGAGGAATTGTTTACCTGTCTCCGGCCCTCATCCCTCATTTCTCCTTCTTTTGCATTGTGTCACCGTGTGTGCGTGTGTGTGTGTGTGTGTGTGTGTGTGTGTGTGTGTGTGTGTGTGTGTGTGTGTGTGTGTGTGTGTGTGTGTGTGTGTGTGTGTGTGTGTGTGTGTGTGTGTGTGTGTGTGCGTGTGTGTGTGTGTGTATGTATGTATGTGTGTGTTGGTGTGTGTTTGCATGATTGTTTGGATGCATGTCTGTGCACGTGCCTGGTTGAATGTGTGTGTGTGTGTGTGTGTGTGTGTGTGTGTGTGTGTGTGTGTGTGTGTGTGTGTGTGTGTGGGTGTGTGTGTTTGCATGATTGTGAGCGAGTAACGAAGGCCGATGTAATGTAATGATGGACAACGCTGTCCAATACAACCAGCAGCACAGCAACGTAACCATTGAACACGCACATCATTCGCAATCCATATGGTTTCGAATTATCATGGTGGTCTACAGTAGGTTTTCTACAGATCTGCAATGGAGAAACATCCTTTTGATTCAATAAAAAACCTCTTTAGAACGCGAGAAACTAAACAGATTCAACTGTGACTGCCCAGCTGCTCTGATCACCGCTGGCACTAAACTGCAGCATCACCATCCAGTGTCTCCTTCAGTCCTCGCCTGTCACTGAAGCAGTGGTGAGACACACACACATATATGGACATGTGCACAGACTAAGACACGCACACGTGGACATACATAAGGATGCACATGTAAAGGACACACCTTCACACACACACACACGGATGGATACACAAACTGCATCAACACTTTTCACTACGATCACTTCCTCCATCTCTTTCTCCGCCTCTCTGACACACACACAACTTTACACACAGGCCCTTAAACATGGCGTTACACACACACACACACACACACACACACACACACACACACACACACACACACACACACACACACACACACACACACACAGAGAAACTGTAACCGCCCAGTGATCTCCACAGTCTGCATGATCACCCCGCGGAGGCAGCTTCTGCATGACCGGCTGCCTTGAGCCAGCTCTGTACACTGTAGCGGCTGATAAGATGGGAGGAGGGCAGGCCTGATGTCTCTCATGGATAAGTGCTTAGGGCTGACGGTACACACCTGCGAAGGTGGGCTGCAACACTCGACTGGGTGTTTTTTAAAGGAGCGACAGCCCACATAGCGGACCGGGAACAGGCAGTTCGTGGTACGTTTTGTACCCGCCTCTTGTATGTACGTGTGCTCTTTCTAGTGTAAATGTTGTTGCAGTTGGTGATGGGAGGAAGAGGGACATGCTTTGGAAACGCAGCGGAATGAACGAGTGATACCATGGATTGTTTGTGGAATGTTTGGAATGTGAAAGTCCATACCCACATGTTACAAAATCTTAAAAGAATCTGGAAATCTTAAAACAATATATTGAAAATATATTTTTATTTCTAGTTATTTATATAATGTGCTCAAAGATTGTTCATACATTTAGGGTGCCTCAACAATTTCTCAACATCCCTTTAATTACATAGAATTCTTTCAATGACCACTTCGGAAAATTAGAAAATAATACAATATAACAGCAGCATAAGGAGGCAATAGACAGCAGCGCAGGCTTTCCCCCGACCAAACCCAGTCCCGAACACACACCACCACCGCACTGTGCGGGCCGACCGGAGGAGCCAACGGAGGCGGGCTATCAGCCTTGTTTTCCTTTAGTTTTATGAAGCATACAACAAGAACAAGCACAGCCACCCCGCCCGGCCGCGCAGCTCCTCCGCGCGAGGCAGTATGTAAAGGCTGGCATGTATGTAAACAAACAAGCTCAAACTTTCCCCTGATTTACAGCCCTGCTGGGTCCCGGCTGAGGGGATCCTTCACCCGCTACCAACAACGAGACCCCCCCCCCCCCCCCCCCCCCCCCCCCCCCCCCCCCCCCCCCCCCCCCCCCCCCCCCCCCACCACCACCACCACCACCACCACCCCACGCCCCAGCTGCAGACAGCTTGAGCACTTTCCATTTTATACCTCAGCAATTTTTATAGCGTCTTTAGCTCGGCGGCACGCGCTAGGCCTCGCCGTTTCCCGCTGGAAAGAGGGGAGGAGGAAGAGGAGGAAGAGGAAGTAGCAAATAACAATATCAGATGCAAAGAACAAAGGACGCTAAGCAGCTAGGTCATGTGACTTGTGTTGTGTACCGAGCGCGGGATTGGGCGGTCTACGCAGGTAGTGGTGTGTGTGTGTGTGTGGGGGGGGGGGGGCTGCTGTGGACCGACAGCGGGCTGATTTAATTGGTTGATGTTATGGGGGGAGGGGGGGGGAGGGCGCTGGTAAGGGGACTGCGTTCCTTGGTGAGATTAAGTAAGGAAGAGTAGCCAAGCTTCTGAGGGTTTTAGCATCTCCGCAAGGTTTCTGTAACTGATACGGTGGGCTGTGTAATTAAAGGTTCCAACCGAGGGAGCCATGGGGGCCGGGGCGATGGTGGATGCAGGGCCTGCCTTCCAACGTCTCCTCGATGGGGGAGGGTGGAGGGGGGGTGGGGTGGTGGGAGGACACCTTTCCCGAAAGCGAAAGTATGTTGTGTGTCGAAAAGAAATGTGTTGAATAACAATATTTCAAGAAGATCCAAAATTTTGGCTAAATAAAGATCGAAGAAGAAGAAGGGTGTGTGCAATTTTTTTCACACTTAATACTTAAAAGCAGGGTTAGCAACTGAGAACCGATATTCTTCTCATCTTCCCAATATTTTATGAATTGTTCTCTAGGACCGCTGTGTGAGCGCTATGTGCGAGGATATTTCCCATACACAGAGAAAAGGTTTTAAGGCTTTTATGTAGAGCCTGGGGACAGACCTTTCCACGGGCTGTCGTCTCGATGAATCATACACCTGGCACCACAGAAGACGGTTCACTGTTTGACAGCGGTGGAAATCTGCTCCCCGTCGTTATTAGAAGTAATGTCATCTGCCTTTGCCGATCGCTCATCATTTTTTGGGCCTCATTGCCTGTGTTTCTCGATGATATTAAGTATTCAAAGCTCATTTACATTCTTATTTTTCAATTTACTGCCGCAGTAGTTTAATTTATTCCATATAATTCCTTTCACAGAGAGGGACATTAATCATAGACTGTACGTTTTTAGTGCTACTGGGGTATTATAATAATCAATAAAAGAAAGGGATAAATACTAAACGCTGGCCTAGAGGTTAGAAAAGCGGCGGGGAAGATCATTTTTTATTATTTTCGGCTTTTTTCCCCCCACAATCTCAACGTGTTTGTTGACACTAAATAATCAATGATGACGCTGTGCATTTTCAAATGCTGTAGTTTATCAGCAGTTGATAGTCTGTGCACGTCGAGACCACAACAATATGATATCCAGTTTTTTCAATTGGTTTCAATCTATTTTTCTGCCTGTCTTTTTGAGGTTGTTTGTTGTGTTTGCTTGTTTGTTTGTTTGTTTGTTTGTTTGTAAAGCAGTCAAAAAAACTCAACTCATGTCTCAGAATACGGCTCATATCAATGAGCGTGTATGTGTGTGTGATGCTTTCTGCTGGTTTCTATATTTGAGGCTCGCTAAGCTGGAGGCCAAACCACTTTCATCCCCTTTCTTCCCACTCTTTCTTGTTGTTTCTTCATCCTTTCACATTCATTTTATGCTTGGCTATGCTGTGGGGCTATCAGTGTATTAATGCCGGGGCTTAAGCCAAACAGCCTTCACCAGATAAGCCCTTTCGCTCTCGTCAAAATGGCTGTTCCCAGTCACTACACCACCTCCCGCCCAGCCACCACCAACCAATACCACCCATGCCGCCCTACAGTGGAAAAGCCCTCTAAATCATTTAATAATATTCCTGGCCTGCTCATAATTTCTTCTCTCTCCGGTCATTTCCTCTTTCAAACGTCCTTATTCCTCTGTAATACATTTCCTCTGTGAGATGCAGCACATCTTCATTTGTTGTTGCCTTGTTTCAGAGAATTGACCTTCCCTAGAGGTGTGTGTGTGTGTGTGTGTGTGTGTGTGTGTGTGTGTGTGTGTGTGTGTGTGTGTGTGTGTGTGTGTGTGTGTGTGTGTGTGTGTGTGTGTGTG
This sequence comes from Gadus morhua, assembly GCF_902167405.1. Taxonomy (NCBI): domain Eukaryota; kingdom Metazoa; phylum Chordata; class Actinopteri; order Gadiformes; family Gadidae; genus Gadus; species Gadus morhua. Next base: position 11,414,795 of record NC_044062.1, read on the forward strand.
TGTGTGTGTGTGTGTGACAGAGAGATAGAGTGTAAAGGTGTGTACGTATTTGTGTTAGGATGTGCATTTATGTCCGTGTGTGTGTGTATGTGTATGTGTGTGTGTTAAAAGATGTGAGTGTGTGTGTGCTTGTCAAGTAAGTGTGTGAGTGCATGCCTGCCCATGTGTGTGTGTGTATAAAGGTGTGTGCGGGTGTGTGTGATGGAGGTGGTGGTGGCGGTAGAGGAGGCTGATTGGGAGCTGATGAAGGGGTCTTGGGGCGGAGAGGAGGGTCTGTAAACTCTGATACATAATACCGTGAGCCATAATACTCTGTGCATGGCCGCCCGCAGGCCCTCCTAATCACGGGGAAAAAGACCCCGGCTGTCCCACCCCATAAACCCAGCGCGGCACCCGGACAGCCATGAGGGCACAATGTCACTTGTAAATCCCAAATTAAACTCAACTGCCCAGAGCCTTCCAGCGTGCAAAACACATACACACACACACACACAATCAAAAAAACACACCCTCACCGGCATCCAGCAACCCCAGGTTTCCCTCCAAGTCTCGTGAAGGGAAGGATGGAGGAAGTGGATGTCATGGTGATGGCTGTCCAAGTGCCCCCCCCCCCCCCCCCCCCCCCCCCTGTCAAGGTCGTACAGGGGTCAACGTGTCCGCCGGCTGGCTGCGTTTTACTGTATGCATGTATTTCATGCATTGCATGAAGAACTTTTTCTTTTTTTTTTCGCTCATTCACATGCCATTGATTACGGGCAACGAACTGACAATCCCAAGCCACTGCCACAGCTCTGGACCCCTGATAGGCTAGCCTCTCACCTCACACACAAACACACACACACACACACACACACACACACACACACACACACACACACACACACACACACAGACAGAATCCGAAACAATGAATACAAAATTCTTTTTTTGTACCTTTCATCCTCTGCCCTGTTGAATGCACAAGGAATGTCTTTGTATGCACACTGGCGAGCTGCAGTTTTGCTATAGGGGAGGGAAAACGGTGTCTCCCTCCAAGGCAATCTGTTCATTAAGATAATGTGTTACTTCCAATTAAACTAACATTAAAACAAACCCCATAAAGAGTTGGAGTCAGCGATTTTTTTTTCCTCCAACTTGCTCTTTTAATTACATCGTTCCTCTCCTGTCATTAAGGATATTAAAAATTCATTAACAAGAATAGTACTCTCTCTCTCACGGCAACAAATCACAGAGACTTCTCGTCGTATGTTGTCAAAAGATTATCTCAATTTTTACGAATTCCCAACCATCCTCCAAAAAGGTGTTCCTCTGAGCGTCTCTACGACAACAGGTGACCCGAGCTGTGAACTCTAATATAGAAATGAGTTGAACCCAAGCTGAAGTGCTCCGATCTAAGCTATAAATACATGTTGGGCCAACACGGGGGCTGCATCGTATGTCGCGTTGATCCATTTACGGAATCTATTTACGCCGAGCACCCCGCTAATGTGATTCCATTGCCGCCTGTTATGTTTTCCGTCAGTTCTATTTCTCGCTCCTAATTTGTTTTAATCAAATGTGTTTATGGCGAGCTGGCGCTGTTTTACAGCTTCGCCGCTGAACCGTGCGGCGGCTGCTGCAGGAAATGAGCACGTCCATGAATAACACGAGCCCTGCCAGGCTGCACGCCTCCGCCCGGGAAAAGGAGAAAGCTAAACAACAAGAAACTCACTTCTGTTGAACGGCTTTATCTGTCCGTACATCCACTTAGTGTACAATATACAGTATGCGGAGGAACGGAAGGGATGACGCTGAAAACGGAAACTACACGGCCTGGTAAACTGTGGAGATAATTGTTGGATGGTTTGGAGTCCTGACGAATAAAAGTGTTTAATTCAGGACTGTATCCAAATACAGATCTCATTTGCGCTGATGGGAATAGACAAGCTGTTTGTGTCTGTTTGCTTGCAATACCGTACATGTCCACTAGATATTTTGCAGTAGGCCATTGTTTCCTACGTAGAAACCAACTGTATACATCAAATACCCTATATCTCACAAAACCTTGTGTAGGGTTGTATTAGGTTGTATTAGCTTCAGCGGTTTGCTAAACAACAAAAAACAAACAACAAACTCAGTGGTTATATTTATTTCTGAAGGCATTTTGGTAAAATGGCAAAATTAGAAATTGTTTATTTAAATGTAGTTAGTATTTTGGATTTCTTTGTATCAATTCATTTCCTTGTTTTTTTGTTTGTTTGTTTGTTCCAATTGGCCAGCATTCTATACATTGTGAGGCTATTCTACCAGAGGTCTAATGCATTGCTATGGTTGGCAACAGAGTTATGTTTTAATCCCAGCATTATAGTTTCTCGAAGCCAAGTGCAGAATCAATCATTGGTTGCTTATAAAAAGCCAGAGCCATGAATAGAGTTTTTCATGAGAACATTGCTGAAGCAAGGCACAGAAACAAATCAATTGAAATCTTTTACTAAGCCCTTTCACAAAGTTTTAATGCTGAGTGACACCAAAAAAAACGTTTGGGACAGAATAGTTAGTGGGCAACACATCGGAGGAGGTTGACCAGTGGATGAACCCGTTCTCCTTCTCTCCCTCCACCTTCACTAAAGGCCAAGAAACAAACACATAACATCCCTACATTATTAACATTTAATTAGTGGTTGTTGTGAATTCTATCTGTGCACAGCTGCCATTGTATCACAGGGGGGCCACTGAAATATTCATATACACCTAATTAATTGGCATTGGAGGGGTGTATTGTTTTGTTTGTTTAAGTGGCTCAACGGTAAATTAATACAAAGATTATAGTTAAAATATTCACGCAGGCATGTGGGTGCGTGTACCTCTGCACGTGATCAGGTGTTAGTGTTATGAATGTTATGGAATGAATAAAACAGAGAAACATTATCCGGACACGACCTAATCCCTTGCATTACAAGATGGGATAACAGAAGATTAATAGCGACACCTCGCCAGGTGTACGGTGGCCTATGTTAGTTAGTTACTGTCTGGCTGGATGGTGTTAGTGAATACCAGCCCAAAGGTACTGGCCGTGATCCCCAATGTCTGGGGCTGTAACCTCATTTAACACTTTCAAAGTCATGTACAGGGAAAATACTTTTGGAGACATCTCGTTTATGCAAAGGCTGGTCTTTGGGGTATCCTGGTCATGGATGACTACAGGTATAGACTGCAGACATTTTGGAACTGAACCCAGTACCTTTCAGTTGATAGTAACTTGCGATTGCGCAAATCCAATGCAGGTTATTTAGGAACAAGTGGGGGTTAGGAGGAATCCAACCCTGAGTGACTTATTGACGCCAATGCAACTTTAACACCGCCATCGACGACATCATCACTCCTACCAAACCTGACCACAAGAATCCCATTACCTTGTCATTGCATTACTCAAACCAGCTAATCTGTGTCACTGGTGTGATCACCAGCCAGTCTGGCTCCGCCCCACGGGGGGGCATTCGGCCATCGATCGAACACACCCCCCAGACTTCACAACCCCCCCTACAACATCTAGTTCTAACACCTCAGAACACACAACAACATGAACACAGGAGCCAAAGATATGCACGCCTACTCACAACAACCTCACCGACTCAACACCACTCACTCTCATGCCAGTTATGCATGTCAGCCTGACCTGACCAATCCTGGCTTCTCTCAGGAGATTAGGCCTATCGATCGTCTGTTCGGTAGGTGTGTGAAGGCACCTGTTTATTTGCCTTCTGCTAATGTTTGTTTTTTTGTGATTATGCTGTTCCCGCCACTGTGTGCACGTGGAGGTATGCGCATGTGTATATATGGGGTTCTTGTGTGTGCGTGCCGGGCATAAATACACACACACACACACCCACACCATAACTGTTTCTACATGGAGGTATACCTGGGTGTGTGTGTGTGTCTGTGTGTGTGTGTGTGTCTGTGTTTGTGTGTGTGTGTGTCTGTGTTTGTGTGTTTGAGTATGTATGTGATGGAGTAATTGTTTGCCTGGTAGAGGGACAGCGCTCCAAGTCTTGGTGGTTTTACATACGGCCCGTTATTGTGATTGGCTTCGGTCTGGGGAGCTATACCCTGGCTGTGTTGGAGAGCCCTCAAGCCTGACAGCTCTATTGTACTTCTATATCACTCTTCACTGGCTCTAACCAGCCACACCAACACACACCCACACAGTCATACCACTTTAGATTAGAAATACATTCATAAGCAGCAATTGGAGGTTGGTTTTCAGGTGAACACAGCAGCAGTCATTGTACAATGACAGCTATTTAAACTCCAGTACTGCATTCAAGACAGAAAAAAACCTAGCTTGGGTTTGTTGACGAAAATGAACCAAGGAATTTTGATTGACCATGAAACGGTCTGTTCGTTTTTACCTATATATACTGTATATTATTCATCAGATTGAGTCTAGTGTTTGCCCTCATAGTTGTACATTATCTAGCCTCAAGTTTTCTTTAGTGGTATTACACTCCAACAAACGATCCACTCTTCAGTTTTCCTAAAGACTAAACCTAAAGGACGATTTTGCCAGAAGGTTGGTCCGTGTTTGCCATGGGTCCCTTTTCCCCTGCTCACCTCTAAAGACATGCATTACAGACTCTTTAAAGGCCCTGGATTGCTTTTAGGTGTAAACAGCACCAAGAGAGTACAAATCCAACCCAATAAATTGGTACTAGCGGCTGCAAATTCATCACCCCCCAGTTCCCTAAGAGTGTTGTAGTGTGGTGGGATAAACACCACACCCCCCTCTCCCCTAGGACCCTCACCAGGAATAAGCGAGGTAAATAAAATGAATGATGGGATGGATAAAAGATCCCAACCACCGTTCCTGTAGTGACATTATAGCAGTCAGTCCCCGCTTGCATCTGTTACTCCTCAAGATGGAAGACAGCAGATTTAATTACACGTCGGATCAACGTTGTAATTCATCTGACGCACATCACGCTCGCTCCGCTCCTAATTGGAATGAATAGGTTAACCTATAGGACGGCTATGGTTTCAAAGGGAATAACACTTTTTTTCTGTTATCTTTTTAAACGAACAAATGGCTTAAAATACTCAACCCCAAAGAATGATCGGCTTCTACTATTTTTCACGTTCGATTTGTACAAATTAAATATTCAGCCAAATAAACGTTTGTTATTTGCACATTTATTTCAGATAAACGATTGAAAATCCACTAGAAAACACACTCACAATCAAATGTTGAAGCAGGCTTATTGCCGCGCCGCGCAGGAGGCCTCAAGGTTTCCCTGGATTCCAGAAAGGAGTGGGTATTTGAATGATTGCTGCTGTGACAGGCTTGCTGTGATGGAATAACACATTCTGCTGAACAAATAGGCCCTTGAGTGCCTAGCTGGTCCCAGGGGTTTGTCTACAGCCCCGGGGCTGGGGGGCCCAGAGATGGGCTGCTCCCAGCATGGGTATACCCTGACAAGTGTTCTGCCTGACTCCGTAATGCTCTACCCCCAGCGCTAATGCAGCGCACGTGGTTACCACGCTCACGTGCACACACACACACACACACACACATACAAAAGCACACAGATGAACACAGGCACATAGGCACGCACACACACATGCATAAGAAAACGAAACACACAAATGCTCACACATATGCACACTCATGAATCCACACATGCATGCAAACACATACAAATATAACTGAATAAAGCAAAAAAAGGAATTGGGCGCTTAGAGCAACCAAATATTTCTGCACTAAGGCGTCCTTCACTTCAACTGATGCCTTTAGCAACCCTTATGTCACTGTCAAGTGAGAAGAGTGTGAGACACCCTCCACCATGATCACTTCCTATTCAACACCAAACACATCTTGTCATTCTGTTCATAAAGGAAGATAGTAATCATAATAATACCTGTGTGGGTTTACCTTGTCCTGACTCCGTATGCAGAACACAGGAAGTAACGTGATGATATCCTCCTCCTGGCCGGGGTGCCGGGAGTGGAGTCGAGCCGTGGCCTAACAGACGGCATGTTGCTGCCGTTGTAAAGGCATTCTCCACCCTGCCCCCCCCCCCCCCCGCACAGCATGAACCCACACATGCATGGCACTTCGATGATGTCACGGCGCTAGATAGGGCGCCATTGTGGAGATGGGCGACTGGGGTGCGTCAGCCACACACTGCTCAAGCATCTGTTTCAAAAAAAAACCACTAACTCCAAAGAAAGAACGAAACTCCCTCCCAACACCACACAGCGCTTTCTCTTTCTTCCTTTAGTTATTTTTGGGGGGGGGGGAGCGAGATGTGGACAAAAGCCACAGCTTCTCCTGTGATGTCCTGTTAGGGTTGTTCTGAGGCCAGCCGAGCGTGGCCCTCTCTTCGTCGGAGAGCTGAGGCAACATCATTCAGCTGCTGCTGCCTTGTGATCCAGGGGCACACAACACACACACACAGATACACACACAGATACACACACATAAACACAAGAGAGAGAGAGACACCCACCCACAAACACAACACATACATACACAGACACATAACACACACAAACAAATACAGAGAGAGAGAGAGAGAGAGAGAGAGAGAGAGAGAGAGAGAGAGAGAGAGAGAGAGAGAGAGAGAGAGAGAGAGAGAGAGAGAGAGAGAGAGAGAGAGAGAGACACACACACACACACATAAACAGACCAACACACACTTAAACACAGACACACAACACACACACACACGCAACAGCTCAACGGCCTGAGAGATATAGAGGCCGTCAGACAGTCTTCCTACACATGTATGCACATTACCCCTTGTCCAGTCTGTGTACCTCAGCTCTCTCCTATCTGCTACTGCATGCCCGTACGCACACAAAATACATGTTCATGTATGGATAAAGACAGCCCATGCACTAAGAAACACACACATGTATATACACCTCAAGCCTCAGCCTTCACTTCCATGTGGTTCACATACTACAGAAACACAGGTGCACGCACTGAGAAACACACACAGGCAGACACAAGCATGTGTATATGCACGTGCAGACACGAGCAAACAATTTACCGATCAACAAGCCAAGAGCATAGACTTGTTTGGTTAATACTGTATAATCTCCCATGATACAATCTTTCACCTTGAGTTGCTTGAGATGCTTCGGCGTATGGACGCATGCAGAAAGAAACACATGCATGCACACACACTCACACACAATGCCTAGAATCCTTGCTTTACAACACACAGTTTAATCTCCCATGATACAATGTTTACACTTTGAGTCTCCTCAGATCGTCAGATCTCAGATGAATGGAACAGGATGCGTTCGGCACATATGCCACCATTCACGGTCACCTCTACTTAAAGAAACACACCAGATGCTGTGCCTAGTCATCCTACACAAAGATCTGTCACAGTGATACAAGAAAAGGAAGAAGAAGAGTTCTCTTCACATCCACAACAACAAGTGGCCGTGGTCGGCTGGGTCCTGTGTCGGCTGGGAAGAGAGCACAAAGGTCATTGTGTAGCGCGCGCTGCAGAAGGGAAACATCTCGGAGCTGACCTCAATGAAGAGGGCCTCTGTTTCCACCGATGGCAATTACACCCCGGCTGGCTCTGTATAATTAACAGCTCCCCGACAGAGAGATCCAACACAATCTCAATTAATAGCAATGGCTATGCATTGCGGACGAGGGTCTTAAAGTGGATGGGGCCGGGTGATGAGGATGGAGGGGAGATGGAGGGGGACGGGGGTGTGGACAATATAGAGAAGCCATTTCTCTGGGGCGAACGTGATAGAATTACAAAATCAGCAGCTTGCAAACTGTCTGGGCTTTGATGAAGAAACGTTTAATTATCCCCCCGGTGGAAAGAGGTCCCCTATTGTCTCAGGCTAATTTGTCCCTTTTGGCTCCATCCCCGGCCCAGAGGCTTGTCTGTCTCGGGTTACCCCCACTCTACACTCCCCCTGCCTCCCTCCCCCAGCTCCTTATACCAGTCCTCTGCCACCCTCGGTATCAGCACCCCCCCTATTCCCCCACCCCTGCTACAAGGACAACCCCGGGGGCCCCCTGAGTGAAGGGCCCAGACAGTATTTTATTTGTTAAGTGTAGCCCAGAGAGCCGGGCCCAGGGGACCGGATGAAAGGAGAAGAACCGCCTTGCACTCCCAGAAAGGATCAAGCAGGTCAATTTCCTCCTGACTTTGTCCCGTCTCAGAGTTTGTGTTCCCCGAGTTCACAAAGGCCACTATTGGACTGGACCAGTCTCTCTCTCTCTCTCTCTCTCTCTCTCTCTCTCTCTCTCTCTCTCTCTCTCTCTCTCTCTCTCTCTCTCTCTCTCTCTCTCTCTCTCTCTCTCTCTCTCTCTCTCTCTCTCTCTCTCTCTCTCTCTCTCTCTCTCTCTCTCTCTCTCTCTCTCTCTCTCTCTCTCTCTCTCTCTCTCTCTCCCCTTCACCCCCACCAGCCATTTGATTTTGAGGAATAATAGACGCCGATGGTGGCTTTCAAAGCAACTTTTATTTTTCAGAGTGAAACAAGAGAGGACCCTCCCTTGCGTGGAAGGGACAGCCAAACAGAAACAGATACTGTATAATTCTCCCAAACATCAACACGAACCAAGGCTAGGACAGTGTGAAAACAACTTTTTTTCCGAGGGAACTTTGTTTAAACACAGAGAAAACGCCATCCAATATTGTCGTCGCAGTATATTATTTCCACTGCGTTGTAACGTCACCTCTTGTCTCTCTTTTTCTCTCATTTAGCCTTGAACAATTCTTCATGCTTTCCAGATAATGAAATTAAATACATTTACATTAGGGCTGACAGTGGATCCAGTTCACATTTAAATGCAATTTAAAAAGGGGAATATATTTGCATAGTGAATTAAAATTAAGACCTAATTATGCAAATAAATTATCAAATGTGACCGGGGATGGTTTTCAATTCCGTTAATATCTCATTTCTTGAGACAATAGTCTGTTCGTCGTCTAAACAGCGCTACACTCGCATAATGCTGCAGACTCAACACAATAGGATTAATAATTCAGGCGGTATTTAATTACCAATATACACAAGCATAAATAATTAAAGAAAAATATACAGAAGCTTATGATTGACATCACATAGCTTTTAAATACTCCTAGACAAATCATTCTCTCCTGGGAATTAGGGTCTCCATACATATCCAATGTATTATTAATATTGCATGCGTCCTTCTGAAACAGATACCATGGACATGGCAGAAAGAGAGCAACCAGTAGGACGCACGCAGGGTTCATGTAAAGTTACTGTAAAGTTAATGTAAAGTTACTCAAATACTCATTAGTTCATATTAACATGTACACCGGATATTGATTCAAGTCGATATTG
>NC_044062.1:11428365-11438365 GCF_902167405.1 Gadus morhua
AATGAAATAAACGACAACTGATCCAAGACGGAGGGAAAAGAAAAGACAAGACGGCTCTCAAAAGAAAAATGCTTCTGTCCCTTTTTTCCCCTGAACCCTCCGACATCAGACAGCCTCTGTGGCCCCGCTCAGAACAACACAGACCTCCCCTGGCCCCCCCACACATTGATTTCGCTCCCGGGGGCCCCAGCCAATTTCTCTTGTTTTCAGACACTCTCCCCATGCCTCAACCTGCAGCCGCCATCAAAGACATTCATCCATCCGCCTGAGATGACTATGACTGATACAGCCACCAAACAATCAATTTGTATCTTTCTCTCTGTCTCCGTCTCCCGTCTTCTCCCTCTGTCTAGCTCTGTCTTATTGTCTCCCACTCCCCCCCCTCTGCTCTCTCTCTCTCTCCCTCTGCTCTCTCTCTCTCTCCCTCTGTCTGTCTATGTCTGTCATCCCCTTCTCTCTCTCTCCCTCTGTCTTTCTCTCTCTCTCCCTCTGTCTTTCTCTCTCTCTCTCTCTCTCTCTCTCTCTCTCTCTCTCTCTCTCTCTCTCTCTCTCTCTCTATCCCGTTCTATCTCTCTCTCTTATTTTCTGTCATATATTCTTGTTTTTGTCCCCTCTTTCCTCCCTCTCCCTGTGGGTATTTGTGTCCCTGCCTCCTCCTCCAGCCTCTCCACAACTGTTTTGCTCATGTGCAGAACATGATGAGAAAGTGAGAGTGCGCGGGCCTGTGACACGGTGGCGTGTGAGAGTTACAATGCAATCTGTGTTTGACCTTGGAGTGCGGCTAATTTATTTGCCCATCCATCTGTGTTTTTGACACGTTACTCTTCATTTAAGAGAAGGCCTGCTGATCATCCATCCACACCACAGTAATAACTCTTAACCAACGTTTGATTCTGTCACGAGCGGTTTCGATACCGCGCTTGACAGTTTTGAGTTCACTTTGGAGGGAAACATCCCCCCAGATACTTCTGTCAGGTAAGAAACCCACCAGGTACTGGCCGCTAAACCTGCTGGCTGTCTCGTTGTGCCGCGTGTTTGATGTCGTTCGACTTACTCTCCCCGCAATATCGGAGAACTATATCGCTGTTGAGGGATTGAGGGATTGAGGATGCCTCAATGATTGTTTTGGTTTGCTGTTCAAACATTAGCAATTTGTTAAGTTACATTCTTGAATCCAATCATGTTGTAGAAAAGTTGGAAATCGATTCAATCAGTTTCAGTCCCTTGGTTATTGTGATTTATTTAAGGAAATGGGGGAAAAAACGTTGTTTATAAGTGTATGTGTGTGTGTGTGTGTGTGTGTGTGTGTGTGTGTGTGTGTGTGTGTGTGTGTGTGTGTGTGTGTGTGTGTGTGTGTGTGTGTGTGTGTGTGTGTGTGTGTGTGTGCTTAGTTGTTTTGTGTTTTAGTCATGGGGATTGTTGTTTATGCTCTTGTGTGTATGCATGCATATCTATGTGCATGTATGTTTATGCATGTGTGGGAAAGTGTGTCTATTAGCCATGCAGTGTGTGTGTTCTGGGGTAGGTCTGTGTGTGTGTGTGTGCGTGCGTGTGTGCGTGTGTGTGTGTGTGTGTGTGTGTGTGTGTGTGTGTGTGTGTGTGTGTGTGTGCGTGTGCGTGTGTGTGCGTGTGCGTGCGTGTGCGTGTGTGTGCGTGTGTGTGTGTGTGTGTGTGCGCGTGTGTGTGTGTGCGTGCGTGTGCGTGTGTGTGTGTGTGTGTGCGTGTGTGTGTGTGTGTGTGTGTGTGTGTGTGTGTGTGTGTGTGTGTGTGTGTGTGTGTGTGTGTGTGTGTGTGTGTGTGAGGGAGGCGGTGCTTGCTCCTTTGCTATTCAGAAGCAATTTGTAAGGCCGGCTGTTGTAGCCGGGCCCCGGCCTAGGGAACAGCTGGAGCCTCGTGGTGATTGATAAACGCAGCGACAACAACTCCATCTCCCCCCTGAATGAAGACAAAGGCCCCACAATGGTGGCGGCGCAGCGCTACACCCGTCCGTCGTTAAGCGCGGACGGAGTACATGCCCCCCTGTCCTCAGCTGGGAGAGTCAAAATGCCAAGAGGGAGGTCAAGACCCCAGCTAATTACCATTTTATGACAAAACGCTCCCTTTGTCGGCGTTACATAATTGATTTACCTTTCAGTGGGAGATCATAATGAAGTGGGGATTAAATAGGATCAGCTTCATAAGAACATACGCACACAAAGATCTCCATACACGCACGGCTACAATGGAGGCTGGCTCCGTGGTGGAAGGAGAATTTGATTTGTGGCTCCATCGTTATGTGTTCGTACGAGCGTTAGATCTTTATCGGATAAATAGATGGGGAGAGGCGGTGGGGGAGATGATCAGAGCCTAAAGACTGATTTATATAAGAGGTAGCGTCGTTATCCTATAGTGACGTGATGTAAACATATAGAATTATAAGTAGTGGAGGGATGAACAAGTAAGGTTTAAAACAGCATGACGCATGCTTTAAATATGAACTCGATATAGAGATGTAAGAGATAGCAGTGGTGTAATACAATTATTAACATTATTATAAGAGTACATATTTCAAAACAGTAGTACACATGACATGATTTAAAGTAAAACCCCACAAAAAGAAAAACATGATAATACCGCGTGATGAAACAGAAGAATTGATATACAGTTGTTTACAATCACTGCTCAGAAACCAGTGATCCCGTCACCAGTTATTTGGTGTTGCAATGTGAGCTGTATGATCAGTCATCAGAAAAACCACAATTCAATTCAATTTGGCTTTAACCGTGGATTATCTAAATGTATTGATCAGGGCGGACGGTCGTTGAATACATCATAAAGCGATCAGGGGGGCAGACAGAGATGTGTCCGACCAGGTCCAGTGCCTTGGTGTCGTGAACTCCTGCTTAGTTTGTGACCCATGCAGAAGCAGGTCAGTGGCTCGGCTTATGAGCAGCATCCTGTGTTTGTGGTTGCTGGGCACCGGTGTTACTGTGTACGTTAAGCTAGGATGAGTTTAGCATGGGAGAGGATCGTTCTACATGGGGGAGTTTGTTTTGAGATATTTATTGATTCTTTTTGGGGGGTGGTTCTTCTTTTTTCTAGTGGGATAGTATGTATCTAAATAATCCTGTAAAATAATTAGGAAGTATCTTTTTTAAGCCTGCAATCTTTTTATCGCTGCTGAAAGGTAAATATCATATATCAGGGGCCAATATTCTTTGTTTTTGTGTATCAAAAATAAAAATCTTCTTCTGCTCCAAATAAGCGCAGAAGCAAATCTTCCTACAATACGATTCCAACTTTGGTCCTACGTGGGTAAAGCAACGACCCCCCCCTGCGCAAATGCTTCCCTGACCAAACTGAAGGACTGGTTTCTGCTGAGAACCAAATTGAAAACTTTTCCGTGGCTAAGTGAAATGTATGGCTCATCCTCGGCCGCAGAATAAAAACATAAAATAAAAATTGGGGAGGATTGTTCTATTCTGTTTTAATTCCAAACCCAATTCCAGACATCCTCTCTCTGCGCTCAGATAAAGTGGATCTCAGGCCCATCCATCGCCATCGTCCGCACGCGCTCCTCCGGATTCCAACTGCCAGCGCGCACACGATGAATGAGTGAATATTGATGAAAACAAAGGAGGTACACCGGGAGCTTTTTGTATTCTGTTATTGTTGGGAAGGGCGAAGGAGGGAGGAGAGAGGAGGGAGGAAAGAGGAGACACCTCTTGGGTCCCCAGGGAGCCAGGCGCTCCTCTCCATATTCACAATATTCCCAGGGAAGTTCCCGAGGAGATATCAATCTCACTTTGAGGTGCCGGGCCTTCATTTGTTCGCACTAGACGCGCAGCGCGGCTCACATGACTGCTGTGATTCTTCAAAACCCACTTACAGTAGACAATCGCACACACACACACACACCCATGAAGACAAACACACACACACACACACACACACAAACACACATACACACACACACACACACACACACACACACACACACACACACACACACACACACACACACACACACACACACAAGCATTTAGACCCGCCCACACGCACAAACACACACACAAACACAAAAACACAAACCACACAAATATGCATCCACACACACACACACACACACGCGCACACACACACACACACACACACACACACACACACACACACACACACACACACACACACACACACTCACACACACACACACACACACACACACACACACACACACACACACACACACACACACAAACATTCAGACACATACATATGCCTACATGCATCAACACAAACACACACACACACACACACACAAACATTCAGACACATACATATGCCTACATGCATCAACAAAAACACACACACACACACACACACACACACACACACACACACAAACATTCAGACACATACATATGCCAACATGCATCAACACAAACACACACACACACACAAACATTCAGACACATGCATATGCCTACATGCATCAACACAAACACACACACACAAACACACACACACACACACACACAAACACACACACACACACACACACACACACACACACACACACACACACACACACACACACACACACACACACACACACACACACAAATACACACAAAGCAATTTACCTCCCACAGTGACACACACAGGCCAACATTATTTTTCTTCTCTCTCTTCTCTCTACACTCTCTCACACACCCTCACACACTCATAGAGTACACACAAACAAACAGCAACAAACCACAAACTCACCCACTCAACTGTCATCAGCCACTTCCAAGGAGCCCTGGACTTGGGTCTCCATGAGGTCTGACCAGAGGAACCTCTGGGCTGACCCATGGACGACTGATACAATTTAAATGACTAACCGAGAAAAAAAACTGTTGTGGGTTTATTCGGTTCTTTGTGCGGTTTGCTACGGTTCATTAATTGAATAAAATTAGAATATGGTTTCATTATGATTGAAATCCAACCTAGCACATATTTTAAATCTACAATCTGATTATCTCTCAACTCATTCCCTGTCGCTTGTGTCATCAGTCTAATGGGCTGAATATGGTTCCTTGTCGATGCAACGCAAGGGATTTTACGGACGCATTACGTCCTTGCAGACCCTCCTTGCTTCCGCCGCAATGGCCTGACGTGCGCCTCCCTCATGGTAACCTCGCGTTGAGGCGACGCAGCAGCTAGGGCTGTGATTGGTCCGCTCAAACCCGACGCAGAACAAAAACAGGTTCACGACTGCGTCTAAGCATATGCATGGCGTCGACGTGGAACCATAACCGCCCCTTTACATGGCAAATTCTATGCGGCTTAGATCACAGTGATCGCAGTGCATATGGAAACAAATGTCAGCCTGCCCCAGGTGAGCGTTGGGCACAACATGACACATGATCATTGCTGTATCAGGCTCCACAGCCACCGTTAGCATAGCTAGCCGGGACATTAATGAGTTCATGAAGAGGGATAATGAGATGCAACCCAGCACAAACAGCCATGCCTCACATCAATGAACACCTCTTTCTCTCCCTGCCTGTCTCCTGCATGCTAGACACACATTCACACAGCCACGCTTCAACCATAACAAGCAAGACACATGCTGGGCAGGATAGTCGAGTGCTATGGGTGACTGCTAGCACTAAAAGGTCCTGGGTTGTCTGTTAGTCTACCTGTACGCCCCCTTGAGCGAGATGCGCTAACCCCATACCCGTCTCCTTCATGTATCTGAATCCCATGTCCCTCCCCGAAGATAACATTGAGAGGCAGCCAGCTTCTATTCTATTCTATTCTACTGAAATGGATCAGAATGAATGACATGCATCAGAATGCACTGTACGTTGCTTTGGATATAAGATTCTGCCCGATGACTAAACAGTAAATAGTACAATCGTTTTAAAACGAACTGCACGTGTCAAAGCTGCTTATGCGGCCATTTTCCTGACTTAGCGGGCTTTACTCTTTGTCTAATTTCCTTTCCTGTTTGCATCCCTCCAAACCCTCTGTCTCCCTCGGTCTCCGAGGTCCATGTTCTCTGCACGTGACATCTGTAGCCCTCCCTCCCTCCCTCCCTGTCCCTCCCCGGAGATAACATAGAGAGGGAGCCAGCCCCTCCAACCTGGCCGCCGGTGGGGTTTTAGTGAGCCAATGGGCCGTGCAGGCCTCCTAGCCCCACAGAGAGGCTCCTGAGTGGAGTCCCTGGCCCCGCCGCACGCGTCCAGTTGGGCCTGCTTTACCCACACTATTGATTGCAGGTGATGGCGCTGGGCCCCGTCCAGCTGACCTCGTAAAAGGGGGGAGTCAGATACATCATTGTCCGCGGCGGAAAACCTCCAGAGACACCCCCCCCCCCCCCCCCCCCCCCCCCCCCCCCGCCGACAACAGCAACATCCGAGCAAGTCAGACCGTTGTATTATCTCTCTCTCGCTCTCTGCTCTGTGTCTCTGTCGCTCCGTCGCTCTGTATCTCTCCCTCTCTCTGCTCTGTCTCTCCCTCTCTCACTCTCTCTCTCTCTCTCTCTCTCTCTCTCTCTCTCTACCCACAACGTCTATCCACCAAACACAGCCAGAGCTGTCGCTACAACTGCTACTTTTCACAGAAACGCAGACTGATGAACTAGCACGTTACAGAGCTGGTGGCTCGTTAAGAATAACGGTCAGACCCCCACGTCTCCGACCCATCTTATCTTAGCCTCCACCACCCCCCGGACGTACGACCTCCGACGTTTCCCTTCGAAGAAGCCTCGCTCTCTTCTTCCTCCACCCATCTGCCTGCTAATTAGAAATCTTAATATGCAATCATGTTAACATTGGGCCTAATTTGTGCAGCTTGCATCTTTGTTTCCTACACACCTCACAGCAATTGATGGATATCTAATGAGCGGCAGACTCCCCTGCCAACGCGCGTCGCTTGGCGCCTAGCAGCGCATCAGCACGGGCGGCGCGGACGCACGCCTTAAATTAATTACCGCCGGACCTCTTGTAGCTGCTCACTTCTGTAAACAAACATTTTAATATGCAGTAATTAATTAAATCTGCCAAGCTGCTCCGTTCCTCCCATAGATCTTCCTTCACTCTCGCTTCCTCCGTCTTGTTAAGGAGTTTATCACGAGCTGCGTGGGACCCGCGAGAACGGGCCGGGCGGCGTGAGTCGGCGTCCCGCCGTCCGTCTGCTACTCACTGCTAACCTCTACTGCTAACCGCTACTCACTGCTAACCTCTACTGCTAACCGCTACTCACTGCTAACCGCTACTCACTGCTAACCTCTACTGCTAACCGCTACTCACTGTTAACCGCTACTGCTAACCACTACTCACTGCTAACCACTACTCACTGCTAACCGCTACTGCTAACCACTACTCACTGCTAACCGCTACTCACTGCTAAACGCTACTCACTGCTAACCGCTACTCATTGCTGCTCACCACTGCTCACTGCTAACCGCTACTCACTGCTAACCTCTACTCACTGCTAACTGTTACTCACTGCTAACCGCTACTCACTGCTAACCTCCACACACGGCTAACCGCTACTCACTGCTAACCGCTACTCACTGCTAACCGCTACTCATTGCTGCTCACCACTGCTCACTGCTAACCGTTACTCACTGCTAACCGCTACTCACTACAAATGGATGCTTACTGCTAACCGCTGATCACTGCTAACCGCTTCTCACTGCTAACCGCTTCTCACTGCTAACCGCTTCTCACGGCTAACCGCTTTTCACTGCTAACCGCTACTCACTACTAACGGATGCTTACTGCTAACCGCTTCTCACTGCTAACCGCTACTCACTGCTAACTGTGGCTCACTGTTAATGGAAACTGTTGCACATGTACACGAGCACAAACACAAACAATGACTCGAACACACAAATACACACACACATAAAAACTAAGAAATTCACCACACAGAGATACACACACAGGATAACAGTGTTATCTGGGACAGTGTGAAGCACATGATGAGGTACGACAGAGGTCTTGTTATTGACCCCCAAGAATTTCCTATTATTTTAAGATAACACACATAAATTGAGTTGAGGTGAAACATTTGTACAGTTATCAATTTGTTTGCAAAGGTGCTCAGGTAACATGAACATGTGCCTGCTTATTAGGTATCAACATGACCCAGTGGGTGACATAAAACACCATTAAATAGAAACCACATTCGATTTAAAATGGGGTTTCTATTTATTTTTTGGTATGGATTACGCTTGAGATTAACGACTCAAATATATGTATTCTTCAAATTGAAAATGAAACACTGCAAAAATCCTTCAAAATGATCTCCAGAATCTATCAGAGATGGATGGGGAAACAAAATCCAAATGATTGTTAGAGTTTATGGAAATGCACAACGGCAGGGGGTAGGGGATTGGGGGAGGGGAAGGGGAAGGGAGAGAGGGATGGGGGGGGGGGGGGGGCTCAAGAGGCATCGCTGCACAGGTAAGCTGCTTTTGGCTGGTTCATGTAAATCCTAAAGTCCAAAAGTCAATGACTGGGGCATCTCAAGCGTGTGTGAGTGAAAGACTCTGATGTATTATTGAGGAGCGCCTTCTCAGCTCCCTTTCATGCTTCCTGGAGAAAGAGAGCAAGCACCTCCTTCAGATGGCCAGGCTCAAATAACACACAGTCACAGCCCCACACAGGCGCACACACACACACACATGAAAACACGCACACACTCATTACGGTCACACTCACACTCGCACACAAGCACACCCTAACTACGGTCACAGCCCCACACACACAAACACATACACACACACATTACAGTCACACACACACAAACACACACATAAACACACATGCGGACACTAACTACGGTCACAGCCCCACACACAAGAAGACACACACACACACACACTACGGTCGCACGCACGGACACACATCCCTCCCACACACACACACACACACACATTGTTCATACTCACAAAATACATGCTCACATACTCACAAACACACACATACACCATTCACATGCAAAAAAAGAGCGGGAGAGAGAGGGCATATGTAACACTATGAGAGAGAGTCGGTGAGTAAGTGAGGGAGGGAGGGAGAGGGAAGGAAAGAGAGAGAGGGAGCGTATGTTGCCATATGAGAGCAGAGTGAGGGCGAGAGAGAGACACACTAATGCCCAAAAACAACTCTCAGGTGGTCCGTCGATTCGCTCTACTGGCCAGGCCATTACCTCCTACACACACACACACACACACACACACACACACACACACACACACACACACACACACACACACATACACACACACACTCACACACACACACACACACACACACACACACACACACACACACACACACACACACACACACACACTCACACACACATACACACACTAAAGTCCTCAGACACTAATGACATTTTTAAGTTAGTTATACTATGAGAATACAACTAAGGGAAAGGATTTTCTAATGAAGTTCCCATAGGGGCACTCAGTGTTGTTGTCAACCAAGATACGCAACAGAAACATTGACAAAGTTCGAGCTTCCCTAGGAAACCACGTAGCATCCAGTCCTCAGAGAGTCTCTGTCTCCTAACCCTCTTTATTCTGATACTCCAGGAGGTTAATAATAAATGCATTAAGGAAACTCATTTCTTTGTTTGACAGCATAACCTCTCTTTTGATGTTATAATAAAATATATATACAGTTTTTAAGAATAGGAAATAAGTTAGCGGATATAATCCAAACCAATATCCAAAGTCCTTGTCCCGACATCATATTTCCAGAGCTTATGCTAATCGTTCTGCAGAGTGAACCAAACAGATATCTTATTTTTCTCCAATGATTATTCAGTTCTGAAAATATACAAATAAAAAGGGATATGAATGTAACTATCGTCCCTTTTTATTTTCTCTCTCCCTATCCCTCTCCCTCCATCTTCCCCTCTCTCCTTCCCCTCCCTCTCTCTCCCTCTCTCTCTCCCTCCATCCCTCCTGCCCTCTCTTTCACTCCCTCTCCGTCTCTCTTACCCCAACTTTCGCTCT
>NC_044062.1:11440865-11450865 GCF_902167405.1 Gadus morhua
TAAAAAGCATTCATTTATGAGTTTTTGGTCCAGTAGCAATTATGGCCCCTTTAGGAGCCTAAGCGATATAAAAAAAGAATGTTCAACTACAAAATGTTTGTCAAATAGCCAAGAGAGAAGCTATAATATTTTAATGTTAGCTTTTATAGCCTGAGCATGCTCCATGGTTCTTGTGAATACTGTAGTATTGGCTTTTAACTGGTTACTCATCTGCTGTGTTCCAGCAACTAGCTTTTATACTCTTCTCCGTTGCTAGCCTCTCACACTGAAAAAAAGTTGGATAGGGTGTGTGTGTGTGTGTGTGTGTGTGTGTGTGTGTGTGTGTGTGTGTGTGTGTGTGTGTGTGTGTGTGTGTGTGTGTGTGTGTGTGTGTGTGAGTGAGAGAGAGAGAGAGAGTGAAAGAAGACAGTTAAAGTGAAAGAACGATAGAGGGAAAATGCATATGTGAGAAATAAAAGGAGCTAGATTTTGTCTCATAATAATATGATTCAGTGCCAACTGAAAAACATAGGCCTTGAACAAATCAGCTTCAAAGGCCTATTTTAATATTTTGCTTGCAATTTATATTCCATCATATTTGTTTTAATTTATAGATCACATCTGCTGTATATATTTAAATGGCAAGGTGGTGGCAGAGACAATCCACCAGAGAGTTGGCTGACATCACCCCTGCCCAAGTTTTTTCAGAGGTTAAGTGCATTGGCCTACTCACTGATAACAACCAGAATTGATAGCATACATATGCACGAATTTGGCAACACAATGTGTTTTACTGGCAATTTCAATAGCCTACATCCAGTATTTAACTATCACTGGTAATTTGGGTTAAACTTTGAGATGTACAGCTTTTATAACCGTTTTAATGGCCTTTTTTTTTTTTTTTTTGATAGGCCACCTTCCTTCTTGTTTCATACAGCACCTGCAACAACCTATGCTCCTTTATTTCTACTTCTCCTCACCTTTATCAATTCCTAGTTCATTGGAGCAGGGCTACTTCCTTCTTTTTTTTGGTCGTCTAAACCGTTTAGTTTTGGATGATCGCTCAAAGATTCTGACAACTGGCGGAGAGAAGCTCGACGCCCAGCCGGGGAGGGAGCGCAAGAGGCCGGAGAGATCTACTGGGCTGCGTCGCCGGGACGGACCATTAGACAAGGGAAAGCAATGCCTCACAGCGTGGTCGATCAGGTAAGGATTCCTCGCTGCCTCGAACCTCTCCTCCTCCTCCCCTGCACGCCCAACACAAACCGTGTCGACGTTTGTTTGCCGGTGTCGCTGGGGCAGTGTTTCGTCTGCCTGTCCGTTTGGTCTTCTGATATATGGACTAGTTATGTGTACGCCTATTAATAATAAGGATGTATTAGGCTTTGTGTTGTGTTGACATATTATTTAATAATAGGTTGACAATAATGACAAATAATGAAATAATAAACATTACTCACATTTGTTCAATTTTATTATTAGTATTATGTATTAATGATGAGTATTATCATTAAGCTATCATATACAATTATAATCATAACAATAATAAGAATAATTACTATCATCATTATTATTAGTAATAATGTTATTATTGTTAATTGTATTATTTGTAGGCTATTATTATTATTATTATTATTGTAACCTGGTGATGTTGTTGACTTTGTTATTGCCACTATGCATATATATTATTGTTATTATTATGTTATTTAAATGCAAGAATATCACAAGAAAAGCCTACATCACCTTATGGGGATGGGGGCTTGAATTGGAGAGCAACAACAGTCGAAACCGCTGTAATGATTTAATTAATCACTACGAAATTAAAAGTAAGTTCAAAATCAATCTCTGTTGGTGTCGATGATGGAGTCAAATGTGATACCCATCTGTTCTCGTTATAAAGCACATGAATAAGCAATTTAAGGACGCAGCTGATATCCTGCAGTTTGGCAGCGTCTCCCCATATGGCCTTCCTCAGTGGCGGGAGACGCTAACGCTGGGAGATGGAAGTGGCTCTTTGATATAACGTCTCATGCTTTGGCTATAGGCCTAATGGAACAAAGTGTCGCGGGGAAAGAGTGCAAACATAGCCCCCAACTATTGTTTTAGGAGGACAGGGAATATCACCGGAGGTTTCATTCATTTTCTCAACTTTTTGTGATGTATTTATTATAAGAATAATAACTATGTAACTCAGGGAGTTAGGCCTACGTTTCATGAATGGTTCATGATCTGTATCGGCCTGACTTTTCAGCATTTGACAATTAAATTGAGTAGTATGCCCAGATATAAAAATCAAATTAGACTACAGGTAGGCCTATATTGGAAAAAAATATCGTTCACCCAATTGTACTTTCCCCCCATCAACAAGAAGGTAAAAGGGTATTTTGAGGTGTAGAATCTGCTCAGGGGGTCCACAGGGCTGTTCGGGCTAAATATAGAGAGCGATAGAGATTGTTGACCCGAAGATGCTTTGACAGCGAACAAAAGCTGGAGAAATTGATTTGGCTTACCTTTGTTAGAAATTCATCATTTCTGGGTGCGGGCAGTAAATAGACCGCACCCCCCAGCCCCACCTACCGCTTTTCCTCAGCCTCCACCTCCACCACCACCTTCCATCGCCTCCAACCCCATGACACTTCTGAACACTCGTTGAACTTGCACATTGTAACTCAAATGGATCCAGCGGTTGAGGCCTACAAGAACATATGTAGGCCTATCTCTAAATTCTCTTTATTTTTTTATTCTTACCCCACATGTCTCTCTCTGCCCACAAACGGTGAGGTGTGTGGCATACGTTCGTGGGGTTTGAAATGTTTGAAAATGATTTTGTGTAATTCAAAAAGAATCCATATTGCACTTTTCTATTCATGCTGGACAAAACCGTTTTTTATCCTTTCATCCTATGGTGAGGCCCTGTATCCAAGAAGGGTTGCAGTATTACATTATTATAAGGCCCGGCAAATTTAATCGAAAAAAAGAGCCAACAAGAGCCTTGCTAAATCCGCGGTGTGTCAGATTTTAAGGGGGTGAAGTCAAGACTAACAGTTTCTTAATTATCACGCGATTTGTTTTGCTATACTTTGACATGGGGGCGTTGTCGGAGCGGTGCAAAGGGTACGGGGGCAAATCGGGGTGTTGTGGGGAAATAGCAGCAGCTTTAGGGCAGGAGTGCAGCGACGTGTGAAATTACAGCCCATGGTCCTACACGGTGTACCAGAAGCTTCCTCCAAAAAGGCAGAAACAAAAGAGGAATCGTCCTCAAACTTGTCCAGAGGGTGAAATGCAACACAGATCCTCTTTCTGTTCCTGGTAAACTCTGACAAAATGTGTGTGGGATTCGAAAAATAATGTCATAAGAAAGAAAAAAATACTAAGAAAAATATTGTTGGCCTATTACAATTTATAATATTTGTATGTATTGTTATCATTATTATTAAAGGCATTAGGATTAGTAGTAATATAATTATTATTATTAGTATTATTATGATGTAGGACTATATTGTTATCAGACATATTGTTAGGGTTTCGATTTTTGTAAATAATTATTTAAATAAATAGGAATATCAAATAATGATAACAATTATTATTATTATTATTATTAGAATCATTGTTATAGGCTATTGATTGTAATAATGATTATGATAATAATACTAAGTACTTTGGTTCAGATTTCTGGTTCTAAACAAACTCATTCTGATTCCTATTGAAGACGATATATTTATTTAATTTTTTTGGACCTGCAATTTATCTACGCTTGAAAGTGGTAGGCCTTTAAGCGCCTTCATTACATTTTAAAGTTATATAAGGGGTACAGTAAAATAATTTAAAATAAAATAAGCTAATAAAGAAGAAAGGAAATAATCACTAAACCCAACATGGCAAAAACATCCTGCAGCTTTTGTCTAATTAACAAGAGACTATCCAGGATTTTCTGCGCATGGATTTTGATCTACTTATTTTTCGATGAGATCAAAAATGATTATCTAACTAGGCTACAGTTGGCTTATGCTTAACCTTTGACCAAACCCACTTCTGATCAACATCATGTACCGATTTATAGTTCAGAGGAGCTGAGTGCGGATCATAACCTACGAGCGCCATCTACAGAGCGGTTGTGATAACAGCGCTTTGCTGGAGCGCAAGAGGGAATTGTGTGTGTGTGTGTGTGTGTGTGTGTGTGTGAGTGTATGTGTGTGTGTGTGTGTGTGTGTGTGTGTGTGTGTGTGTGTGTGTGTGTGTGTGTGTGTGTGTGTGTGTGTGTGTGTGTGCGTGTGTGCGTGTGTGTGTGTGTGTGTGTGTGTGTGTTTGCGTGTGTGAGTGTGCGTGCGTGCGCGTGTGTGCGCGTTTGCGTGTATGCGTGTGTGTGTGTGTGCGTGTACGTGTAGATGTGTGTGTGTGTGTGTGTGTGTGTGTGTGTGTGTGTGTGTGTGTGTGTGTGTGTGTGTGTGTGTGTGTGTGTGTGTGTGTGTGTGTGTGTGTGTGTGTGTGTGTTAGAAGATGAATCTTTCGCATCTCATGGCATAGTAGATATAGGCCTAGGCCTATCAATTTTATAGTAGGCCTTAAGAACAATTGAACAAATTGGACTGAAATTAAATTAAAACGAGGCCTAATGCTGTGTGTGACAGGACGACACAGAGTGAACGTGGTACTCCCATGTCATTCCAGTTAACTTTACTTCGTGTAAGAACACGAAACATGTCCCTGCTGATACATTTAATTAAAAATAATACAAATGTATTGGAGACTACTGAGTCAACTTTATCAGTGCAGATAAGTGCAGAAAAAACATATAGGTTACCATGGGCTGCTGTGGTGAGGCCATCTCAACAGAAAACAATGTAAGCGAAATCTTCTATTCCTTTTTCTTTTTTAAAGACCCTGTGCTATTCCAACAGGCCTATCTGTTCCGGACGTTGTACAACAACCACACCGAGCCCAACAGCCTGACCACTGCTCTTCCTCCTGCCATTCACCTGCCTTTATTTCTCCTTGATTCTTTCACTAGAAACTCTCATCATTTCGCGTCTCGTCTCCCTCCCCGTCCGAACTGTCGGATGCAGGAACCTCCTCGTTTGAGCTGAATTTTTTTTCCTTTTTTTTACGTGAGCGAATCACAAAGTGTTGGAATCTATTGCCTTTGTCTGACAAGTCATCCATCTCTATGCGAGGGATCTTTGGGATGAAGGGGAGGAGGAGGAGGAGGAGGAGGAGGAGGAGGATGGTGGTGGTGGTGGTGGTGAGGAGGAGGAGGAGGGTGAGGAGGAGGAGGAGGGGGGTGATCGGTGGGGAGACTGCAGCTTTTAGAAACACACACAAGGAGAAGGCTTTCATTCTCAGCCCAAAGCTTCGTTTAGGCACAGCCCATTCTCGAGGAGAGGGGGGACAGAGAGGTAGTCTCGGCGTGTCCATGTTTGCTACTGTCATCTCCGCCCCTATCTGATTCAACGCGAGCCCGCCAGTCTTCAGCCAGCGTCAGGAAGGAGGAAGGATTTTTTTTGTTGGGTGGGCTGCCGCAGATTCGCGACCGGAGAAACCCGCGGGAGAGACTCGGCTATAACCACGGCCCCTCGACTTGAACCATGTCGTTTAAAGACAAATAACCGGGTGACCCGCTTTCGGCGCATGTTGCTGCTGGGACCCGTGAGCTCGGCACAGGCGTGGGTTGCGCTCTGCACCTGACAGACCCTCCGCACACCTTACACTCCGCGACCAGAGTTGTGGTGAGAAAAAAACAACATCAACAACAAGGGAGGAAAAACTTGGTAGTTTTTCGAGAGGTCCTCTCTGACCGAGTGCACCCTAAGGACACGTTACGCGCGGACTTGTTTTGAAGCTTTACGGTGAAGCATTTTTTTTACGCCTTTAAAGCTGAATTACCAAGGCGAAACGGCGACCTCAGTCGATTACCTGTCGTTCCTGTGCTATCCCATGGATATTCACTGCAAATCGGACCCCTTCTCGGCGATGCACCGTGAGTCGAGTCTTAGTTTGCCCCTGATTGTTTTATGCATGAAACGCCTCTTTATCGTGTTGTTTTAAATAAATAGATGTGTGGATGGAAAGACTTTTTGTGCATTTAGGTTTTGTAGTGGGACAGCGTGCTTCAGGCTGCATCTTATGAGTGTTTGCTTGCGCTATTATGTTATGTTCTATTTGAACACGTTTAAATTCGTTTTCGCTTATTTATCTCCGAAAAGTTTCAAAAGAATGAAATTAAAATGTTTGAGTAACAGCCCAGGTTTCAGCCGACGTCTATTAAAATCCACTACACGGT
The DNA here is from genome assembly GCF_902167405.1 of Gadus morhua. NCBI lineage: Eukaryota > Metazoa > Chordata > Actinopteri > Gadiformes > Gadidae > Gadus > Gadus morhua. The sequence goes on from NC_044062.1 coordinate 11,447,122, forward strand.
GCAGCCTTACTAGCCTACTACATTGTTGAAAGATAGGGCATTTTAGTTTGGTGGTTTGAATAACTGTATCCCTGCATAGTTATAATATTTAAGCCTATCATTTGTAAAATATCCTGTGCTTCCACTTTATTGCTTGATGGTTAATGCAAATAGTAGCAAGCCAACTAGGCCTTTCAGAGAGTGTTACAGTGGGGAAACAATTGACTGTAAAAGCAAAAAGGAGCCCCCTATTTAAATACAATGTGTTCTATACCTCAGCTGGCCCTCTGAGGACGCACGGCTGTTTGCAGATTAATATAACCGTGTGAACGATCTCACCCCAAAAAGACGCATAATGTAGAGACCATGTTGAAAAATGAAGAACTGAGAGAAGGTGAACAAAATAGGAATAAAGAAAATGTAGGCTATTTTTGTGTTTTTTTACGCTATATTTGTAAAGCATACCAGTGCCCCGAGTAAATTATTTATCCCTTTTCATTCGCCCTATCGGCGTATGTAATATGAGTTATCAAAGCTCATTTTAAATTATTTACAATAATTGTGCAAGGAAAATTAAACAGGTTGAAACGTAAGCTGGGACATGTGGTAAGGCTGCAGTGGAAGTGGTGCTCTGGGAAGATATTGTCGACCTACACCGGTTCCCCCTCAGGAGAAGTGGGCATTAGTACGGGAGTTAATGTTTCAATAAACAACTATTTGAATGTGTACAATATCCTATATATAAACATGTTTTTATTCCTGAGAAAAGTCCTAAATTGGTACATACATTGGCTTTCATTGGGAGATCCTCAAAATAATAATAATAATCATGATAGGCTACCAACTGCAACTATTATTATCATTTGATTATTATCATTATTATTACAATTATTATTATTATTTTTATTATACGATATGCTGTGTGTTTTTATATAGTTAGCGTGTCGACATGTGTATAGGCCAATGTGTGTGTGCGGACATAAATATATATTTTTATGAATAAGGTGATTTAAGCGCCCTGGTGTCGTCTGTATGTATGTAATGTTGTATTTGTTCTTCCGTCCTGCTGTATCCCATGTAGGGCATGGCGGGGTGAACCAGCTCGGCGGGGTGTTTGTGAACGGCAGACCCCTGCCTGACGTCGTCAGGCAGCGGATAGTCGAGCTGGCCCACCAAGGGGTCAGGCCGTGTGACATCTCCCGACAACTGCGGGTCAGTCACGGCTGCGTCAGCAAAATCCTCGGCAGGTAAGGGACCCGGCCGTCCGCAGGCCCGTGCAGCAGACATAAATCTAATGCGCACACCCTGCTCTGTTTTAGCCTCGGTCATCGCTTATCGCTGGCCATGCTTTTTTTTTTTTTCATTTTTCTTTTTGCTTGAATACAGAAATTCTGTATCCAACATTTTATATCGATCACCCTCAGCATCCCTAGACAGATAGGTCTGGACCTATATATCTATATACATATATTTGAAGAAAAAAAAGCCTGACAAGAAAAATATATAATTTAATTTAATTCCGTCCCAATGTTCAGTTCCTTCTATTATATTTTTAGGACCACAGAGATAAAGAGATAATTGTTTGAAATATTTCTTTCAGCTATCAGAAGGGATTTCAGAGGTATTTTACTTCCTATATGTGGAATGTTTGTCACCAAAATGTACTAATAGGCCATGGTGGCATGTTGTGCATGCGATTAAAGCTCATGAGGACTGATAATACTTATGACTCCAACTTTCCTTCGTCTTTTCTCGACGGTATTTGTCCCTGGTCTTCTCATTGTCCATAGCCTTCCAAATGTAATTATTAATTATAGTGTTGTTTGGAGAAAATAATTCGTCACTGTTCATTCATCCACTAACGCTTGAGAAACAGAAAATCTGCTTTTTGTTTTGAACGTAAACTGTTAGGTAAAGCCATCTCCCATCCGAGCAGATTATTAGGCTGCATATCTTCCTTTATCGGAGCAGCCTTGCACATGTAAAGAATATATATTCTGATCGTTTCTCTCCACTAATTAAAGTGATTTCATACCAGTGCACAGCGAAAACTCAATCGGACGATAAAAAAAACAGATTGAACACCTTTTCTCGTGCCATTTAAGAACAGCTGTATATCGCCTTCATTCTTGCCATTATCTTCCTAAACAGGTACTACGAAACGGGCAGTATTAAACCCGGGGTCATTGGGGGCTCCAAACCAAAGGTCGCGACTCCCAAAGTAGTGGATAAAATAGCAGACTATAAACGACAGAACCCCACCATGTTCGCTTGGGAGATCCGGGACCGGCTCCTGGCGGAGGGGGTCTGCGATAACGACACCGTCCCGAGCGTCTCCTCCATCAACAGGTAGGTCCCCCGCGCCACCGGCCGCTGCTCCTTAACGCGTGGCCCCGAAAAACCACTGTATCTGTATAGGGCCTCTGTCTCAGGCGCGCCCATGAATGGGATCCAACACACACATACACACCCACACAAACAAACAAACACATACAATGATACAATGGTATGGGGATGATGATTATAATAAAAGACAAAGACAGATGAATCATTCCGTAATTAAAAAGCGTTAATTGCCATGTGAAATAAATCCATTGAGCTGTGTTGTGCGTTGGAGTGAGGGGATAGGGCCATACCAAGAGCAGCTATTATTCGGGGTGGTCTCAGAAGTGCAATTCAATCCCCCCGCAGCCCCACCGCAGTCAGCACCGGGGATCTAAGGTTGAGGCCACGAAAATCACATCTGTCTCGATAAAAACGGATCGATAGCATGTAACCAGATCCAGCGGCAGAGGGAAACACCCGGCCCCGACCGCTCAATGGACGGACCACACTGCGCCAGAGAGGCGGGATGTTTTCCTGTGGCCGACACTCGCTTTGTTTTCACATGGGTGCCGCGTGGGACCCGGTAAACAAGCACCGAGTCAATGTGGACCCATGTACGATGGAATGAAGGTTATAGTCTACGACTCGGCTGCGTTTCGTTTGGCATTGTAGCACATTTTTTATTTATGAGAAAATATATTTTTTAGGTACATAAATCGAATTGATATAAAAGTAGTAATAATAATAATAATATAATTATGATGGTTATTAGTAATAATATTACTATTGATAACAGGTCATTTTAGTTAATATCATTAAAATTAAATATCAATTCGGTTATTCCAGTTCCCTTCTCCAAGTGGAGCGAGACTCTCAGACCGGATATTTGGCGCGTGAAAGCCCCCCCCCCCCCCCCCCCCCAACGGACGTGCGCGAGGTGAAACAGCGCCATAGGCCTTCCGTGCGCGTGAGAGTTGTGAACTTTGGTTAGGAGGCAGCGTTCCATAGAGGTGGTCATCACCATTACATTTTAATGAGCTCGGGATGGATCACAACTCTACCCTCATAACACATTCTGGGAGAAAAACGACATTGTAAGAAAATCGTAGAAATTTGGGTGCAATTAAAAAAATATATTTCACCATGGGTTCTGCTTTTCAACTCCTCTGCATGATTCGGGATAGCATATATTTAAGTTAAGAGGACAACACGTGTCTTTTATTTTGAAAATGCATGACCCTTTTAAAGAAAAAAGTGTTAATTTGACGGGAACCTTTTTATTCTAACACTACTTTAGCCTACTTTTTTGCCATACAGTGTGGAAAGCTATGTGATTTGTCATGCAATTTATGTTTGGGTTTCATGGAAAGGGGAAATAGAGGCCTCATTTGAATCAAAGTTAGCAAGTTAGTTAGACGCGTCAACTTAAATACTGCAAGT
>NC_044062.1:11455865-11483365 GCF_902167405.1 Gadus morhua
GGACATTGTAAGTTGAAGCTCCATTTACGTTGTTCCACTCTATCAGACAGCGCGCCCTATATTCTCCCCTCTGATGCGAACGGACTGCTGATTTAAATGTGTCAGATTATGCATGATTAATAGGAAATGTGCAAATAATTGTATATTTTCTTTCAAACTTAAATTTAAATAGGATGCAGGATTTTTTTTCCCCCATATAGTTAAATATAAGTTTAATATTTAGTAATACAGTCTTTGGTACATCTAAAGCAGCATTTTACCAAGACAAGAATGACAATTTGACTAAGAAATTGTATTTAATGACACATTTATTTTTTGGGGGTAATATATGCTTGTGTATTACACACATGCCTGTGTGTAATACATTATTATTTCTAACTTATCCATTTGAACAGCATTGTATTTTCCATACAATTTGCTGATGTTTCTAACCTAACGCCACTGCTGCTAGCCTCCATCTTGGATCTTGGTTTGGTGCCAGTGGTGCTGAAGGCCCCCTTAGTTATTTGAGCATAACTGTTAAATCTCCCCAAAGTCACACAGGCGGTGGTGGGACCGCAACAAGGCCCTCTCTCAGTTCCAGGTTAGACGCAGCACAAAAGAGCGCCTGTGTGTTTGTCACACACAGGGCTTTACCTTTACCGGCATTCATCCACTCTTACTCTTACTCTTACTTAAGTACAGAGAGAAACCGGGGCTTACAACTGACGAAATACACAAACCTTACTGGACGAACATGTCCAATATACCCGACTCAAAACCGGATAAAACATTAGAATTCTTCCCTGGGCGTTGTAGGGAGCGTTCCCAAAAGCTAGTGAGACGCGATACACACTTTGAGTGTGGCTGGAGTCAGCCATTGCCCTTTGAGGAAGAAAGAAGGTCCCCATTACGCCAGGGCTGAGGAGATAATGTAGTGTGACACGCGCTGTGTACACTGGGCCCCGTAAGGCCGGCTCCAGGGACACAGGTGCCATAAGAGCCATTAATCTGTCCTTGTCATGTGTTATTGCAAATTAAAAGTAGCATGTTACACTGGACAGCTTCGAGAGAGAGTGGAAGAGAGAGATCGAGAGAGCGAGAGAGATCTAGATTCAAGTGTAAGTGAGAATGTGTGTACTTATGGGAGTGCTTCTGTAAATACGTGTACATGGAAGGAAAATGGAAGGTTTACATTTTGCCCAAAAAAAGGCTTAATGGAAACAGAGCAAGGGTTAGTTTGAGAATATCTAAGATTTCGTATTTATGTGTATGTACGTACGCGTGTGTGTGTGCGTGTGTGTTTGTGTGTGTGTGTGTCTGTGTGCGTGCGTGTGGTGTGTGTGTGTGTGTGTGTGTGTGTGTGTGTGCGTGTGCGTGTGCATTCTCCGTTTCCGGGTTGCTTCTTGCACACGGGTAGCATATAGTGACATTTAGACACATTTTCAATTCTGCGGAGGAAAGCTATTAATTCACAAATTAACATCTTACCCCTCCTTGCGTCTATCTTGGATGTGCAAGCCATCGAAAAGACAAAGGAAATAGCCTTAAGGGGGAACGAGAGAGAGAGAGAGAGAGCTTCGCCGCTATCTGCGGAGAGATTGGCTTGCATGTCTGCGAGCAGCGATACCAATTACGCTAGCGCTGGGAGAACGCGCCTCAGTGCACGCCTCACCTCACCACCCGATGCCCACCCGCACCCCCCCCCCCCCCCCCCCCCCACAACACACCCCCCACCCCACCGTACCACCACCACCAGCCTCATTCCCCGCCCACTCCAAAGTGAATCTATCCATAGCCAGATTTATTTGTGTATCTCATTACAGGAAATGGAATGTTGTCCCTGCCAAATGCATTAATAGTAAAGTGGGGGAAATTAGCCTGTTGTGAGGTACGCACTCATTCTCTCTCTCTCTCTCTCTCTCTCTCTCTCTCTCTCTCTCTCTCTCTCTCTCTCTCTCTCTCTCTCTCTCTCTCCCCCTCTCCCTCTCCCTTTCCCTCTCTTTCTTTCTGTTGCTGCCTCTCTCCCTCCTTCCCCTCTCGCTCAGTCATTTATACCTACACTGGCAATGGAAGCCAAGTGCAGAGGCAGAGGATTGGGTGACAACTTCCTCTTGAATAAAACGCCTAAGAAGTCGGGCCCGCAGTCGTTCGATATTGCTTTTGAATTATCAATGCAATTTTTCTTTAATACTTAAGAGTTCGGAGTCAACAATAACAACTAAAGTAAAGCACATTTTCTATTTAAATATATATCGGGAGTGTGAACTTTAAAGTACAGAGTTTAGGTTGATCTGAGTTTGATGATGAAGCCCACATTCCAAGTTCTCGGTCCGTATCGGGGGTTGAGGTGATTGGTCGATTTGACCTTAGGTGTGTTAGGCAGACAGGTCTGAGTGACCCGGACTGCTGTGTGGAGGTTTTTTTATTGTGTGTTTGTGTGGGTGTCGGTGTGGGCGTGCGTGTGTGTGTACCGCTGTCCTGGATGGAACCCAGCAGAGCTCTAGGGGGGAGGACGGCAGCGGCTGCACTACTGTGATAAATCACATGGAGAAAAGCAAAGGTCATAACTTGTGATTGTAGCGTGGGTGTGTGGATGAGATGTGTGGAAGTGGGAGTCGGTGAGTGTGCGTGTACGTACGTGTGTGTGTGTGTGTGTGTGTGTGTGTGTGTGTGTGTGTGTGTGTGTGTGTGTGTGTGTGTGTGTGTGTGTGTGTGTGTGTGTGTGTGTACGTGTACGTGTGTGTGTGTGTACGTGTACGTGTGTGTGTGGATGTGTGTGGATGTGAGCATGCTTGTGTGAGTGAGCATATTCATGCTCGTGTGTGTGTGTGTGTGTGTGTGTGTGTGTGTGCGTTCGTTTAGGCCCGACCTGTCCATCGATACGTTGTTGACACGAAAGTGCGAAAATAGGAGACAGGCGACCCGTGTTGCCGTGGTCACCCTCCTTCAACAGCTTAAGGGGAAAAAAGAATAACATGGCCGATTTGATTTGTTCAAATGTGATATTTGGCCTTTTAGTAGATTGTCTGCTGTGTAAGCCTATACAGAGCACACAATCACACACACACACACACACACACACACACACACACACACACACACACACACACACACACACACACTGACGCGTGTCACTGTGAAGGAATTCAAATGGGTTAGTGTATGGATTTTAACCTGTGTCCACGCTGGTTGGCTAGTCAAGCCGCTCCATGACAATGAGTCAATAGGCGATCGCTTTAGAGAATAACCGCAGCCACCGGCAGACGGAAATAAATGGAACCACGCGCACCACGATGGCTCCGATAGGGCGTGTGTGTGCAGGTGTGTGTGTGTGTGTGTGTGTGTGTGTGTGTGTGTGTGTGTGTGTGTGTGTGTGTGTGTGTGTGTGTGTGTGTGTGTGTGTGTGTGTGAGAGGGGGCACTGAGCGTAACACAGGAACGAGAAGACGTTAGGGGCCCGACAGTAGAGGGTGACACAAAGAAAAGGTTCACATCGCTCTTGTGCTCCCCTCCTCCCTCCTCCTTCTCCCTCGTCCTTCCTCCACCTCCATCCTCTCCTTTACCTTAACTCATGATCTCTCTCTTTCATGATATATCTCTGTCCCTCTCCCTCCCCCATCTCTCTTGCTCTCCCTCTCGCTCTCTCTCTCTCTTTCTCTCCCATACCTCTCTCCCCCTCCGCCCCACTCTCCCCCTCTCTCTCTTCCACCCCTCTCTCGTCAAAACACAGTCTCCCTCCACCCCCCCCCCCCCCCGTGGTGTGTTCCTGCGTTCCCCTCCCCCCTCTCTCTGATGTTCCACATTCTCGCAGGTCAACCATATAAGCATTCAGCCATCCCAGGGTGTTGCGCAACATCGCTGTAAACACTATCAATACACACGCATCACACACCGTCGCGATCCGACGCTATATTATAAGGAGAGAGAGAGAGAGAGAGCGAGAGGGGGGAAGAGAGAGAAAGAGAGAGAGAGAGAGAGAGAGAGAGACCGAGAGAGAGAAAGAGAGAGAGAGAGAGAGAGAGAGACCGAGAGAGAGAGGGTGAAGGGGAATTTCACTCACGAGGAGAGCAGAGAAGGAATCATGTTGGAGAAAAAGTCAATTATGGCCGCTGATGCTGAGAATTAATGGAGCGATGCATTAGTCAGCTACTGAAGGAGGACGCGAGAGGAGAGGCGAGAGGAACAAGGAGGGATATGTTAATTGTGTTTCTACACAGACTTGTGGTCCTGGGTGGCACTGCTAAATGACAAGCAGGGCCAGAATATGGGGCGATGAGGAGGGGAATAATTAAAGAGAAGGGGAAGTAATATGGATATAAAAGTCATGGGTGTAAGATGCTACATTTGTGTTAATAGCCAGACGTGGAGGAGCCCAATTTTGCGAATACAGTGCCGTTATAACAATTAACAATTAGCGATGGAACAATTAACAATGAAACGGTTAACAGTTAACAATTCAACAATGAACAATGAGATAAAAATGGGGAGCTATTGAGAACAAAAAAATAAAAATAAAGACCCCTATGCTTTCTGACAGTCAGCGTTCGATCAAATTAATAAACCCCCTTAAACCACAACATACCACAACATAACTGCATATTAACAGTCACGGTTAATGATTTCTCTCTCTCGCGCTCTCTCTCCCTCCTCCCCTCATTCCCTACCACCTAGCGTCTCTCCCTCACCTCCCCACCCCTCCACCTTCTCCTCCACCCTACCCACTTCTCTTATTTCTGCTTCAGCGGTTTCATAAATAGAGCTAGCTCACAGGCAGAGGGGGGGCGGCCTCCCCCCTCGGGGGTTGATTCATTTATTTATTATTTTATATTTTCGTCATTATTATTCGTTTGTCTACTTTTGAAAAAAAAAACAGGAAAAAATATATACGTACTGAAGATATATATATATATATATATATATATATATATATATATATGAACAAACGCTTCGCCCTATTTGCGCTAGCATCATTTCACCTGTCAGCGGAGGCTGAATAGGCAAATGGTGGAATGATGGCTGTTCCGGATCCCAGGGAATCCCGGTGATTTACACAGGGAACACGGCACTGCATAGAATCTAATATGCCTTTCAAACAAGCCCCGCCGCCATACCTTTCTCTCTCTCTCTCTCTCCGTCTCTCTCCCTCCCTCTGTCTCTCTCTCCCTCTCTCTCTCCATTTCTTTGTTATCTTATCTGGGGAACAGGAAAGATGAAAGATGCCACCATGCCACCCCCCCTCCCACAAACACACACACACAAACACCCCCACTGTGTGACACAAAACAAACAGACCCTGAATCAGTCCCATCGATGCTGCTAAGTTTTTACAACACACTGACATGTGTCACCATTGTTTGCATATGTGTTTCTTTGAATACAATGGAGACGTTTAAGACAGACACGACGCAACGGAACGGAATACGTTTCATAAATAATACATACTTTGATTCCCAGACGACCTCAGAACAATTAGCTCTCGGATCTCCACTTGTTTGAGCTCACAAAACGAATTAGCATATAAAGCATTAGCATTAGCCCTAGCGTCGTTGAACCCTACACACACCCTGTGCATTTGCGTGTGTTGGGGGGCGGGGGGGGGGGGGGGGGGGGGTCAAGCTGTGGCGGTCTTATCTGGTTGATCAGAGAGACTCGGATTTGTCATTCAACGCATTCCTCCCAGCGAGAGGTGTGAACGTCGGTTGGCATGGGGTCCGGTAGTTGTTGTTGTTTTATTATCTTAGTGGTGTAATCCCCAGCAAGATCTCCCACGCGCTCCGCCGCCATCTCACACTGTGGTGTTAAAACAGAGAGACACAGTCACCGAGTGTTGTGTTTGCGATAACAGAGCACTGTTCCCATACCTGCCAACACACCCCAGGGGGGGGTCTGGTAAGAAACGGGTCTGCTAAGCATTTTCTCACTCTGAAATGAAAACACATTAGCCGCAATACAGCAAATGGGATGGGATGCGAAATCCAATGCTAATACGTTGCTAACTTTGATGCTAATGTTAATTTGATATCCAAAAGAAAATAGAGCAGGCCTATTTTAAAAAAAATACAGTGTGGACAGCAAGTATTAACCAAAAGACGAATGTAGGTGGACTGGCTGTGCGGTCCTTTTATTGCCGCCGGTTGGGAGGGCTTTGTAGCGGTGGCCTGTGTGTGCACTGTGGAGCCGTCCACAGTGAATGACAAACACCAGCTATTGATCGGCCTCTGGTTTTTCCCACTCTCAACAGCTGATAAGCGGTAATTAATGCCTCCATTTTCCTCTGTTCAAAAGACAAAGAAATGGGTTTTATATGGCAGCAACAAACCACCAACAAACAAACAACAATGTATTGTATACCTTCCCCCCCTCTAGGGAGATGGTCACATGACGAAAATGCCAACACTGAAATGTGCAATCACGTTCATCCGATTGTTGAGAGGAGGGGGGGGGGAAATACAGCATTTGTGGAGGAAAAACTAGATTTCTTCACAAATGTAACACACAGATAAAGTCGATATATATTTTCTTGCAATGAAATGCGGCACAGTCCCCTTCAAACCACACACACACAGACACACACACACACACACACACACACACACACACACACACACACACACACACACACACACACACACACACACACACACACACACACACACACACACACACACATCCCGCTCTCATACCCAATTCCAGTCCCCTATTCTACTCTCCCTCCATAGATCTATTTCTCGCGCGAGTGCCGAGAGTTCATCCTCTGGCCTCAGCCATTGAAAAAAGGTCAGGCAGCCGAGCAGAATGGCAATAACGCCCCCGAAATGGTACCATCAGTGGAACATGATTGATCAATTGAATTCCATAGCACAGGGAAGGGGGGGAAAAGGAGAACGGTGGGGATTAAGTAGAGTATTATACGCACAATGAGTTGAAGCATGATGTTCATTCCAAGTTCATTTCGCCTCCCTCCCTCCTCTCTCTCCTTACTCCTCTCTCTCTCTCTCCCTCTCCCTCTCTCCCTGTCTCTCTCTCTCTCTCCCTCTCCTCTCTCTCCTCTCTCTCCCTCTCTCTCTCCCTCCTCTCCCTCTCTCTCTCTCTCTCTCCTCTCCCTCCTCTCCCTCTCCCTCTCTCTCCCTCTCTCTCTCTCTCTCCTCTCTCTCCTCTCTCTCCCCCTCTCCCTCTCCCTCCCTCTCTCAGCCCCGGTGGATCAGGCAATCAATAGAGGCCTTGCATATCATATATCAGCCCCGGCGGCGTGCCCGGGAAGAACATAATCTGCAGCAAATTTAGAATGACAGATTTGTACGGCAGGGGCGGCTAAAGCCCTTGTCCGCTGGTGGCTGGGGAGGAATGGGCGGGAGGGAGGGTGAGGAGGGAGGGAGGGAGGGGAAGGGAAGGGAGGAAGGGACATAAGGAATAGGTAAGGAGAGGCAGGAAGGGCGGGAGAGAGGAAACGGAGGCGGGGTTGAAGATGGGAGGGAGGGAGGAAAGAATGAGGAGAGGAAAGGGGGGAGGGATTAAAAGAGGGTGGGAGGAAGATAAATAAGGGATAACTGTTGGGGATTTTTATAGGGATGCTCACTGCAGGTTTTAGTGGAGGATACCTGTGTGTTTGTCTCTCTCTCTCTCTCTCTCTCTCTCTCTCTCTCTCTCTCTCTCTCTCCCTGGACGGTCAGGTTTATAGGGTCAGGGGATCGGGGGGGGGGGGGGGGGTGAGTGAGGCAGAGGCTCATTTGTTTATATAGAACGGGAGCGAGGGAGGAAATGCATAAGCTTGCCCTCTGAGGACCCCCCCACTACCAACAAACACACACACACACATACACACACGCAAACACACACCACCACCACCATCACTGCTCCATTCTGCCTCCCAGAAGACAGGCAATCTGTGTGCGAGGCAGAGAGAGAGAGAGAGAGAGAGAGAGAGAGAGAGAGAGAGAGAGAGAGTGAGAGTGAGAGTGAGAGTGAGAGAGAGAGAGAGAGAGAGAGAGAGAGAGAGAGAGAGAGAGAGTGAGAGTGAGAGTGCGAGAGAGAGAGAGAGAGAGAGAGAGAGAGGGGTAATATGTTCAGGAGAAAATAGTGCAGTTAAATAATGGCTCTCCATTTCCCGCCTCTGGAATGAGAGGCTCTGTATGTAATCGTCGGGTGGTGTGTATGTGTGTGTGTGTGTGAGTGTGTGTGTGTTTTGCTCATACTCTCTCTGCCTTACAAGTATATATTTGCACTGAAGGTAATCCATCAATTACCGTGTGGACCATCACATGATGACCGTGCTGATGGCGGCAGACTGCGTACCAGTGTGAGTGTGTTCAACTAAAACGGAGCAAGAAATACGTTGTGGGGGGGGGGGGACTGTGGGATAAGGAGATAATACGTAGTGTGAAGTGTGCTAGTGAGCTCATTAGGAATTAGGAACTACTCGACCCCTTGCAAGTGTTCCTCCTTTCATCTCCTCCCTGTAGGTCTAACCTGTCTTTGTATCAAAACCCTGAACTAAACGTCTGAACCTGAGACCCTCAATGCTGTTTATTATCTTTTTCATGTCGCCCTCATCTGTAACGTTGATGATTTCAATTCAATCTTGATGAGGCTCACCTGGTGAGTCAATAAAGTTAAATTGAAAAAACGAAAATGTTAAATTCTCTGTTCCCTCCTCTGTCGGTTAAATAAAGGTTAAACAAATGTTAACGCATTTGATGTCAACCAAAAAAAACACAAGGTTCTGGGTGGTGGATCCTGGGTTCAATCTCAACTCTGTTTTCCCTCCTCCTTCTAGATGGTTCTGACGGCTCAGGCCCGGGCAGTGACTCCCAGGGCAGCGTGGAGAGCCTCAGGAAGCACCTGCGAGCGGACGCCTTCACCCAGCAGCAGCTGGAGGCCCTGGACCGCGTGTTCGAGCGGCCATCTTACCCCGACGTCTTCCCCACCTCAGAACACATCAAACCCGAGCAGGTCAGTGCTCCGCACACGGTGCAGGGTTCTCTAGGTTAGCTAGGGCCGTTAGCCAGGGGGGTTCGCCAAGTCGGTTTCGTAAAAAATAGTTACATTAACAGGCGTGGCTTCGTTTTCTCATCGTATTCATATATATTTTGTTTCTTTCTTTGATTTTTCTGTTATTTAGCATTATCATTTAGATATCGAACCTGGTCCCTTTCAGAAGGGAGTCAAACGCCTCTAGCAGCTATGCTATCAAGTCCATTTTATCCTTCTACATTCTTTATGAGTTGTTGTTGTTGTTGTTGTTGTTGTTGTTGTTGTTGTTACATACAATGCTAAATGTGCCTTCGAAAAACCTAGCCTGAATTACACGTCTAGTGGTGTTGGTTGTTACCCCACACTCACTTTAATAACACTTTTACTCACAGCGATGGCCTTATTAAAGCGGATAACCTTTATTTACATTCATTAGACTGTTAAACAACAAGAGACTATTAATTTTCCCTTTAAACTCCGTGCGGGTGCCCGCCGCAGCCCTACCCGTGGCCCTAATTGAGTTCATTTTCATCTCTGCGCGATCACGGTGAATTACAGCACCGATAAATCAGGGGACAGCCCCTCAGCCGGCTCCCCCCAACTCTAATGTAGCTAATTACCAAGCTGATTCCTACGGCAAGATCAATACCAAAACGAATTGGAAATGACTTGCAATCACACAGAGTGGAGGGGAAGGTATTAAAAGGCTTGGTGGAAGGTGGGGGCGCTGGGGAGAGGGGGGGGGCACGACGACGTCGGAATGGTCCAGAAAAATCAGTTTTAATTTAACTTAATATTAATCAGACCGCCAGTTCCAGTCTTTTAGTGGCCCTCCTTCTTTTACTCTTTCTCTCTCTCTCTCTCTCTCTCTCTCTCTCTCTCTCTATCAGCCCCCCCCTCTCTCTCTCTCTCTCTCTCTCTCTCTCTCTCTCTCTCTCTCTCTCTCTCTCTCTCTCTCTCTCTCCCCTCTCTCTCTCTCCTCTCCCTCTCTCTCCCCCTCTCCCTCTCTCTCTCCACCCCAGTCGCCACCCCCCTCTCCTCCCCTCCCTTCCTGTTCTTAGACTGGTGAAAAGGTGCCAGTGTTAGGAGGCTATTAACGGGGCTTGTCTGGTGTCTGCTTTTGGGATGGGGTGGTGTGGGGGGGGGGGGGGGGGGGGGGGGGGGGAGGTAGTTCAGGGGGCATTAAAAAGCCATTTTGAAAAGGCCCTGGCTGAATAGGCCTCACTCCTCCCACACTTCTGGCAACCATGTGGTCGGGTCATCCCGGGCCCATTGGGCTTGCCTCCATCCTGGCCCCCCTGCCCACCACCGCCTGCCCCCCCCCCCCAAGAACGCCTCCTCCACCGCCGCCTCCTCCCAGCCCATCTGCATGACAAAATGGGCCCTCGCGCCCAGTGGGACAGAGAGCAACAACCCGCCGGGTGCCAGGGAACAGTTGTAGGCAGACAATTAGAGTTTATCTCAGATAGAGGCAGACAAGACCGGGGTCACTGGCTCGGCCCTCCGGGACCCCCTCCCAGCCCCATTGAAACAAACAGATGCACACACGTACACACGGAGACACACACACACACACACACACACACGCATTTACACAGACGCAGACACACACTTACGCATATACACACATACACAAACACACACGGATGGAGCCTCTTAAAAACACACACACTCACCACACACACACACACACTCACACTCACCACACACACACGCACGCACGCACGCACACACACACACACACACACACACACACACACACACACACACACACACACACACACACACACACACACACACACACACACACACACACACACACACACACACACACAAGCCAGCATGGATAAACACTTGGACACACTTTCAGACAGAAGGAGCAGGGTCACCAAGTCTGTTGTTATTAGCAAATAAGTCTGATGAGATCGGCAGGGATTACAGAGGATAGAATGGACTACTACACCAAAGAACAATGTAATATAAAAGAAGGGATACAATGGTTAAATAGAAAAAAAGAAATTAATTAATCTTTATAAATATGAACATTTATCGCAACCAAAACTAACAAGGCCCAATGCACCCACATCATTTTGGAAAATAAAAGGGTCGATCTATCTATTCTTTACGGATTCATCTTGTTTGTGGAAAAACTAACACACAAAGGCTTGACTGGGAAGGTTTGTTTTCTTTTCCCTCTTCAAAAAAAAAGATGTGGACCACATGTCTCCCCTGGTAACAAAGCCCTGTGTGTCTCCTCCCTTGACTAGTCACAGGGATGACTGAAGTGGAGCACAATAAGCCAGCTGACACCCCCTCTCTCTCTCCCCCATCCCTCCCGATCCTCTCTCTCTCTCTCTCTCTCTCTCTCTCTCTCTCTCTCTCTCTCTCTCTCTCTCTCTCGGTCCCCAGACATCACACCAGCGCTCACCCCTCCCTTGGTAACGCATGTGGAGGGTGGGCAACTGGGGGCAATGGGGAGGTGGGGGTCAGGAAATCAAACGCACAGCTCAAATTATTCAGGGGACGACACAACGAAAGGATCATGAAAGGTTTCTGGGAGTCGACAAGCGAATCTTTTCTCAGATTCACCGCAAAATATTCCTGGTAGTTTGACTCCTTCTTAGGTGGAAGTGCTACCAGAGGATTCAGCCTGAAGCCAGTTACAGTGTGCTTTAGATACGTGGTCGGGGTAAGGCATCTTGCTCAAGGATTGGGATGCCGGAATTCAAACTCACGACAATGTTTAGACACAGATCTCTGTTATCTGTTCTTATTGTTAAGCACTTTGTAACGTAGTTTTGAAAGGTGATAAATGAATAAAGTTATTATCCTCTCCAAATTGTTCAAACAAAGATATAACACCGACGACACGTGAAGGGTGAACAGGTAAACGTGTTGATCCACGCTGTGACTTTCTAAAGATGGCTGTTTGTTTCACTGCAGGCCAACGAGTACTCCCTCCCATCCCATCCGGGACACGACGAGGCGAAGCCCAGCTTGTCCTCCAGCGCCAGCTCTGACCTGGCCTCCAGTGTGTCCCAGACCTACTCCGTAGTCACCGGTAAGAGCCACACGCCCCCCCGCACACACACGCTGCTCAGGACACGGCATAGTGCACCAGTCGGCGCTACACATATGTGTCTAAGCGCTAAGGGGGAACGCAAATTAAAGAATGCATACTTATTAATTATGTATTTTATTTTATTATTTCACCAGGTACATATTGATTAATAATTAAGTATTTTTAATTAAGGTTCAAATTTGGTTTACATTTCTACCTTTTTGTTATTATTGTTTTTTTTGTTGTGGACTAGTGTATAGAAAAGGCATAATGGCTGCAAATAATTATGAAACGCCCGTTTGGTTTTATAGTTTTGTGTTTAAAAATAGACCCTTTTGTTTTCTGTGAGCAATTTGGCTCCACAATAAAAGCGCTGCTCCAGTGTTATTTATATCTAAGGCAGGCTGAGTGCCGGCACATCATTGGAGCCCATTAAATCCTACAGGCCCTTTTCTGCTCCTAACTGGCTTTTGTGTTAGCACGGAGTGGCCCACTAACAGATTGACTGCAAGCACTTTTCATGAGAGACAGCTGCTGTTCTCGCCACACTGCGACGCTGTCATCAAAAGCCGATGATGGGCCCTTGATTGACAGCCACTGCAATAGCATAGTTGTCGCGTGCTTCGGCTGTGGTGTGTGCGTGTGCGTGCGTGTGTGTGGGTGGTGGGTGTGTGAGTGTGAGAGAGAGGGAGAGAGAGAGCGAGGGAAGGTTAAAGAGGTGGAGGGCGAGTGAGGGGTAAGTAAAAGAGAAACAGAGAGAGGGTGATGGAGGAGAGGAGAGGGGAACAGAGGAGAAAGGGGATGAAGACTAAGTGGGAAGGAGAGACGGAGAGATAGAAAGTGAGAGAGGATGATCCTGAGGAGGAGAGTGTGTGATGGGTAAGAGCGAGTGAAGGACAGATAAAGACAGAGAGTTGTGAAATTCCTCGTATAAAATGGTTGATGTTTTCAACAGTGCGATTCCACTGAGAGTGCCTCCTTCAACTGTAGCTAAAGTCAGGTGGACAGTAGTTGATATCTGCTGTCAGGTGTGATGGCCGCAGGGTTCATTTGAATATTCTTTCGTCATTGACTCAGGGTCACGTTCCGAGGAGAAGCTTGGTTTACCAAGGGCTGCACTGGCCTGAGACTACCCTCTTTAATAAACCCACACAACCCCATATCTCTCTCGCTAATGATGCAGTGAACACCATAGTCAATGCAGTGTTTCCCCACATGCATCCGGCAGCGGCACATCGCCGCCGCTGGAGCACTAGCGCCACTGCAACCAGCCCTGCAAAAAAATATATTGGGTCAATTGAGTCATGTTGGACTCCCAAAATGCTATTGGTTTGATTCAAAAACAAATACATCGTAGGTGCCATTGTTGTCATCAGGGAAATCTTGGGGAACATACTGACATCAATATGGTGTTCTGCTTTGGAAGAATCAAATATGCATAATGATACTGTAGGTGGAATTAGCTCACGAATCCTTTTAGACTAAATGAAGAAAGCATAATCATAGAAAGTAGCATACATATTTGATTGTGTAGAACGGAAGCAACAGTATTATGAAACCCAGTGGGAGGGCTGCAAGACTGAAAACTATATTTGCGCTCACATTAATGCTCAAACATTTGTTGTTGTGCTGTTGGAATGCATGCACCAGAGCCCTACTGGAATCCATGATCACATTTAAACCTCTCTGTGCCCGTGCACATCAACATATTACAAGTGTGCCCCTCACACAAACCTCAGCACCGCAACATCTTAGGGCAATGAGTCCACTATTGGTAATATGGTTGTGACCTTGTGCGTGTGTTTGTGTGTGTGTTCTTGGGTTTGTGAGTGTTTGTCTGTGTGTGTGTGTGTTTAGTAACTTATTCGTGTGTGTGTGTGTGTGTTCTGTTAATGTGTGTGTGTCTGTTCATGTGTGTGTGTGTGTGTGTGTGTGTGTGTGTGTGTGTGTGTGTGTGTGTGTGTGTGTGTGTGTGTGTGTGTGTGTGTGTGTGTGTGTGTCAGTGTGTGCGTGCGTGTTCTTGTGCCTGTGACTGAATAGCGAAGTGGCCCTTCTCATGTGATCCTCTGGACCGGCTCTCGGCCCTCAGCTCTGTGTTATGGCTCAAAGAAAGACTCCCTTCTTACCCCCTCTGCTCAATGTGTGGGAGGTAGATTTGCCCCAGAAACCCAGGGGCCCCGGGAGAAGAAAGGTGTGTTTTTGTCTTTTATGCTGGGGCCCTGCAATAACAGTGGTCTCGCTCCAGGGAGCTCACTCACATAGCAGGTGGCCTCCGGGGCCACCTGGGGCCTCTGGGCGGAGGGGCCCTTCATACGGCCAAAGGCCACCACACCATATGTTATCGTAATAGAATAAGAAATTAAATTTGATGAATACATTTTTTATTAGTAAGATAATTATCACACTTTATATTTAACATATTATATTTGATGGTATATATCTAACATAAATGTTTGAAATATTCTGTTTAAATTAAATTAGTTGTATACAAAATAAGATACCTTCTCAGTCTCAGACGGGTCATTTGGGAATATGCTAAAGTGCTGGTTGTAGAGTTACAGCAAATTATTATAATAATTTAAAGTTTGGAGATGAATCCCCCCGATATAAATCTATTCCAAGTTGGAACAAATTATCAATAGGACAGAATCCAAATCCTCCGTGTGTATGGAGCGATGAGGTTATATCTGTCCTTTACATGCTTTGAGATTGCAATTAAAATTTTCCACAGTTATTGATTTTGTTGATTTTTACGTCATGGCATTTGCATAATCTATTAAAGATGAATGATTAATGAAGGCATCAGTGGGAGCTGAGCTGGGCTTTCTGCTGAATGCGGTGCATCTCTTGTGCGTTAGGGAAGAGACTGCAACACAGAGCTGGCTTGGAAACTAGCTTGGGTGAGGGGTTAAGAGAGGAGAAAATAGCAGCGTTTCACGTAGTAAGTCGTTGGTTTATTATGAATATATATTTTTATCTATACTGATGTTGATATAATAATTGTTAAAGGTGTAATACATTATTTAAAATAGCCCTAATTATGAGTGCCTTATATATGCCTTATATGCCTTACTTATATAAGTAAATATATCATTTTGTCTATAATAATTTCAAAGTTAGAAAAGTGGTGCATGTGGCTGGAGGCAGAGATGTATGATGTATGTATGGCTGGATGTATAAATCCACAGTGCACGCTTGGCTTCGCCAGATGTATGGCTACTGTACACGATTTGTGTTCGTTGGATGTACATGATGTACAGTAACCACGGGTAGCTGTGGCTGGATGCATGGACAAATGCTTGACCCTGTATCAAAAAAAAAGGAAAGCTCCGGATCGGAGAAGCATGAAGTGTAGAGCGCTGTGCGCCAGCCAAGGATGAACATCATGTCACAATTTACTGCTGCTGGAGCAGGAGCAGCACCTGGCTGGCTGCCCACTGCCGCAGTCTCACCCCTCTAAGTAGGAGCATGTTAAGTGTGATAAAAACATCATGTTACTGTACCATGTACTATGGATCTGGACTCAAACTCACAGGGAATAGGAGGAGGAGGTTGGGAGAAGTAATGGTTTGGGTTGCAGTGCTGGCTCGGTGGGGTGTGCACCCTGTGTTCTAGCTGTGGGGGTTACATTGTGTTAATAGGCACCCTTCTGTCTCGTTTTACTGCTTAGCAGGTGCTGGCTTTGCTATTTCTTTGCCACGATCAAAGACATCCAAACTCTTCTCTCTCTCTCCCTCTCCCTCGTCTTTTTTAATGGTATTTAGATTCAAATATATTAGAATAAAAAAGGTTAAAATACATTTTTTTAATAACCTGCGCTGCCAATCCAACTATATCTGCTTCCAAACCCCGCCTCCAAGGCCAGCAGGGCCAGCTACCGTCCAATGGTTGGCAAGCATCTAGCAGCTTTGACCTGCAGTGATTGGTTCATAGCCTATTGAGCTCAGCAGAATGCTACTCCAGCCTCCGGCTCGGAGATTAATGTTTGTTTCACCCCTCCATTTCCCCTTCTCTCACTATGACAATAGCACACTAACCTTTGAGTACACATTCGATAATGAATGACTTTGGACAACTGAATCCAAGGCTTTTGTCCTTGGCGAACAGTGGACACTGTTCTGTCATCATTGATTGTAGTTTTTTGGAACTTTTCAACTTTTTGGGATATTTGTTAAATCACAAATAACAACCCTTAACAAATTTCTCATAGAAAATCATAAAGGTGTTCAAAGTTGTTAAAGTTCACCATAAGCTGTCCGCTGGACTGTGTGTGTGTGTGTGTGTGTGTGTGTGTGTGTGTGTGTGTGTGTGTGTGTGTGTGTGTGTGTGTGTGTGTGTGTGTGTGTGTGTGTGTGTGTGTGTGTGTGTCTATACGTGTCTGTGTGTGTCTATACGTGTCTGTGTGTGTGATGTGATTCCCATCACAGTAAAAACGAGAAATAATAACAGCGTGTGGCACACATCGCGCAGGAAAACAACACTGACATAAAGGCCTCCGTAAACTTTCTCGCAGACTTTCCCTTCATCTCATTAATGGCGAGGCAACTACATTGCAGCTCTATCCGCAGACAAACACTTAAGGAGGGGAAGGCAGCGGCTTTCCTCCCAGTGCGGGTCCATGCTTGATGGGCTCTGCAGACGTAGCGAGGGGTGGGTTGGCGGTTGGTATCCGTGGTGGAGCGGAGAGAGAGACAGATGTTAGGGAGAACTCGATAGCATCTCACCACGCTCCCAGCCACGATGTGTTGGCTGTGGAGAGAGAGAGGGAGAGGGAGAGAGGGAGAGGAAAAGGAGAAGTCTCTGGGGACACCCCTCAGTTTATCTTCTATCTCCATCATCAGGGGCTCTTGATTTGACAGGATGCCTTTCCTTTTTTTATTTTGTTTTTTTGTTTCTGTTGGTGTGTGCGTGTTTGGGCCCCAGCTCGCGCGCGCGCGCTCTCTCTCTCTCTCGCCCTCGTCTCCAGGACAATGAGCAACACTGCGTCTGATTAGTTTCAGAGTTCAGTGGTCTTGAACGTTTCGGCGTTTGCGTCGTTTCTGTTGCTGCGCCATAACCCCCCCCCCCCCCTTGCGCAACCCCCCTCCTCATCTGTTTGACAACGGTTGCCGGGGGAGCCGCTGTTGGAAACAGAAGCCTGCGCGAGCAAACAGACAAACATCCCCAACGCACGCCCACGCCAAACGTTTGTTCTCACAATCCCTTCAAGTAGCATTCCAAAGTTTCCGTCTTCAAGGCTAGCGCACCTCTTCACCGGGTCTGTACAGTACAGCCTCACAGCCAGGCCGTCGCGGCCTCACGAGTTATACTGCGTGCATCCTTCCCCCTGTTCTCCCCTCCGCCTTCTCTTTAGCGTTTTCTGTAAATATGATGAATTAATTTGATCCTTCGCCTCATTTATGTAATAGCCGACAGGACGGCAAAGAGGGGGGGGGGGGGGGGGGGGGGAGCATCAGCGACAGGCATGAGGAGTGCCTTTTAGTCAAAGGTGCTGACAAGAGCGGGTCTCCACACTCACCACAGCCGCCCTTATCTTAATGAGCACATCTCCGCACACAGTCCTGTTGTAAAACAACAATGGCGGTGCATTGTCGAGGGGGAGGGGAGAGGGGGGCAGCTAATGAGGCTATCAGGGTGGCGAGGGGAGAGAGGGGAGGGAAAGAGCCATCTCCCCCCCCCCCCCCCCCCCCCCCTCCCAACACCCCCATCTCTCCCAAAGGCAAACAGAGCCGCCGCCGCCGCTAACAGTCGCATGGGGGGCGAGGGCCAGAGACAGAGCTCGCATTGATTGCTTTATGGTTTCTGAAGGCAAAATTGCCTTTGGAAACTTTCATTTGCCGGGGCAATGAAAAGATGGCAGAACTCATCAGGCAAAATTATATTAGGCTCTGGAGTTTTGAACCGGGAGGCCCCCCAACCCCCCCCCTCCTCCTTCGTTTGTTTGTTTGCTTTGTGGAAGTGATTTCATTTGGTGTTTTGTATTTTTTGTGCTTTGCCGAATGCAGAGCACCGTAGAGATTATAGTGTTTGTTTACCTGAAACCTTGGGGAAATTCCTATTTTTTTTTTTTTTCTTCTCGCGCGTTTGAGCTTGATTGATCAGGCACGGATGTGTTGTTGATGTTGTTGTTGCCGTAGCGTTTCCGCGGCGGTGTGTATTCACTTAGGCTGAGTGGATTACTGCGGGGAGCGCAGCGTTATGAACCAGGTGAACGAGCAAATCAACTGTTGAGGAGCACTTATCTATTCGGCATCGGTAGGAGACGTAAGGCGGTGCTGGCGGTTTGGAAATGTAAATGTATGTAAAACGAGCAGACTGTGTCCGTAGAGTGCCCACGCTCATGGGCTGAGGTCGACGGGATTCGCTCCGCCGCATTACATTACAGCACTGTGTTTAAGCGCAAGGAGTGGGATCATAGTTTAGGAATAAATTGGCCACAGGGCAGTCGAGCTCCACATCATCACGCTCTTATAGGACGGCTTCAGCGTACGGTTCTTTGCGTTTGGCTCACACCGTTTCTGTTCTATACAACTGTATAGAACAGAAACATGCTGGATGACACACAAAAGTGACCTTGTATCATTTGGAGGGGTACACATTCATCCAAAGCCTCTTCTTCTGCATAAGAGAATACGAGAATGAGTAAGCGAGCGAGTGAGCGAGCGGTTAGGTGAGCGAGTGAGTGACTGAGTGGACAAGTGAGTGAGGGAGTGAGTGAGCGAGTGACGAACCGAATGGACAGACGAACAAGCCAAGTGAGAGAACAACAGAGCGAGTGTTATCGAAAAGGACCCGTGTTGATTGACATTCGAGGGATCTTATCAACAGGGCCTGCACGTCAGGTCAGCACGTCTTCACCACATTTTACACCTTTTTTGTTTCTTTCTTTTCTTTGTCTCCTCCACCTGGCAGACCTCCACCCCCACCTGTCCTCCATGTGTGTTAAGGGGGAGCCCCATGAGGCCTCCTTTGCCCCCTTCACCCCCTCCTCCCGCGGGGTCACCCTGTCCCGCCCGCCCTGCCTCTCAGTAGACGCCTCCACCCCGGGCTACCTTGCCCATAACCAGGGCCAGGCCTGCTACAGCCAGTATGCCAGCCAGCCTATTATAGCAGGTACAGCCCGCCTCCGAGGACAACCCCCCCCCCCAGATTGGAATGCAATTGAAACTAGCTGATTATTTTTTATTTAACGAAGTTGTATCATCGTAATTTTTTTTCATCCCCAGTCCCGCTATAGTAGTAACGCACCTGAAGTGGTACCAAACAATGGGATTAAAGTGTTTTGTTGTTGTGAAATAGGAGCGTTTAAACCCGTTACTCTTTAGCCCCACTGTTGTGAATACACAAGACAAGCTGACTGCCCGCTGCTCATTAGGGATCACCTCTCTCTCTCTCTCTCTCTCTCTCTCTCTCTCTCTCTCTCTCTCTCTCTCTCTCTCTCTCTGGTCTAACCCACATTGGTGCTGGGCCCCTGGTACTGGAGGCGGTGGGGTTGATGGAGGCGGAGGGAGGTCTGTAAACAGAGGCTGTAGTTCAGATGCTTGAGTGCAGTTTTGTAACGGCCCTGTTCAGACCCTCTGTCAACCTATAGTTCCCCCGAAGGCCGTCACTGTCAATTACAGAGCTGAATGTTGACCAGAGGAAACACTGTGTACCCAGCTCTCATTGGCTCACTGGCAGCTCTGTGAATGTGTGTGTGTGTGTGTGTGTGTGTGTGTGTGTGTGTGTGTGTGTGTGTGTGTGTGTGTGTATGTGTATGTGTGTGTGTGTGTGTGTGTGCGATGTGTCCGATGCGCGTCTCTCGTTACAGCAGCTGAAGTGAGTCACAGACGAGCGTTGATTGGTAATTGCTTTTCATTTTCGTGAAAGCCAATGTCCTGCTCGCAATACAGTAGCCGTGTCAAAGGTCACCGTGAGGAATGTAGCCACAGCTTTAAGAAGGGTTTAGACGAAGTTGGGCCTGGATCTATCGGTTTTCGGTGCGACTTACAGAACAACAATGTCAACGTCAAAAGCTATACTGTGCTACTTGTGGCACAGTATATCACACCACCCACTTCAGAGTGGGTGGTGTGGATCCCATCGATAGCACCCTACACATGGCTGCACCGGGACATACCCTGAGCGCTCTCGTTCATGTGATTTAAGCGCTTGTGTTTGCATGCAGACGACCGCCATTTTCCTAACACTTCCTTTCTCCCCCTCTTTGTGTGTTTCAAGGTCGAGACATGGCCAGCACGACCTTGCCGGGGTACCCCCCCCACGTCCCCCCGACGGGCCAGGGCAGCTACCCCACCTCCACGCTCGCCGGCATGGTGCCCGGTAGGTGACATTAGCGTTGGGCGTTTCTTTACGACGCCGTTAATATTAGTTGGCTCTCATTACGTTTTATAACAAGTTATATAGGAGGGCCAGCCCCCGCCACTCATTCATCCTCCTCCCCCCGGGAACGGGGGGGTCACCCCAGACCGGGTGACCGCTGGCACCACGGAGATTCTATTGAATTGCACTGCGGCGGGTGTGATGTCATTTACAGTATTTACATCCCACGCACACATTACCATACTGTCTCCCACGCACACACACACGCACACGCGCCCTCCCACACACGCACACGCGCCCTCCCACACACACACGCACGCACGCCGTGTCGGTGACTCGGATGACCCCCCCGAAGAGACCGCAAAATAAATCTTTACGTCCGCCCGTGCCGGCCGAGCTTGTTATAGCTCTGTTAGCGAGGGGCGGTTAGCGTGCCGTTAGCATATAGCTGCCGGCCGGCGCATTAGAAGAGCTCGATAGGCGATAAACACAATTAGCGGCTGGGAGATAGGACAGTTCCTCCTAGTTCCTCCCCCCCCCCCCTTCTCTTCCCCCATGCTCATTACCCCCGGCCATGTCCAGCACACACACACACACAGACACACACACACACACACACACGCGCGCGCGCCCCATCGATAAACAGGCCGCTGTGGGTCCCCCCTGCTGCCTCTTCCTCCCGGCCCTCCCCGGGCTCCGGCGGGGCCCTGGAGCGTATCTCTTCCCCCCTCTACTTAACCCGCAGTTCAGGTTCACGGCAAACAGTTAAGGGTCACAACACTGAGGCGTGGAGGGCCTGTAAATATTTAAATCACTATCTCTCTTCCGGGGACTGGCTCAAGTTACACACACACACACACACACACACACACACACACACACTCCACACATTCACACGCATGTGGGCTGTCGCGTGGATGCTATAGCGTGTAGATGTCTCCGGAAGGAACACGACAGGTGTTGTGCGGCGACGGGCGACGCCCACCTGTGTTGACGATTCCGGGAGGGGGGCGGGGGAGTTAAGGGGGAGGGAGAAAGGCGGAGAGCACGGCGATGTGTCAGATCAATGACACAAAGGATTTTATTTGAATAGCGGCATTAGTGCTGAAGGAACTGATTCATTGATACTCACATCCTACAACGCAAACAACCGCCCCCCATCCGGAAACACACACCTATAAACACACACGTACACACATTTGAGCGCAGGCACACAAACACACAGATACACACCCACGCGCACACACACGCGCGCGCGCGTGCGCTCATGCCCGCACTGACACAACATACACACAGACACACACACACAACATGTGTGTGTACCCTCACACAGGATCCTTTTTACTTATTTATTTTACTTTCATTTTTTTTCACCCCCCTGGCGAAGGACTAAGATTTAGTGAGCGGTCCAAACACTGTTAGCGCAAAGGCCATTCTTCAGCCACTTCCTATAAAACCAAGCTTTTATAGACCCATAAAGAAGAAAGAAAGAAACGGGTGTGTATGTGTGCATTTGTGTGTGTGTGTGTGTGTGTGTGTGTGTGTGTGTGTGTGTGTGTGTGTGTGTGTGTGTGTGTGTGTGTGTGTGTGTGTGTGTGTGGGGACATACCACCCCTCCCCTGCCCCTCCCAAAGCACCTTGACAGTGGATAGAGAAAACCCTCAGAGCTCAGCAGCCAATCAGCAGTGCTAATCACTTGACTGACTTCCATCGAGTGTAAGGAACGTAGTTTATAGAAATGATCCCCAAAAGTGAAATCGCTGAATAAAAACAGGAACACGGCACATAACGTAACGTGGTGGCATTAATAAGGGGGCTATGCGTCGTTTTGAAGCACAAATGAGATTGTGACCAGTGGATGCGTCCTGGCAATCAATCTAACCGGCTCTTCCTCTGTGTGTTTCATCCAGGAGGGGACTTCTCTGGAAACCCCTACTCCCACCCCCAGTACACAACCTACAATGAAGCCTGGAGGTTCAGCAACCCAGCGTTACTCAGTAAGTCATGTTCACTCAAATGTGTGTGTGTGTGTGTGTGCGTGTGCATTTGTGTGTTCGCACGTGTGTGCACGTGTGTGTGTGTGTGTGTGTGTGTGTGTGTGCATCTGTGTGCGTGTGTCGAGATTATAGCCCTAATAAGTCAGCCGTAGTCTTATGGTCCTTTTTAAAGTTTTTCCACTAAACGATACTTAATGCTATTTCCTAAAGGTATAGAAAGCTATTCCCTCGATAAGTTACGGGTGCATGACTAGCGAGGCGTTTGTGAGGTGGAAGTTGACACCGTGTGTTCCTACTCTTCTGTTAACTTCCAGGTTCCCCTTATTATTATAGTGCCGCGTCCCGTGGCTCAGCACCACCCACTGCTGCCACGGCCTATGACCGCCACTAGTTACCACGGCGACCGCTACAAGCTGCAGGGCCACGGCTACGGACCGCACATCGTCCCCGTCTGAGGATATGGAAGAAGAAAAAAGGATTGGGTGGGGTTTCGGGGGGGTTTGGGGGTGCTGAGGGCAAAAAGCGAAAAGATGGAGTCCACCACATATCCAATCCCCGACCCTCCCCCTCACATCCCCCCCCCTCCCCCCCCCCCCCCCCCCCCCACACACACACAAAACTTCGACGCCGGCGTACGTGCAGGGGTGGACCGGGACGTTTTCTGGCGGGAAGTCGCCCAGCTTCTTGTACGATACGGGCCCAGATGTGGGCCACCACGGGAACCAATAAGCCCCGCCCTCATCGCTATCTCTAGGCCGGAACACTCTCAGAATGACTTTAAGAGATTATATAAATATATATTATAAAATATAAATTGAAGAAAAAAAAAAACACGTGAAGATTACCATGTAAAAATGTTGTTTTTTTGGTTTTGTTTTGTTTTAATTTTTTGCTTCTTGATGTTGGTGTTGTTTTTCTTCACGGAAAGTCACGTTTCCTTTGCGTTAATAACTGCAGTATTTTTCTGCTTCAAAATAAAAGTCCATGGGGAGAAGGTAGATAGAGGTCCTAAAACAGGACACTGGCAGCACAGACACTTAAACCAGTGGATCTTATTCTCCTTTAAACTCTATTAGACTCAGTGAAATCCAGGCTACGAACTGTGGAGTGAGCCTATTCATTATGCTAGTTTCCCATATTATTCCCTCTGATCCATAGCGCCTGCATTACAAGAAAAACATGTTTACTGATCCCAAACACAAAGGCAACACATCACCCTCCCTGTGGCAAACAATCATATGTAAAAATGTAAAATCATTCGTCAAAATATCGAAGACATGGTGACCGTAATTTAAAAAATTGGCGTTGCCAGAATTTTGAATTCTTTAAATTATTTTCTTTCATCATAATTTCTCTGTTTTTCTTTGTTTTTCTTTTTGTCTTAGTTGTTTATTTTCCTCACACTCACACTGACACATAGTCTGTCTCCTTCAACATCCATGCATGATTGTTCTTTGCTCATTTTGTTGCACTATATCCTTTGTACGAGTTTTATTCCTTTCATTTTGGTACATTCACATAAATGTAAGTCCTACTTAACTACCTAATCCAGCAACAATATTATTTAAAAAATGATCAATCTATATTGCGTAACTGTAAAGGAAAAACTAAGTAAAACCATCCAAATAGACGGACAGAATTTGGTGTTAACCTCTCTTAAGGTTGTTTTGCCAAGAGCTTGTAGGCCATTGTCCCAACGACTTTCCTACACGAGTCTCTTCGGATCCCACATGGCTTTCAATCTCCATCCAGACACACAGTCCTACCACAAGCTGCCTACACAGTTGAACCAGCCAACTGTACCCTGGCTTCAGAAATTGCCTTACAAAAGCATTTTCAACATGGATTCATGCCTTTTGCGACTGAATGATCTGCATTGATAGATACAGGTTAACTACTTGGTAGCTCGGGTGCGTATCCTGAGGGACTGAACGGTTTGTTGGTCCATTTGTTTCATGTCTGGGTTTGTTTTTTGTTGCTCCTGGAAAATATTTTGTGAATGTACTTTTTACTACATTTGCCAAAGACTTAGTTTGATATTTAAGATTTTATTTACAGTATATGTATGCATAAATAAAAACAGTATTATCTTTTAAATAAGTAGTCAACACTGAACATGTATGTGGTGATTTTAAACAGTCATGCATCATAGTGCATATGATAACTAGCAAAACCCCATGAAATCCAATGATAAATATTCCGTCATTTGCAAAAAAAAAAATGCTGCTTTGTAGAATGATTTGTGTATAATGTGAAGACAACTCTTCTCCTGTAAATATGAACCCACACACCATCGCAGTATCACACTAATGTACTAGTACTGGCTCCTTTTGTAGATATACAGACTAAAAACAAATCAAATGACATTTGTGTCTTAATGTATTGTTGTGTGCCGGACAAAGGCGTGGATCCTGTATAACCTGTGACAGAAACAATGACCAGGTTTCTCTTTCAAAGGCCGACACATCACATCGCTTGTCTTTTTATTTTTTATGTCATGATGACGTCACGGTGATGTCATGGTGACCAGGTTTTATGTTTCTATGCAATGAGTTAAATGGCTTTCGGTTACCTTTTTATTTTGGGTTTTTATCGTTTATTTTGTTGTTGTTGTTGTTGGGCTCAGAATAAAAAGACTTCCGAGGTCTTTGAAAAAGAAAAACGAAAACCTTTCCATCCTCTTAGTAGGCCTATTGTTTTTTGTCGCACACATTCAGTCCAGTTTCTGGTTCCTGACCTCCCCACTATATCTAACGGACGGCCTTGGCCAGAATCAAAGCGATTGTCATCGTTTGCTCTCTTAGTAAATATGTTTGATAATAACCGATACTTCAACCGCACGACGCACCATGCCTTCATTCAGCACAGACATATACATGCAGACATGGCTGCATACACACAAACGCCTAGTGAACACACCCACACAAAACTGTACATGAACATGCATACATGCACACACACACACACACACACACACACACACACACACACACACACACACACACACACACACACACACACACACACACACACACACACACACACACACACGCACGCACACACACACACGCTCTCCTTGTGTTCTTGAATCCCTGACATCAATGACATTTAACAGAAGTTGAGTTTGTTTGGGGATTCTACACCCAAGTTTACCGTAACCTTCCGCAGCGAACGCATCGTCAGACTCCATCCTAACCGTTGTCACACCCGGACGGGCTAGAAGCAGACTGCATCTCAGCCTCTCTCTCTCTATGGGAAACGCCCGTTCCTCTAAGAGTGCTTTGACTCTGGGGAAGATTCGCTCCACCATTCTCTCCTCCTCTACGCATACGAAAAGTACTTAACCCTTGGCGATGAGACTAAAGAAAGGAAACCTGCGTCCTCCACCGCTGGAGAGACTGGCGGTCGGAGGAGGCGTTGTGGCTTTCGCCGGCAGGATAGCGAAACTCTGTTTTTCTGCCGATGCTGTAAAGATGATACAGGAGACGCATCACGGACATAAAAAAAAAGACAGGATTTCTGATGATGAAAATCTATAAGAGAAGCCTCGTGGCCTCAAACACTGCTCTGTTCAGATTCCCTTTCAATTCCTTTTTTTGTGCTCATGAGAAATAAATTATTTTATATGTCAGCCGTTGGTCTCTGTGTGTCCCCTCATTATTAACCCCCTGAGAGAATGATTCAGGGTTCAAGGCTCCTGCGTGGAGGTCTGTCGTCGCTGTATTGATGTTTGGGTTTTATGAACAGGGCCACCAGTAGGCCACACAGTCTGGGAGATTGGTGTGGTTACAACGCGGTGTGTCTCCATGTGTATGTGTTGCAGTGGGAGCGAGTGTGTGTCTGTTTGTAATGTCTTTCATGTGTATGTGTGAGTATATGTGTGTGTGTACATTTGTTGTTTTGGGCGACATTATACTTTTACATTTGTATGTTATCCTGGAGTTCCCTCTGGGGATTCATAAAGTGTTATCTTATCTCATCTAATAATAATATAAAATACTAACATGAAAGCAGAATAGCTGATATATTTAAGAGAACACTGGTACAATTGTGAAACTGGGTCTGTGTGTGCACACGTGTGTGTGTATGTGTGTGTGTGTGTGTGTGTGTGTGTGTGAGTGTATGTGAGTGACTGGATGCTTATGTATGTGCATACGCATGTGTGTGTGTGTGTGTGTGTGTGTGTGTGTATGTGTGTGTGCGTGAGAGAGAGTGTCAGCGTGCACGCGTGTGCATGCATGTGTGTCTAAGTGACTGTTTAGGAAAGAAAGAAAGTGAAAGAGAGAGCAAAAAACAGGGGGGTGAGGTGGGTGGTGATGGGGGGTGAGGTGGGTGGTGTTGGGGGATGGGGTGGGTGGTGTTGGGGGATGGGGTGTGGGGGGGGGGGGGGGGGGGGGGGGGGGGGGGGGGGCGGGGGGTTAGACAATGAACAGGAAGAGCTGGTGGAGCAGGAATGCACAGCGTCTGCCTATAAGACACCAGTATATTTAATGATGCACCACCACCAGGACCGCCGTAGCAGCACCCTGCCTCTCTGCCTCTCTCTCTCTCTCCCCCCAAAACACCCAGCAGCCGGCCCCCTTCACCCGGGCTGTAATTCTCCTTCCTCTCCCTCCTCTCCAACTACTGTTTATTTCATAGATCCCATGTGAAGCATCAAAACGCCGCTGTTTCTGTCAGACCCTTACTGTCCTGTGTGTGTGTGTGTGTGTGTGTGTGTGTGGGTGTGTGTGTTTGTCATTCAGGCCTTGTTAAAAGATAGAAAACACACACACACACACACACACACACACACACTTGCACTCATACCCCCCCCCTCCCCACCCCCCTTCCGCTCCCAGCTGAGAATTCCCAGTGGTAAAATTATTCCATTTAGATGGAACTTTTTTTGTCATTCCCCTGTCTAAATTGGCATATCTGGCTCTGTGGTAGAAACCAATAAACTGTGAACCCCGGATGCAGCTGTCAATCAAGCTCATCTTTACTTTAGCGGGCCAGATGACAACAACAGGATACGAGACACACGCCAGCAGAATGGGGCCCGCTGATTGGCTCTCATCAACAAGGCATTACGGAAAGCACCTGTCATCCCCGCAGCTCCCTAAACCCCCCCACCCCCACCCCACCCCCACCACCACCTCGTTTGGGAGAGGGGGGCCCCTGCCGAGA
>NC_044062.1:11490865-11598365 GCF_902167405.1 Gadus morhua
GTACAAAAGGATTTATGCAAAAATGTGATTTAAACTACTTATATATCTATTAATTCCTCTTTATTTTTTGGGGTTGGAAGAATATTGAAATACTACTCATTTATAAACAAATATGTTATCAATGTGTGGAACAATGAATGTGTGAATGTCTTTCTCAAAGCAAGTCAATAAAATTCACATTTAGGTACGTTTTTTTCAAAATGTTCCTCCTAAATAACAATAATTATAACGTCTCCCTCATTGGAGCGAGCGAGTGAACACACTAGTATGTTTTAGAAAGTAAGGACTCACACACTGCCCTGTATTTCAGAAGGAGGTCACTGGGAGACAATCCCGATTGGAATGTAGAACCAATTAACCTTGTGCTTCACAACCAATGAGGAGCTAGGCATCGTTTTAGCAGTTGAGAGATTTCACCCGATCAAAAATGTTTTAAATTATTCAATTGTTAAGAATAAAAACTACTCTCACATCTCCATGCAGATCAGAAAATTAAGAAAGTGATGTTTCTATTCATTCCTTAATTCAAGGTTTGCAAGTTCATTTATATTTTAGAAGTTCAATCTCAACACATACGTACATGTTAAGAAGTCTTAAATCAAATTTAATTGTTTGGCTTTTTATCAATTCTACCGTCCATCTATGTATTATTTAAGACTAAATTCGGAAAAATCCAAAGAAAAAACATCAACACATATCGGACATTTCCGCTGTTATTCATAGAGCAAAGCCCGCTGATCTTAAACTCACTTTCCTCTACCAAACAACAACAAAACATCAACCAACCTCACAAAAACAAAACCTTAACAACAGAAGGCAGCGGGGAGCCCACACCGCCAAGACTGCCAAGCGGACAGCTCAATATCCAGACATAGTGGGCCCTGTCAACGCACCCCGCACCCAGAGACAGGCAGAGAGATTGGGTGCGAGGTGATGGTGGTGGTGGTGGTGGTGGAGGAGGCTTTTTTAATTATCTGTGGTGGGGTCGGACTGTGCATCATCATTAGGCAGACTAAACAGCAGTGGTCACTGGCTCAGGTAGTGGTAAACGGCACAATTAACAGGCTGAGGGGGGAGAACTGTATTCAATTTGAAAGCCTTCTCTCCTCATCCATCTCCAGTGATCAGCCGCGTTGCTGAGCTGCACCCTTTTACATTCAATTACATTAATCAGGTTATTACCCAGCAAAAAAGTCAACATTTTAATCAAGAACTGGCAAAGTAGGCCAGGACATTCGAACCAAGACAGAACTAAGTGACACTGGGATGATGTTCCAGCGCACGTGTAACATAATCTTTAACTCAGTGCGGCACACCGGGCACATTATGGAAATACTAAAAACCTATTTACATTTCAGTGATTCTGTGTTCACTTCCGCATCGGCACCTAGAATTTCAATCTGTTGAATTATGTATCCCGCACATGTAAATCAGGGAAATGATTAATATTGAGAGAAGATGATCTGACGTTGGAGCAGAGACTCCCAGACCAATCAGCTGATGTCACCCACGGAGGAGATGGTGCCACCGTGTATTTTTTTTGCCGTCCCTGACGTCCTTCACTGATGATGCACACCTGTGGGCATCACCACAACGTCATCTGTCTCAGATTGTCTGGAACTTTTTTTCTTGTACTAATGAGCCTGAGCCACAAGAGTTTGAGAGTGAAATTTTAAAATATTGTGTTAATTTAAGTGCAAACAATTGAAAGATCGCCATAGTATATATCCATATTCAATTCAATTCAATGTCCCTCGCCCTCTCTCCCTCTCTCCCTCTCTCCCTCTCTCACATCAAATATGAGATTACTCTAATCCTACTGCAACAAAGATTTAATCCCATCCCCACCATGGCATCTCCCACCATGCATGGGTGTGTGTGTGTGTGTGTGTGTGCGTGCGTGCGTGCGTGCGTGCGTGCGTGCGTGCGTGCGTGCGCGTATGCGTGTGTGTGTGTGGGTGTCCGTGCGCGTGCGTGGGCGTGTGTGTCTAGCGCAGGTCAAGAATTCATGTATAGTGCATATTTCCCCTCCACCTCTCTGGGCTTCTTGTGCTGCAAAGCCTCTCAGAGATAATCCGTGCAGGGGTGCTGTAACCTCGGCAGGGGTGCGGGAGATGTGAAAACACAGCTGCGGTGTCCACAGCCTTAATAACTCTCCTGGCATTCTGATATCCATGGTTGCCCTCTTGAAAAGGGAAGGAGGGGAGTTGGGGGGGAATGAGAGGGAAACGCATCCGGCTATTGTGTAGGCTTATATGCCGGGGAGGGGGGACAACTACGTCTTAATATACGTTGCGCAATTGGCCGCGCGGATGTCAAGAATTATTCATTTGGCAGCTGATGTATGAAGGGCAATTTATAAGAATATGTGCTTACCTCACGGGCCAGTTGTTATGAATATGTGCTTACCTCACAGGCCAGTTTGGAACTTGCGTTTGCTGACTGATTGCTGACTGCACACACACACACACACACACACACACACACACACACACACACACACCGTACAACACACCGAGGAGAATCTAATTTAGCAGAAGCCCCGGCTAAGCAGTAGTTTCTCACTCATTCTCTCCATCCTTGCGAGTGGAAATCAATTCCCTGTCGTCTATGACATCCAGGGAGATGCTAGCCAGGCCTCTACTGTTTTTTTTCTTCCTCCTCTTCCTCTTCCTCTTCTTCCTCATTTTCCCCCCATGTAATGTATTTACGCCTATGTTTTTGGTGTCGTTTTTCTCTGGTTCATTTTAGCATTTTGGGCTCATTACCGGTTCTCTGCGGAGGCTGACCCGGGGATTGGGTTCTGATTAACGCCGGGAAATTCTCATTGGCTCACCCAGTAATGAGGGGAGACAGAGGTCGGTACAGCTCAATAGCAGAGATAACCACCCTTTGATCCAAACACTCATGCAGAACCTATACCTGCCACTTTGCCAGGAAGTGGAATGCCACAGAGTACTGTATCTTTCCCCTTTAAACTTCCCTGGGCTCTCATGCTTGTGTACAACAGAAAGTTTCTTCTACTTAAAACTTCCGGAAATTGAACCCTGGTGGAAGTGGAAACTGTAAACTGCCCGTTCTTTAAATGAGAATGGAATATGTTTAAAATATGACCGGGGATTTTCGAGTTGTGTTTTGGTTTTAATGCACACTTAAATAGTGTCTCCTTCCTATGGAACAAATGAAAGAAAAACTGTCTTGTTAAATTGAGACCTTGTTTCCCAACGGACATCAGCGCAAAACATCTCTCGTCTTGACAAGCAATGTTAATCCATTTAGTGTAACAAACTAACATGTCCCTAATTAAAATATGCCTTTTAATGATTCACACTGACACCCCGGAAAACACTGTCACGCTTGCACCCTTTAACACGGGAATATGCTAATTGCCGTGGTAACACTGGTGTTTTTTTAAATCCCAAGGCTACTGCAACATCCTCAGGGAGCCAGTGTGTTAAGAGCTCTCAGAACTCCTTCTTTTCAAAATAAGAGCCCTTTTAGCAGATGTTGGGGCAGCTCGTCACCTCTCCACAGCCAGGAGGACTGGGTAACGAGTGCGGCGCCGGCGCAGGAGGAGAGACAACGTTGAATCCAATTGATTCCAACGCGATTCAATTTAGCGTTCTCCGTCCAGGGCCTCACTCCCTTCCCTCTCCTCAGTCCTTAACCCAGGGGGGGGGGAAAGAACCACACCTTGCCTTGGAGGTGCTGAAGGGTGGAATCACACACACGCACACACACTGCTGACGTCAACCCCCAACCCGATGCCGTGGCAGCTCATTTAAAACAAATCAGGCTGATTGCTGAGTTGCTGAGCACACAAGGCCCAGGTGATAAAGCAATTAAAGGCCCCTAATTCTCTTGGTTTGGGAGGGGAGCGAAGAAAGGTGAGCCGATAATTAACTATATATAATGAAATCCTTTTGTTGCTGCCCTTTCTGTATTTCTGTTGCCCGGTGGCGGTGTGTCTGACGGGCAGGGGAGGGGGAGGAGGGGAGAAGGGGAGAAGGGGAGAAGGGGACGTCACCTTTATGTGGATGGGTGTGAGGGAGGGGTGGTGGGGGTGGCCGGGGGGGGGGGGGGGTCAGCCTCCTTTTATGGCTGGGAGTGGGGGTCCTAGTTAATGGGTTCTATTTGGACAGAGCAGGTCTATTAGGAGGTTAATTTGAAAATGAATAGTGGCGAGGGGGGAAGGAAAAGGGGGAGAAGGGGTGAGGTCATAACAGGCTGACAGAGAGAACCTCGGGTCAAAAGATGGAAGAGGGAGCAGAGGAGGCAGAAGTGTTACCTTTTTGTTCCATTTAATAGCCATCCTTAAAAAACAACCCAATACAAAATATATTAAATTAAAAACCCATCAAATGCTAAAATGCAATCACTGAAAACAAAACCAAGCAGATCATGACCCCAGCCACAATTTCACAGCGAATAGCACAGGGGGGCTCGGCTCCTAACCACCAACTGAACCAAACCAGTGTTGTTTAAAACCCTTTCTTCCATGGGAACGTCAACACAGGTCCAACTCGGAAGAGAGGCCCTGAGCCTCAATGGGACCAAATGTAGGTCAGATCAAATGAAAAAAACACTTTATTCAAACACACGGACTGCAGCCACTGCATCCTTCTTCCTCCCTCCCTCCCTCCCTCTTCCCTCTCTCCTCCCTCCCATCCTTCCTCCACCCCCACCCTCCAGCACCACCCTTACCCTCACCCCCCCTCACCCTGACGCCCAACACCCTCACCACCCACCCATCCGCTGCTGTGGAAGGGCTGGATCTGATCTGGAGTCAGTGGTGTGTGAATAATGAAGGGGTTACCGGGAGCTGGGAGAAGCCCTGTAATTCCCCGCACCAGGGGACTGGATGGGGGGGGGGGGGGGGGGGAGGATAAGAGAACCCCCCCCCCCCCCCCCCAGCACCCTGCCTGACACACACACACACACACACACACACACACAGACACACACACACACACACACACACACACACACACACACACACACACACACACACACACACACACACACACCCCAGCCCTGCTCCCTGAAGCATGCCCTCATGGGGAGGCTGGTACAGACAGTATTACCCAGAATCCATGGCCAGACATAGGTGCTGTTTATCTGTCATTCATATTATGCAGTATGTGTGTGGCAGACACGCACATATATATACACACACACACATATATATATGTATATGCACGCACGCAGACACACACCATTCCTATTGTTTGTGTGCTAGTGTGCAACATTTATACCGTTTTTTAAATAGTCTAGCTTATTGGTCCAGTAGCGTTGCACGGCATTATTCCAAACACAATAATTGACTATGTGTGGATGATATGTATACATTTATTTGCTAGCCATTTACTAATTATTAACGATATATTAATCCCAGACAAATTGATACATGAATGAACATTTAAAAAATGATATCAATAATACTGGTGATCTCGTCCCATCCCATCAGATCTCTCATTACCGATGGTCTTGTTTTTATATAACGAAGGCCAATGACAGAGCGGGGCGGGCCCAAGCCTCGCCTGGAGATTACAATGAAGCCCATTTAAATCAACCTGCTCCTGGCGACGGCTCCACAAAGCCCCGTCCCCAGCGGCTCTTTGCGGGGTTCATCTTTCTCCCATCACCCCCGACGTGGGAGGAACCCAGCGTAGGCCGAGGTCACGCGAATTAGCATAGTATCTGGCGACAAGCGGTCACCGCGGTGCGTGGGTGTCTCCCAAGAGGGGGTCACCTTCTACACCACCGCCAAGGAAAGACCCCCCCCACCCCCACCCCCCATCCAAACCCCTCATCCATCCTCCCCTTTCCTCCTATGTTCCAGGGTTAAGCATCTCCACTTTATTACGATCAAGATGTTAGCATTAAGCGAGCGGCCCGCTGATACTGTCAATAGCAACTGAGCGCCCTCTCTCTTTCTCTCTCTCTCTCCCCCTCTCCCTCTCTCTCTCTCCCCCTCTCCCTCTCTCTCTCTCTCTCTCTCTCTCTCTCTCTCTCTCTCTCTCTCTCTCTCTCTCTCTCTCTCTCTCAGGACACCACCGCCAGCACCACCAGGAGGAACCTCCACACCATCCATCATCGCAGTACTCTGGGCCCAAATCATTGCTGATCATTACGGTACCAGAGAGACCCCCCCTGCACCACCCACCACCTCCACCCCCAGCATCATGATTGGGAGATCAGGGGGAGCTGACGGGGTGATCCATCAGGGTGGGCGGCACCCCCTAACACCTCCATGTGATGGGGTTCACCTCTGGGGTCAGGGACAGGTCAGCCATTGGTGCCGCGCCTCTTCAGGCTGTGGGAGAGGAGGAGGAGGAGGAGGAGGGCACCTCCGTCGAGACCGAACTCCCCCACGGCTCACCCACTCACTCAGTGGGATCAGGGACACAGCGGGGGTATATAATCACATGATCCGATCGACGTCCCTTTGAGTAGGACAGAGTTAGACAGTGGACTTCCAACCCGGTTACAGCAGCCACGTCAAATAGACGTGTGACAAAAAACGCTTGGGGTATTTGATATTATCAGTAAAACAATTAACGGTTAATTTGCCGGCAATTTATATCATTAATGAGCAAGAAGGCGTCATCTTGCTTTAGGATGACTAGAATAAGAACCCAGATCTTTACGGCCCCAGAAATCAAACACCAAAAAACCACAAGACTATCTTTTCAAATGCCAAAGCAACTCAAGGCTGGCCCCAGTAGGGAATCAAACCCTTAACCCCCGGCACTCGGAGAGCCATGCTGTACCGGTTGAACTACACGTGACCTTCTACGAGTGAAACTTTCAACACCGCCGTTGATTGACACAATCCTGGCACTGTTTTTCCATGTTGTACGTACAGCCATCCTACAGCCCATATTGTTGCTGCTGTGGCTAGGCGGAGCGCCGCGGAAAAGAGGCCGACTTTAGCCTCCCCCAACTGTCGCCGCGACAACAAACGCCACCCCCGGGGGCTACGTGTTGTCATCCAAATGAGATAAGTTTATTTTCCACAGCCCGGCATTTGTTCCCTCCGCCTGTGGGGTCACGGACCACACGACGAATCAGCGGGGGGTCCCCGCGCGACGCCGCTAGCTCCGCAGCGCCTTGCCCCCGCTAGCTAGAAAAAGGCTTTGGCCGCTGCCCAAATATCTGCCTGCGCCTTCTGTGCGAACGCAGGCAGCCTTAGGAAAGCAGGAGGCAGCAATATTGTGGAACAAATGTCCTCTAATCTCAGCCTGCTGGTCCAGGGTCCCCAAAGTGGGGCTTCCTGGTTGTGTGTCACCATCCCCCCCCACAACCTCCACAGCCACCACCCCCCAACCCTTGATCGGCTACCGTTCATCGTACGCTGCTCTGTCCTTGGTGAGTTACCCAGGGTTAATGGATTGATGAGAGAACGGCGGGGGGGGGGGGCTTGGTGCTGAGGGTTTTAACGCTGTGAGAGCACAGGTGTAGCTATCATCATCATCATCATCATCATCCCAGGCATCATCATCCATAGAGATAAGTGTCCACCAGCACACCCCCCCCCCCCCCCTTAAGCCGGAGGGAGGAGAAGACAGCGCTGGTCATCCACCCCCATGGTGATGTGAAAACTACTATATTGTTTTTGTATCAGTGTTCTGTATATGTTGAATATCATTACATGCCAAAATGTAACATATTTAGTTCCCATTTTAGGTTTTACCTGGCGCATCTGACGCAAATTTGACTTCTGAAAAGAACTTGTGAAACTGAAACTGAAAGTACTCCCCCTGTTAATAATATATAGTTGTTAATAATATATAGTTGTTACCACAGGATCATCAGTGTATCACAGGGTACATGGCCTTCTTGAGGCCTTGCCAACTGTGTCATGCTGTGAGGTCAGGACATCTCTCCTTCTTCTCTATATACCCTGCACCATGTCGGTATTACTCCTTTTGTTGGCTTACTCTTTGACATACTACTAGGTACCACAACCTGCTCGATACCTGATCAAACTATTTTGAGTCAGTGTGCTATTTTCTCTTTATACCTCTTCAGTCTCATGCTTTTCCCATACATTTTCCATATTATCCCTGTGTCTTTGATACAGAGTCGAGGACAATTTCAACCTGGGCAGATGTTTAAATCTGGACAGATGTTTAAACCAGGCCAGATGTTAACACCCCCCCCCCCCCCCCCCCCCCCCCTCTCTCTCTCTCTCTCTCTCTCTCTCTCTCTCTCTCTCTCTCTCTCTCTCTCTCTCTCTCTCTCTCTCTCTCTCTCTCTCTCTCTCTCTCTCTCTCTCTCTCTCTCTCCGCTTTCAAAGGTTATGGTAAGGGCTCCTAACCATGAACTTCTCATTTCAGCTACAGTTCACACCTTTATTAGTAGGCTCTAAAATAAAACTTTTCCCGGTTGAACCACAAAGTTGAAATACTGATTCCATTGATTGAACATTTACCGTCGTAGAATATTAAACCGGGGTCTATTGAATTATTCAAACGTTTCCTAACTTAGATTTCGGTCACAGGTTTGATTCCGGATCGGATCCACTCAATAGTGTGAATCCATTCTTCAACCTAATCCAATTCCAATTCCCTTCCATCGACAGTCATCTGCCAATGATGAGACGCCCCTGTCCTATCTTTTGTTGTTCGGCATGCGAGCAGTTGGTCTATGGAGTGTGTTATTGGAAAATAATGTTTGCAATTATTTTCCTGATCACTGGTTTATCATTTTGGAATCCCTCCACTAGCAAGGGGAAAGTTCCTCGAGTTCGACAAAACAAACAGAAATGTGCTCATCTACAGCGATTCCGTGAATTTATTTTCACCATTCCGAAAAAATGATTTCAATTTATCTAACACATTTGAATAGGTAATAATTTATCTTGGGCAACATGAGTGTTGTTCGAATCAGTTTAACTATCAAGAGTTTATCTTCCTTGTTTTTAGTTTGAACGACTAGAAAATATTACATACACACACACACTCACGTGCACACATGCATGCAGAAAAGCCCACTCACACACACACACACACACACACACACACACACACACACACACACACACACAAAAACACAAACAGAGTTACCCACACACATCGGCACAGACACACACACACACACACACACTCAAACACACACACACACACACATACATTCATACATACATACATACACACATACATACATACATAATATACATACATCCGTTCCACATCAGCAGTCTTGGGGGGGGAGGGGGCTGGGGTAGCATCTCGTCGCGAGGCGGGAGGAGAGAGGGGTGTGGGTAACCATGGCAACGGACCGGTCCCCAGCTGTCAAGGGGAGACGGGGAAGAGGATGGGTGCCACGAGCCCGGGGAGCACTTAACCTCAGCTGCTCTCCAGCTTAGAGAAGTCAAGACGCGGG
Source organism: Gadus morhua (assembly GCF_902167405.1). NCBI lineage: Eukaryota > Metazoa > Chordata > Actinopteri > Gadiformes > Gadidae > Gadus > Gadus morhua. The sequence goes on from NC_044062.1 coordinate 11,500,256, forward strand.
CGGAGCCCTCGTCGACACCCACTTAATATGGAGACAATAGGCTCCCCCCATTAAAAAACATGGGGCCCGCTGCACAACGGCGGGGTGATGGAACACGCAAAGTTTACTGCCAAGGAGTCTCGGTACGTGAGGAATGGGTGGACAATGTCTTTGAGGACTTCACTGATTTTCTAGTGCAAGTTCAACTGCAGAGTTCAGCAAAAAGAAAAATATTGTATGGTGGTATTTTAATTTATCTAAAAATCTATTGAGCTGGACACCCCTACTTAACACACATGCACACAAACTGACACACTCACACACAGCCACACACATACAGCCCTCACACATCCCCCCAAATTCACGTGCTTATTAACTGTTGGAGGGGATATTTGAACGCATGTTGTTCTCTGTACTATTCTGCTCCTAGGGTTGTGGATGAACAATTTTACTCCGTTCAATCCTTTAGAAATCATATTGATTTTAGGAGTTGTTATTTGTTGTTCTCAAATCTTATCACACTTGTTGGTTAGATAAACCAAATATGTCAATAAACCATCCAAAACAAGCTCATAATTGTTTGGGACCAAAATGAACATTCGGGTGTAGCAAAAAAATAACACCTTTCCACCCCTGTGGATCATGAAATCAGTTTGTCTCCTTCAGGAAGTCCATAAAAGGACCTGACAGAGCGCTCCCTTAGAGAGGGCCCGGTGCTGAACATTCTCCCACCGTTGTAATTCTTGTATTTCCATACCAAAGCTGAAACAAACATTGGCGAGCTGTATCGCTGTCAGAGTCCGTCCTTCCAGAATGTAGTCTCTATGTACCGAGCATTTCCAATCAACTCGTGTCGGATTCATATTTGTATTCAAACAAGAGCGGAAGACTTTAATCTCTGGTAAAAGTACAAAACATAGAAATAAAAGCCCTGATAATGTTGAGTCCACATCGAGCCTGCTCTATTGGAAGACTGCATTTCATTTGTTCTTTTAAACAATGTGCTGTGTGGCCCCAAATAAAGTAAAAGTACGGGACGAAAACAGGCTTTTCTTTTACAACTTGTATTACCTCAGGTAAATAATGGAGTTGGGAGGAGATGGGTGTGTGTTAAGGGGGGGGTCTTCTTAAGTTGACTTAAGGTGGGTGATGGGGAGAGAGAGAGGAGGTGGTGGTTGGAGGATGGGGTGGGGTGGGGGGGGTGTCTTGGCTGGAGTCTGACAGAATGTCTTCATGGATGTGACAGGGAATTGCCGGTGACAGAGGTCAGGGGGTCAACAGGGGGAGAGTCTGTGGTTATGAAGGGGTGTGGGGGGGGGGGGGGGGGGGGGGGGGGGGGGGAGGGGGGAGAGGACTCAAGCTTTGTCTCCCCCGGACCCTGTCTCCCTTCTCTGGCTGCTTAACAGCGGCCTAATCAGGCTTTGTTGCTGCTGCCTCAGCGGCCAGACAAGGGGAAGCCCTGTTCACTTATTCTTCCATCTCCTCTGGCCTCCATTGTCTCTTTGTCTGCTGTCTCCGTCCCTGTCTCCTTGTAGCGTCACTCCCTCCCCTCTTTCATCTCACTCAACTTGAGCTGCTGTTCGACATCCTTGTAAGACAGTGTTTGTCTTTCCCTGCTTCTTATTTAATGTCTTTCGTTCTTTCTTTCTTCGACTCACGACTATCACTCTGGATTATATATTTTCTTTTATGAGTGTGTGTGTGTCTGTGCGAGAGTGTATTAGTGTGTGTGTGTGTGTGTGTGTGTGTGTGTGTGTGTGTGTGTGTGTGTGTGTGTGTGTGTGTGTGTGTGTGTGTGTGTGTGTGTGTGTGTGTGTGTATTTAGTCTATTAAAAAATAGATTGTAAGTGTTTTAGAATATAATTATATCATACAAAAGAGTATAGGTCTATCAGAGTATTAGGTCTATAATAGAGTGCAGGTGTATTAGAGTATGATTATATTATATCAAGCTTGTCAGACAGAAGTCAGTTGTCTTGGATTGTCAGTTGTGTACAGTTAATTTCCGGCTCCCCAAGACGAACCAAAGATTATTCACCAGTCCAAACCAACAGGCATCCCCAAAGATCTATCCCCTCTCATGTGGACCTGGTGTTGACCAACGTTTTGTAAAAAAAACAACAACAAAAAGTGTCACCAACGTAGAATCCCTAAAGACTTCAATCAAAACACTGTCAAAAGTTTCCCCATAAATTCCACAAATGACGGATTGGTTTCACATTTCTGGTGCCATTCATTTGAAATGGAGATTTTGTTGATAACCACTCAATGGAACCAGGACAAAACAAGCTTGTTTGTAGGCAGTGCGTATCCCGCTGATAGCGAATATCTGCCTCATAAACTCGGGGAGGGACAGATAGATTAGATGGGCCTGTTTATTCAGATGAAGATGACAAATGAAGCAAGCTGGGGAAAGGAAAGCTTTGGAGGACATGCGATTCATTATAGCAATGCCTGTGGGTCATTATGTTTTTATCTAAATCAGGTCTGGGCTTTGTTTCCCAGGCGGGCACGTGGGCCTGTGAGTCTCATCGTACCTGTACGGACACATGCATGCAAACTGCAGCCTTAACACAACGACAAACATCTACATGTCATAAGGATGACCAATGGCCTTATTACTATTGATATTTTATTCTGCTGATACATGCGTTGAGGGGAGCGTAGGGGCTAGGGCACCTGCTTCTTGATGCAAACAGCGTTGGGCTGCAGACATTGGGCATCAAACCTAGAGCCTTGAGACTGGGAGTCAAACAAACGACCCCTATATCTGTCCCCATAAGAATATCCCGCCCACTATCGCGTCCACTGTTATCACTAACACGGACCTAATGACATTAATATTACCATAAAACCACAAACACCCTAACACACAATCTAAACCTTGTTGAGTGCCAGACACATATGGAGAGGTGCTTCGAGGTGTCTGAAGGGGGTCGGATGAGAGTGACAACGGCTCCACGGTAGCGGTGTCAGGGCTGATACAGGTGATCGTCTGTGTGGTCTGCTCTGCTGACATTTGGATTTGCTATTGATCTCGCTCTATGTAGATGGTCTATGTCCGCTAGTGTCAGTACAATAGGTACGACTTTACAATGAGGGTACTTTAATTAACCCTTAATTAACATTATTTAATGCAGTTCTAAGCAATATTATACAGCATTAGCTTAGGGGTTAGGGTAAGGGTTGGTGTTACGGTTAGGTTTTGGATTTGAGAGGATTTTAATTAATTTATTCTTTTTTTATTCAGATTCTTACTTTATTCTTATTGTCTGTTGTTTGAGTTGTGATGTTCTGCCAACCCTTGGTGCAGAAGTCCCCTACTGGGATTAATACAGTATAATCGTAATACGGTAAACCAAAAAGCGATCCGGAATCCTGTCGGTCCCAAAGACAGCCAAAGTGAGGAGAACGTAACGTCTATGATTTAAGGGGATGATGTGAAAAAATATCCTCCCAAAGCCCATCAGAGTATGTTTTACAGTATAGTCTGAGTCAGCGCACACCCTATCTGTCTGAGGTGGCTGCATGGCGTCGGTGATGCTGTTGGTGGGGGAGAGAGAGGTCAGTAGCCCAGCTCTGACCTCTGAGGGTCCATTTCTCTGACAGACATTTGTCACTCTGTGGAGGGCCGTGTGCACTAATAGATTATTGACCACCTCAGCAGCCTCATCACTCCGCCAAGAACACGTCCTCACCACTGCAGTCTTTATCACCACACAGGAGGAAAACACGAGGTGGGAGAGTGTGTGTGTGTGTGTGTGTGTGTGTGTGTGTGTGTGTGTGTGTGTGTGTGTGTGTGTGTGTGTGTGTGTGTGCGTGCGTGTGTATGTGTGTGTGTGCGTGTGTGTGTGTGTGTGTGTGTGTGTGTGTGTGTGTCTGTGTTTCAGCGAGGGAAAAATAAAGGAAGAGGAATAGTTTTGAAAATGTGTGTGTGTGTGCGTGTGTGTGTACATCGGAGGCGGATATCTATATAACGCAGTAGTCGGTTGTACTGCGTCGTATAGGTGAGTACGACTGTGAAATGCCTCGAGGATTCAAAACACCTGTCACAAAGAAATGGATGGCCAACCACTGTCTATAAATTACCGTCCACAGACAGGAAATAATTGTGAAATTTGACAAGCACAATAATTCCTTGTTTTTCGCCCCGAATATATATCTATAAACGTAGTGGGAAGGTCAAGTCCATTCCTTAAGAGCGAGCAGAGGGGTGCTGGTGAATCAGAGGTCCCTGATGAGCTGAAAGGGAAACTAGGCCTTTCCTCCATATTGTGTGCTGTGCTTTTTGGCACAGTCTGGGCTTCTTAATTGTATGATAATTCATCTCCGAGCTCTCATTTACCCCCTGCCAGGCGCTTTAAATGTTGGACCAGTTTTGTGAACCAGTCTTCAGAATTTTAATTGAGCCAAAGGCTTTTAAAATGTGTCTTTCGTCTGAGGTGGCGTAAAAACGCTCATAGTTCTTAGGCTGTTTTATTTATTTAACATTACTTTCTAACTTTGTACTTATGTGTGTGTGTATGTATGTATATGGGGGCAGAAATATGCTGTGTAACTGCTAATGAATGGTACTTTCCGCTCATTCTATAACATTACAGAATGGTAAACATCAGTGGCAATGAAATTAGCAGCGATCAGATGGATTGAAGCAGCAGTTATGGCCCATGGTGTTTAAATCAGTATGGCACATAATCACGCATACGCAGAGACACAGACACACAAAGATACACACACACACCCAGAAATACACTGATACACGGATACACAGAGCAACAGAAACAGACTCACAGTCCATTAACACACACAGACACACAAAAGCACACGCCGCCGCACACAGACCCAGCCACACACATACACAAGCAAAGATACAGAAACAAACACACACACACACACATACACATTATCCCTCTCTCTGTCTCTCTCTCTCTCACACACACACACACACACACCACACACACACACAAATTATCTCTCTCTCCGTTTCTCCGACACACACACACATTCACACACACACATACACATTATCTCTCTCTCTGACTCTTTCTCTCTCACACACACACACACACACACACAAACACACACACACACACACACCCACACTCCCCCCCACTGCTATTCCTCACCAATAGCAGCAGACATGATGGGGCAAATGCGGTCGGTGCCGGTTAACGCAGCTGAACGCATATATAATGACTGGGATCCTAGTGTGTGTGCGGGTGTGATGTTGTGCTTTTGATGTGGCGTGTTGGGTGTGCAATATGTCCCTCTCCAGCAATTCTTATTATAACTACCTGCTGTTCGCCTGCCCGCCGCCCTGTCTGTCACGCGGTCTGGGGGACGTTTAGGGGCCCATTCTTGTGCTATTGCGTGTTGAGCCACGGGAGGCCTATTAATTTGAGCCGAGCCGGTCCTCTCCAGGGGTGCCCGGGACCCACAAGCGCGCGCTGTCCCTTTGTTGAGGAGCCATTTACATCTGTGGTCAATGAGTAATGACAGCTCCGACGCAGTGTGGACCGCCGCTGCACACACACACAGCAACGCATTCGCCAGAGGAAAGCCCTGTGCGTGTGGGCGTGTGTGCGCGTGTACACACACACACACACACACACACACACACACACGCACGCAGACATGTACAGTGTGTGTGCACACGAACAGACTCACGTTCAAAAAACACGCGGGATCTCTCGGAAACACAAGTCATGCAAGCACACACACACACACACACAAACACATACGCACACACATACAACTGACGCTCTCACATACATACACTCTATATCTCTTATATCTCTACACTGTCTCACTCTCACACACACACACACACACACACACACACACACACACAGACATACACAAAAACGCACACACATGCATAGAGTTTGTGCTAGACAATAAAAGCAGGTACAAGCAGTGATGAAGAGGAAGAGATTAGATGAGAACATGACACTATAGTTTGTTTGTAGAAGAAAGTTGATCTTGAAGTCTGGTTCTGGCTTCAAGACCGCTAAATGCCACAAGGTAAAGATATGAGGGAGAGAGGGAGAGAGAGAGAGAGACACACACACACACACACACACACACAAACACAAACAACCAGACACACACACACACACACATGCATCTCTCCTTTGTTGATCGTCCGCGAGGTTTGAGACGGCTGTTGTTCTGGCAGCGCACCGATCGTATTTGACCCAGTAAATTAGCCACGTTGGCTGATCTGCTGCCGCGCTAATGTTGAGGATTCATTTTCCATCGGGTTGCACACACACTCCTGGCACGGTGTCTGTGTCACCGTGGCCGCGCAGGAGAGGGGCAGGGGGACGGCAGGGCTGCGCCGCCGCTACCACACATCATAGAATGTTAACCCTTCTCTCCTCCCCGGCAAATAGCAGCAGATGGCACAGCACACTCCAGCACTTAACAGCTGTCAGTTTACCAAGGAAGGCGGCGGCTCTGCGGTGCCTTCCTTCCCCCTCTCTTCCTGTCTGGGACACTGGGAGAGTTTTAAAGACGTAATAAGTGAACTGGTGCCGGCGCCGTTTCACATCCTAATGAATCGAATGTTACAGCGGAGCAGGAAGCGTGCGTCCTCGCCGGGAGGGAGAGAACGAGTCGGCGAGAGAGCGAGCTGGTGCAACAGTATGCTGTGGGTGGGCACGGTGGAGTTGGGATGTATGCACACGCAGGCGCGCGCACACACACAGGTACATACATCCGCAAACACACGGGTACATACGCACACACACAGAAACACACACACACACATACTAAGAACACATGCATCCAACGGCTCACACACACACACACACACACACACACACACATATACTATAAACACATGTGTACAACGCCTCACACACACACAGACACAGGTATACACACACACACACACACAAACTCAGAACACATGGATACACCAGCTCACACACACACACACACACACGTGTGTACACACACACGCACACAGACACACACACACACACACACAGACACACTCATAGCACACACTCCTTCCCACACACAAAAGCACAATCACACCGACAAACACATCCTTGCACTCAGTACGTACACAGGCGGTCGCATGCACACCCCCATCTGCGCGGGGGGCTGGCGGGGAGCTCTTGCGGTGCGCCGAGACGCGGCGCCGCGGCGGCAGGTTGGGGTTTTCCGTACCGTCACCCGAGCGATGCCGCCGCCGCCACCACCGCCGCTCCCCCCGGAGCGCCCCCCCTTCAGCTGCCACTCCGCCTAAATTAATACTGAGGCCTCCGAACGCCGGCCGCATTGTGGGCCCGGGAGCGCGAGCAGAGCTGCGGTCGGCCCAAGTGGAGGCTGGGGAATTCTTCTGCTAACCCAGAGCCACGGCCCCTTATTCCCTTTATTTACATGATAAAGGAGTCAGCCACAGGGAGAGAGGCTCTGTGTGTGTGTGTGTGTGTGTGTGTGTGTGTGTGTGTGTGTGTGTGTGTGTGTGTGTGTGTGTGTGTGTGTGTGTGTGTGTGTGTTTTCCATTTGTTCATTTCTTTACCAACATCAGTTCTCTTCCATGGGGAGCATGCGGGGGGGAAATCATCGCGGCAATTTCGGTGGAGTTTAACACCCTCGCTGAAAACACAGGGCCGGGGAATTGCCTCTGAGCGTCTCTTGTCGCTCGTCCCACGGCCGAGCTGCACCAAGGACCGGAGAGAGGGGGAGAGCGAGAGAGAGAGAGAGAGAGAGAGAGAGAGAGAGAGAGAGAGAGAGAGAGAGAGAGAGAGAGAGAGAGAGAGGCAAGACTGAGCAAGAGAAAGTGAGGGAGGAATGGAAGGGAAGAGAGGGAGTGGGGAGTGGGAGATAGAATGAGAGTCACAGAAGGTGAGAGAAAGAGAAAGAGGCAAGAGAATGAGATTAAGCAGAGAGAGAAGGGAAGACAGAGAGACTGGGAAAGGGAGAGAGAGAGAGTGCATGTTGGGTGTTTTACATCTTTCCGCTGACCCATCACCATGGGATTGCCCGCTGTCCCAGTAATGGTGTCTGCCTCTTACACTGCTGCCGGTGTCCCAGAGAGCTCTCATCCACGGGGGTACGGCCGCGGTGGAGGGGGGCTCGGAGGAGAGAGACCCAGTATGGATTTTATCTCTGAGTCCTATATTCTGGGCTCAATCCAATGGACCGTCTTTAGTCCGACTCACTACACAAACACACACACACACACACCCACTAACTGTATGACAGGCATAGAGGTCATCTCTCACACACTCACTCACTCGCACCCTCACTCACACACACTGCGCTTTGTAACTCAATTTCCCACCTGGCTTCAGCCGTGGAGCGTCAGGCAGGGAAGTCAATTCCAATAGTGACTTCCTCCAACACCTCCACCATCACCACCATCACCTCCTCCTCCACGGAACGCCTTGCGTGTCCACATCGAGGACTCAGTTTAACCTAAACGGACTTCATCAATCGCGACGTGGAGGTAAATCAATTTGAGATTGACCCGCAGGGTTTCAGCACTATCTCAGCTGAGCGCTGCATCGTCTATACCTGCCGCCCGTCCCACTCTGACGACCGCTAAACGGATCTGACTTAATGACGATCGGCCGAGACGCGCGCGCACACACACACACACACACACACACACACACACACACACACACAGCTAGCTTTAGTTTCTCCAGCCAAGTACCTTAGCTATTCCCTGTTCCTTCTGCAGGAGGGGTGTGTGTGTGTGTGTGTGTGTGTGTGTGTGTGTGTGTGTGTGTGTGTGTGTGTGTGTGTGTGTGTGTGTGTGTGTGGGTATGTGTGTGTGTGGGGGGGGGTGTAGGTGAGTGTGCGTGTGTGTGTGTGTGTGTGTGTGAGTGAGTGGGTGTGTGTGTGTTTGTATGGGTGGGGGGGGGGGGGATAGAGGTGGGCTAAGCCAAGAGCCACAGGTTACGCCTTGGCCTGAGGTTGAGTGGGGAAAGTGAAGTCAGCAGAAGTGTGTGTGTGTGTGGGGAGGTAGCAGAATCCATAGCTGTCACCAGAGAACTCCTCAGGCCTATCACTGAGAGGACGTATAATGCAGGTAATCTGTGTGTCTGTCAATGGCATCCCTCACCGACCGCCGTGTCTTCTAATTAGGAGATGAAAGCACCACAAAACATCAGCCATGGCGTGTGTGTGTGTGTGTGTGTGTGTGTGTGTGTGTGTGTGTGTGTGTGTGTGTGTGTGTGTGTGTGTGTGTGTGTGTGTGTGTGTGTGTGTGTGTGTGTGGCAGGTTGGGGTCGTGGTATTGTGTTGGTGGGGTGTGTGTGCATGTGTATTTGTGTGTGGTTGCGTGTGTGTGTGTGTGTGTGTGTGTGTGTGTGTGTGTGTGTGTGTGTGTGTGTGTGTGTGTGGTGGGTTGGGGTCGTGGTGTTGTGTTGGTGGGGTATGTGTGTGTGTGTATTTATGTGTGGTTTTGTGAGTGTGTGTGTGGGGGGGAGGGTCTGAGTCTGTGGCTCTGTGTCTTTGTGAGATTCAGGCTGTTTGAGTAAATGCTTGATTTTGTGTGAAAGTGTTTATTATTTATTCTGTCAAAAAAACTGGTCGACCCAGCTTTGTGTGTGTGGGTATTTCTATTCATTGATCGGTCTTGTCCGGGAGTTTATATACACGTGCATGCGTGTACTTCTCTTTAAAAGACAAGAGAATAAAGACTTAACTAGGATAAAAATACACTTCCAACAGAGAGACAATAGGGCTTACAAATGACCCCATTTGCATGAGTCGATGTTCTATTTGTAATTTTCATAATTAGCCGTATAGCTCTCACAATCTACAACAACGCCCCCTTCATACCCCCCCTGCCATTTCCCCTGAATGGTATCCTCCTCTTTAAAGATTAATTGGAGCCGGGATAAAACAAAATGGTTCCCAGGGGGTGGCACACGGTTTGTTATTCATGTGGGTCTGAAAACGGCAACAGTAAATCCTCTAAGTTGTTGTTAAGCTGGGGATATTACCATATGTGTGCCATTTCCATAGACTGACAGCTCCCTCTGGATCAACTGGGACCTATTGATCTCCTCGCACTCCATTTCAAGTTAATTGTGCTTGAAATGAGGTCCACACTCCCAGGCACACCTTGTGTCGGGGAAAAAAGGTGGAGATTCATTTTTATTTGGCAGGATGTTGATATCAGAGCCATAGGATACGTTCCATATTTAGCTGGTGTTTATCCTGGAGAAGCCGTTTCTCTTCGCCGTGATTGGTTGAACTCGTCTAACGGATGATATGTTGGAGCGTGCTTTAGTGGAGTGTCTTCTCCTCGACGGAGGGAGGACGACAACCCAGAATGCAGCAGGAGCACACACACATTTCACATCCAGAGAAAAGACTGGAAACAGTGGCTTTAGTAAAATGAGATATCCCCTTACTGGGTGATGTCAGTATAAAATGAGAAGGAGATGATTAGGAAGACACAAATGCAACCCTAGTTCTGCAAAATGGGAAAACAAATTTAGGCAAAAGGTCTAATTGAACAGAAATTAAAGATTTTATGGGATGCTGCTGGCAGAGGTTTTATTGTTTGTGTGTGTGTGTGTGCATGTGTGTATTTGTGTATTTGTGTATTTGTGTGTGTGTGCCAGTGGCTGTGAGCACATCCTGTGTCTGTGTGTGTGTGTGTGTGTGTGTGTGTGTGTGTGTGTGTGTGTGTGTGTGTGTGTGTGTGTGTGTGTGTTCATGCCTGCGTGTGTGTGCGTGTGCCCGTGCCTGTGTGTATGTTTGTGTGTGCGTGCCTCTGAGCGTGCATGCCTACGGGTGTATATGGTTGCCTGCATGCACGCCTGTGCGGGGATGCCTGCGTATGAGCGTGTGCATCACTGCTGTCTGTGTAATGCGGCTGTAGGTCTGGCACCTGGGGTCTGGGTGTTAGAATTCCCTGCAGAACGCACTGTCTCTCCAGTTTAACTACACCGAAAAACTCCATAAGTTTGGGATGCAAATGAGCATGTTACATTAAGTCACACCAGCTCATGCAGAGAGAGTCGGCTTCCTCACTAAGTGGCCTTCATTTTCCCTGATACACAAACAAGCAGACTCACAAACAAACGCCTGCATCCACTCATTTGTGGCGATGATAAAAATACAAATCCCAAATGGACTAAGATATAAAACGCTACTTACGGAAATGTTTGTTTTCCTTTCCAGCGTCTTATTCAGGATGATTCTTCATCGTTAAAGAAAAGACAATCTCTTCTGTACAGTCTCCTTGCTATGATACAAGGGCAGGTGTTGGAGGTGAAAACACGAGAATGGACCCACATTTCTTTGTGTGTCTCTACGACGGTAGTGTACAGTATAATCCCTGTCCTTATTGTGTGCAAATCAGATGGCTACCTGAGGATATGTACTGTATGTGTTTCTACCGCCCGTCCCAACAGCTTGTCAGGAACAGTTTAAGGGGTACAATTTCTGAGGAATGAACCATATACAACCTCATTGGATGGGCAAATAAGAGGCGGTAGAGAATTTCGAGTTAAGCTCCATTACAGCCTGAATACTGCCACTCTGTCTGATTATAGCTCTCCATCTCAAACTGCGTGATAATCCTGCGCTCATGGAACTCCTGTGGACACTTTTTTGGAGAAAAAAGGTTCAATCCTAAGTGAAAATAAAATATCTGGCATCTCTAAACTAAATGTATGGTAATGGGTGGTTCCCATTACTCACCGTTATTAGGCCAGGAATGCAGACAATCACTCAAAATACCCAAATATACCAAAAGTACAAACCACACCATCAGCAGCCCAACAAATACAATGTAACGATGGCTACTGGAAACTATGCTCTTATTGTAAAACAAGAATGCAAAAGTCACTCAAAATCAAAATGTTAATTAAGGAATAAACCTAAGGTTTTTTTGACCTGTTCCATTCTTAGCTTACCCTGACACATTTAATAAAAAGGTGTGTGGCGAACATGAATGCAGAAATCACTCAAAAATCCAAATGAGATCAATTTATTCAACGTCTTCATTCAAAGGAAGAAAACCCTGTGTTGTTTCTCTCTCAACTGTATCGGTCACATCCTCAGCCCACCGCGACAAATACAATAAAAAGGTGTGTAATGGGGGACATTAGAGGGGGCCTATAGTGTACAAAGGCAGGATTTAATTTGCATGGCAGATTAGGACCACTGGTGAGACCACCGCCTCGGGGGGGCAAAGTCAACCTTTTTTGTTCCAATCTCTTTTATTCCCTTTATTAATAGGATCTGGTCGACTTCCAATCCATTAAGTCCATTGAGTCAATATAATCTGATTTGAAATCCGGCATGAAAATGCTTAACCTGTGGCTAAGGGGTTCCATGCTGGGCTTTCTTTGCCCCGGCTTGTTTCCTGCTGTTAGGGGACTCTGTGGAAGGGGATGAAGCTGTATGCTGGAGAACAGAGACACTGCTCCTGTTAAGGACCATATACCACCTCTGATCTCGCTTCTGAAGATGGATGAAACGGTGTTGTATCTCCATTCGTCTATGTACTGTGAATTAATGCCATCATCCATCCATGGGCGTGCAGAGTGAGGTATCATTACAGGCTAATTTTGTTAAATTCACAGCGGACACTGAATCATAGGGACAACTGTGTTGTGTTGTTTTATTCATCGACTGTTGTCTGGCACCTGTTTGTGTGTGTGTGTGTGTGTGTGTGTGTGTGTGTGTGTGTGTGTGTGTGTGTGTGTGTGTGTGTGTGTGTGTGTGTGTATGTGTGTGTGTGTGTGTGTGTGTGTGTGTGTGTGTGTGTGTGTGTGTGTCTCTCTCTCTCTGTGTGTGTTCGGTGCAATGCCCATGGTTCGCTTATAAAGAAAAAGGAGGAGGGAGAGGAGGAGAAGGAAGGAGAGGAGAACAGGGAGAAGCACTATTAGTATAACACACAAAATCAAAAGCATGGAATTTTCTCCTGGGCTCCCTATTTCAAATCCCTTAAAGGGGGTGGGAGTGGGTGAGAGAGGGTGACTTCGAGAGAGAGAGAGAGAGAGAGAGAGAGAGAGAGAGAGAGAGAGAGAGAGAGAGAGAGAGAGAGAGAGAGAGAGAGAGAGAGAGAGAGAGAGAGAGAGAGAGAGAGAGAGAGAGAGAGAGACGAGAGAGAGAGAGAGAGAGAGAGAGAGAGAGACTCAACACTGCTGGAGGCTTTCTGGTCTCTGCCCTCTGTGCACCGGTCTGGCTGGGGCCAAGTTACGCCTCAATGGTCTGGCTAGCCTCAGCTTTGCGCACACACACACACACACACACACACACACACACACACACACACACACACACACACACACACACACACACACACACACACACACACACACACACACACACACACACACACACACACACACAGCTGGGGTGGCCAGTTATTAGACAGAGAGAAGAGAATACATGCTTTCACAAAATGCTTGCATTTATAAATATATTTACACAGCCTAAATCTCATCTGACAAGCCTAACCTATGGACACGGGAGGGCTATTTGCCTGACAGGTCAGAATTGTGGATGATATAAAGAAGGTCATTCACAATGAGGTAGATCTGGAGGAGACTGCACACAACCAGAGACATTTTCATTATACCTAATTTTACAATTGCGCACTTATTTTTTAAATGTGCTCACACTGAGATGTTGCCGTCAAAACCTGAGAAGAAAACAACCGCATATAATATTGCCTTTCAACTTTGATGTACTATAATCTTCAGTCTTATTCAATGCGCCCGCAGGGCTTTTTCATATTCATATTACCAAATGTAGTTTGCTTTCAATGCGATAGAGAAATTAATATTACCTGTAGTTTTAGAAAAAACAACTGTGTTGTCAACCCTGACGTACATCGGCCACCCCTCCCCCCACCACACACACACACACACACACACACACACACACACACCGAAACACACGCACACCGAAACACAAACACACACACACACCTCCCCCCTCCTGCATCTTATTATCGCGCGTGGTAACACCAGACGCAACAATGTTTTGCTAACAGTTCATGCATTACCACTCGGGGGAGGTCTTAGCATCGCGCCTCCCCGCCTCACCAGCACACGTTGGCCCGCTGTGGGTTGGCGGTGTGGGGGGCGGGGGGGGGGGGGGGGGGGAGGCTGAGAAACACAAGACAACATAACGCCGCTGATCAGAGCTGTTGATCCCGCCTGTCTCTCTCACACAGACGCACACAGACGCCCGGCTGACAGGAATGAAGCGCTGGAGTGGGGCTCGGGCGAGAAGGCGCTGGATCCCGGGGATGTCGGTCCGGCGCTGGTTAGTTAAAACAGCTCCGCGCCCCTCAGCCCGTCTCGGGCCCCCCACAGGTTATGTGTGTGGGTCTGCGGCTCTTGACAACCTCAATGGAGGCATTGAGGGGCCACGCGCTAGCTGGAGCGCGGCGGCGGCGGCGGCGGCTGGGAACAGGCGGTTTGTACCAGGATAGGCTGTGAGTTGCTTATCCAATACCGTACTCATACATGCACACACACACACACACACACACACACACACACACACACACACACACACACACACACACACACACACACACACACACACACACACACACACACACTGTATGGGCTTAGGACCACGCATGCATTCACTCGTACACGTCTATGTGCATGCATACGCACTGGTGCACACACATACATGCATGCCAATGTACATAGTCAGCACACACACATACAGACACACACACATGCAAGCATGCACAAAAACACACATACACGTACCTGTTTGGCACACGTACACACGCATAGACACACACGTAAGGAAAACACACACACACACACACACACATATGGTCAAAAGGTGCACACACAAACACACACGACTGTTGACTACCATGCAACATGTGTGTGTGTGTGTGTGTGTGTGTGTGTGTGTGTGTGTGTGTGTGTGTGTGTGTGTGTGTGTGTGTGTGTGTGTGTGAAGAGAAGTTGAGATGTTGCTGTTTAATTTGTAAAACAGGGCTGAGAGGAGAAAGGGGGCCAGAGAGAGAAGGAGGCAATTAGAGGCTCTTCTTGCTGAGGACTTGACTGTGTTCCCGTTCAGCCTCACACAATGATTCATGTCAGAGGATTTGTCACCTTGCACAGGGGCCTTCACACTGAGCCTTTCACAACACGCACAATGGGGAGAAGGGGGGGGGGGGGGGTGGGGGGGAGAAGGGCCCCGAAAAAAAAAGACAACTCATAACAAAAAAAAGTAAAACGCACAATCCTCCTGTGAGGATTTGGTTTGGTTTTGGGTGGAGGTGGGGGGAGTTATATAACTCACCAATTATCAAAACACGTCTTCCTCGCCTGCAGCCCCCCTCCCCCCCTCTCCTCCTCCTCCAGCGTCTGTTTGTAAGACTCACAGAATATCTTGCAGTGCCACTGAAGAGTGTATAATGCCTGTTGTGTGCCCACATGACTGGCCCAAACACTCCTTTCTGCCCCGTTGCTTCCCCACCACCTCCACCATCAGACCGTCCACTCCCCGACCACCACCACCAACACCACCCCCCCCCCCAGGGCTGTATAATGGTGGTCTGGGGGGCTCTGGAGGCTCAGAGCAGGCCTCGCTATAACAAAGCCAGAGAGGTTTGTAGCAGAACGAACAGGAGAGTGCGTTTGCGAGCCACTTGCCAAAAACTAATTTCCAGCAGGAGAGAGAGAAAGGGGGCTTTTCTGTGGGACACAGTGGCAGCGGCATGACTGTTTAGGGGGTTTATATATCTCGGAGAGAGGGTGGGTGGAGGTGGATGGGAGAGGAGGGGGAACAGAGGGGATGGATACATGGGTCTTGTGTGTGTGTGTCCAGAGAGTTGCCCGCACAAGCACGAGACCAAGCTCACAAATTGCTGCTTTCCTGGAAAAAAATACAATCCTAAGTCACGTTCAAAAATAGGGTATATTTTTGTTGTTGCATTAAATTTTCTAACTTTTTTTCGTAACTTTATTTCACCAGTACGCAAAATTATAAAATGGTAAAGAAAAAATGCACGTCATCAACTGAGTTCTTTGTACTTTTCTTATTTGCTCTTCCGTCATCTATACTTTCTTGCTCAGACCCCCCTCAGTAATGTACCTGTTTACCTGTTGGGTGGTCTCGAGCCCGGCTAAACTAAAGCCCCCAGTCCCCGAAATCTAAGTGCAGAGTAGCCGCTAATCCGATTTCAGGAAACAGCCTACACCACCAGCACACCCCCCGCCTCCACACACTCTCTCTCTCTCTCTCTCTCTCTCTCTCTCTCTCTCTCTCTCTCTCTCTCTCTCTCTCTCTCTCTCTCTCTCTCTCTCTCTCTCTCTCTCTCTCTCTCTCTCTCTCTCTCTCTCTCTCTCTCTCTCTCTCTCTCTCCTTCCCCAACCCCAACACCACCCATTCTCCCTCCCTCTCTACGGTCGCCCCTCCTCAGGCAGGGGAGAGAGAGAGCGAGAGAGAGAGAGAGAGAGAGAGAGAGAGAGAGAGTGGCCAAGTTTGGGACGAAGAGGAAGTAACCGCCACAGGAGGTCAAAAATCTGTCTATCCGCATCCAAACCATTTAATTAATAAAACAAATACAAGTCTGGGGACCACAGAGTCACCCCCCCCCCCCCCTCCCCCACCTCCACCCCCCACCCACAGGCCAACTCGAGCCCTCTCTGGGACGCTGCTCAGGAGCCCAGGCATAAAGCGGTGTTTCATGGTGCAGGAGGGTGGGGTGGGTGGGGCTGGGGCTGGGGCTGGGGGGGGGGCTTATCTTGGCCTCTGAAAGTATGTGAGACATGCCAGCTAACAAAGGAGCGTCTCTGGGCCGGCTGGCCGGGGCCAGCGTATCCCTTTCACATCTCTATGGCTTCGCTTATTGGACAGACTCTGCGGTGGTTTTCAATGGCGGAGGTCTGCACCTGGGGAAGAGAGCGAGGGAAGGGGGGCAAGAGACCACCGCAACACGGTGTATAGACCGAATGGATGTGTGTGGATGTTTGGGCAAACCCACTGTTTTGATATACAGAGTCTATGTGTTTTGTGGGGGGTTGTTCATCATTGATGAAGAGGCATTGTTTTGAAAGGCTTGTTTTGACTATTATATTGAGTCACCACGTACATAACAAGCAAACAAAATATCATGCCGATTTTTGTACTGCAAACCCAGTAAGAGAACGTGTTGTCTGCTGCATTACCTGGACCGAGGGCTACAGTAGCCTGTATATGTGTGAGAGAGAGGCGTGTGGACCATGAGTGAGGAGACTGGAGCATCGCTGCTCACCCTGGGGAAAGTATGGCCTCCGCTGGCCAAACAGGAGCAGTACAACCCAGAAGAGCCCCAGGAGCAGGGCTCTGTCTGTGGGAAACACCCAGCCCTGGAGAAGACAAGCTCCACAAAAAACATATTTTTATGTTACCCTAAATTTTCTCTTTCATTGATGTTGAAGATTTGAGGGGAATTAAGAAACATTTATTTTTTATTTATTTTTATATTAAATAGGAAGGCAGTTCCATGGAATTCAGTGAAAATACACTGTACACCAGGAAATCACACACACACCCACACACAGATTGACACGCAAAGAAAAAAATGGACAAGCATATATGCACAGAAGCATATATACAAGCCAAAAACACTTGATACTGTACCAGGAATACATGCACACACACACACACACACACACACACACACACACACACACACACACACACACACACACACACACACACACACACCACGAAAATATACAATGCCCACACCCACACACATGCATAGAAACAAACACACATCAAAACGTAATACTGTACACCAGGAAAACATAGGCACACCCGCACACACATCACACATACTCCAGAAGACAGTAACAGGACCAGTTACAATAATGTTAGGAAAAGGCCAGACCAAAGAACACAAGGGGTGAACCAGCGAACCACGGGGTTAGTATAGCCTAGACCAGTAACAATGGTGTCAGGCCAGGCGTGTGCGTGACATGGGGGGATTGGTGTCAGTGTGTCACAGATGATCCCTGGTGCTCCGGCAGACAGAAGAGACCCTGAGGGCTGTGCTCGCTGGGAACACTCCATACGGCATCTGTCACACGCACACACACACACCAGAACGGATGGCTGGGTGTGTGTGTGTGTGTGTGTGTGTGTGTGTGTGTGTTGTTGTGTGCCTGTGTGTGTGCAGGTGGGTGGAGGTGTGTTTGTGATCTGGTTTGTGTGTGTATGGATGCATTTTTTTATGCAATTAGAAGCTTCTTTTTTTTTATGTTATGTGTGTGTATGTCTGTGTGTGTGTGCGTGTGAGCGAGTTTGTGTCAGTCGGATATTGGATGCTTTTATGTGTGTGTGCATGATTACGTACAGTATACTGTGCGAGTCCACATCGCTGCTATACACATTTCCCAAGCAAGAGAGTCCTCATGATGCTGATCTTTGCTACCTGCTATTTCCTGCCTCCGAGTTCTATAGGCCTTCAAAGGGTCTTCTAGCTCTCTCACACACACACACACACACACACACACACAAACACACACACACGCACACACACACACACACACACACACACACACACAAAAACCTGCACACACAAACAACCTGCCGTTACCATTCCCCACTTTAGATTGTTATAGTTGCCATTGTGGCTACCTGGCTGATTGGACCCAGTTCTTCAAAGGCCCTCTTGTGTGGGTTTATCTGTGCAGTGTTTACCGTGACGACAGGCCCCCCCCCACCACAGGACCACCACTCCTGTCACCGATGACCCTGGCTGGGGTGCGGACCGCCAGGGGTTGGAGGGCAGTATCACCAGCCACTAAGGACTGTGTGTGTGTGTGTGTGTGTGTGTGTGTGTGTGCGCGCGCGCGCGCGCGCGCGTGTGTGTGTGTGTCCAGGTGAACGCTTATACTGTCACACAAACAAAGGTAAACAAGAAGGACTTTGTAAAAGGGCTCAATCGTTTGGTCCCAGTTGTCATTGTGTCTCTTGTCCTCAGGTAACTTTAGCTTTACGACCGTAGTTGGGGGAGGTGGGACGCGGGGGATTATCTTGGGTGTATCGGCATGGCGGTGTGTGAAATCAATATTTTCTCTATTTTTTGGCTGCGGTGTAGAACGGAAGCCGTTGAGGGAAAAAGGAGACTTCATTTGTGGTTTGTTCCATTGTGCGTTTATCTAAACTTCATTTGTATTCTGGCCTCATGTCTGTGATTCGTCACCCGATGTTCAAGTGATATTGTGCCAGTCATGCCTTAGCAGCATAAGAAAACCCGGTCTGTATTGGTATTGATGTGGTGTATTTGTTTTCAAACCAGATAATGCTGTAGATAAACAGTGTCAGTAAAGACACTGTCGATCCGACAATACAATTGGATTTGTTTCGATGGTTTGACGTGATGCGATATATCACGTAATTCACAAGCACACGCAGACACACACACACAGACAACTTTGCAAACACTTCACAAGACTATCAACCATCAACCTTGATAAACACTGACCCAGAAGAAGAGTCAAATTCCCTAACTGCTAAAGTGTGCTCAGTGTGTGTGTGCTCAGTGTGTGTGTGTGTGTGTGTCTGTGTGTATTAGGCAACTCTAAAAAGTCCTGCAGCAGCACTTTTGTAGTCTCTGTCCAGAGGATGCTTGTCTCCTCCACACACACACACACACACACACACACACACACACACACACACACACACACACACACACACACACACACACACACACACACACACACAGCTCCAGATTAGCTTGGTGTTCTTAGTGTCTGCTGGCCGGCTACGTGTCTTTCAGACGGTCTGGGAGGCGAACGGGGCCCTCGCTGAAGAGACTCACTCCCCATTAGCAGGAGCTGAATGGCCCTTCTGTGAGCAACTGTTCAGACGAGGAGGGAGGGGGTGAAAGAACCTCTCCACTTCCACTCCTCCTTCTCCCCTCTTCTACTCCTACTTCAGTCCGATTAGGGAGCTGACTCTTGTGTCTGGAGGAGGTAAAATGTTTATATACCACGGGCCGGGGAGAATAGCACTCAACGCCCGCTACTGGAACTGATGCCAGTGTGTGTGTGTGTGTGTGTGTGTGTGTGTGTGTGTGTGTGTGTGTGTGTGTGTGTGTGTGTGTGTGTGTGTGTGTGTGTGTGTGTGTGTGTGTGTGTGTGTGTGTGTGTGTGTGTGACCGAGAAAGTACAGCGGTCTAGCCTCTACGAGAGCAAATTGTCAACTGCTGAATGTGATGCTCATTCACAGAACCGATTTGATTAATGTGAACATGACAAACAATGATGAAGATCGTATCACGATTGCAGGGATAGTTGAGTCAGTAGAAGAGAGCCTAGTGTGAAATAAGGACTAGAAATGTTGTATCAATAAAGTTAATTCAGCACTCCAATACAGTTTCTCGCTCAGGCTGCACTACTATAGTTAAAGAAATATATTATCATTCATATATACCGATTTACTATCAGACGCTTTTACCAAAAGCAACTTTTACTAAAAGATACCAACAGGTAGGGTGCGGATGTTGAGAATGAAACCAAGTAAATGTTGGCTGGCATGTATACAACCTTGGCTGCCACTACAATGGCAAATCCTGCTATTTTCTTCAAAGTAAGAAACGCATTCTAAAATATTTTTGCATCAAACTTTTATCACTTTTTCTCATCCATTTTCTTCATGTGTTCTGTATGTGGGTACAGGTGGTAGTGTTATGAGGTGGTGGTGGTGGAGGTGGTGGAGGGGGGGGGTTAGTTACTTTACTGCTGGCTCATTGCTTCCTGGCCGGCTCCTGGCCTCTGCCTGCGTCTGAGTAAATACTACATGGTCGGTTAGCGGTTGAATCCAGGCAGACGTGAGGTGTCTGCAGCCCCAGTACACACCCACTGGAGCCTGCTGCTCTATACCTGGTCCACAGCCTATAGCTGTGCTGCCTTGAAGCCCATGCTTCAGTCTCTCTGTCTTTGTCTATATTTCTGCCTATCTCTCGCTTTCTGCCTTTCTGTGTCTCCATCTCTACATGTCTATATGAATCTATGTGTGTCTGTGTGTCTGTGTGTGTGTGTGTGTGTGTGTGTGTGTGTGTGTGTGTGTGTGTGTGTGTGTGTGTGTGTGTGTGTGTGTGTGTGTGTGTGTGTGTGTGTGTGTGTGTGTGATTATGTGACGTGTGTATTTGTTAAACAACTAAATAAGAGATTCAGCGTACCTTAATTGTGTCCTTGGGAATAAGGTACACCAAAAAAAAAATCGGACAAAATGTCCTTTTAAATATCAATAACTATCAAAAAACAAACGCACAAGCCGTCGTAATCACCCTTCTGGAGTTTAACAAAACTTTGAAGCAGGCAACTGGACGAGGTGAACGGTGTAAACAAAGGACCTGGACGAGAGGCGGTTTGTTTGCCAGGGAGCCGGCGGGTGGGAACACAATAGCTCTCCTTTCAAAGAGCGGTAACCGTAGCCGCTAATAAAGTCACTGGCTGCAAATAAAGAGCCGGAGCAAAGCAGGACATGTTATGAGACACTGCAGCAATAACAAGCCTCCAACAGACACACACGACACATGTATGATATTGATTATTACGCTCCCCAAAATAACTTTAAAAATAATAAAACAGTAAAATTGTTTTACTGTCTTATGTTTTTTTGTGTATTTCTTGTGTAAGTTATTTGAGGTAATATTATGATGTGTTTTATGTTTCGTTATGTTTTATGTATTGTTGTTTTGTTATATCTGTTATGTTTAGCTATATGATTTTTACATTACATTATTTCTCAGATAGGCCTACTGTGAATGAGTCAAACTTTCCATGATTTTGAAAAAACATTGTAAGACTATAATCCTCAACACCAATTATGAAAGTCAGGAGCAGTCTTTCAAACAATGGGTAATGACATGGATTATTCAGAAACATTTGAGGAAACCAAAAATCCAATTGGAGAGAATATTACTACCCGGGATAAGCCTACTGTAAAAGATGGATGATCCGCGTTTATGAGCTTTTAAGTAGGCTACTGCAGCTAAATACTCAACAATGTAAATGCGGTTTATTATAATAGGCCTACATCATATTATATATTATACAAACCAGGCAATGTATTCAAACTTGCAATTCAACTGGGCTCTAAAGAGACCTAAAAGGTATAAGTAAAAAGTAAAAGAATGACGTAAATTAACCAGCATCTTCCCGGACAGTAAACACCTGTTTTATTAGTTACCTCATCAGCACCATTCCAAAGTTTAAGCATCACGCGACTGTGGAGGCCCTGCCCTCCCCTCCCCCGTGGCTTAGGGTTGCGACCCCGGCTCTTTATTTTCCCCGGAGCTGTTGGCTTAATGAAGTAACAACAAACCCGGCCCAGGGCTCATTTGGAGTGGCACTTCCTGGCCCCTCTTGTCTGCCCGGCGACGGCGCATTTCATTTCCTCCTTATCTGCCGCGGTCATTTGGTTTTCCGCATGGACGCGCATCACCCAAGCGACATTGCACGTCGAAAATAATAATGAAACTTTTGTTAATGTCATTAATAAGCAGGTCCAGGACGCGGATCTTAACGCGGATAACGTTATTTTTTTTGTGCGATGGCATGATGTGCCACTTGGGTGTGGCGCGGATTAGTGAGACGTGACGTTTGAGATTTTCTCGTCTGCGTAAATGTTGGAGGATGCATGGTTGTGACAGTTGTGACACGGACTCCAAATTGAATTACGTCGATTTATAAAAATAAATAAATATCCTCAATTTCAAATTTTTCACAAACACATAGGCATAGAGCCTTAGCCGTATACCTTTCCGTGGCCATATACAATTAAAGTAAAAACGTTTAGAATAAATATTTAGGCCTATTCTATACAATACGTCTACACATGAATATAGCAATAAACATATACACACGCACACACATACACACACACACACACACACACACAAACACACACAAACATACAAAAATTAAAGGTCTATGTGGCCTATTCATAAAAATAAATGTAATGGGTGTGGACAAACAATAGTGTTATACCACTTCCACAGCATGGATTACAACAGAAAAAATACACAACAACCGCATTAACACTTATCGACCTATGGGTGCTGCTGTGATTCCTTCTTCATTGAGGGCTCCTCATTCACTCGGTCTACAACTCTGAATGGACACCCTCAGCGACCTACCTCTCCATTGATGGAAAGGAAGGAAATCAGGGGCCTGGAAAGGTGGAGGAGGAGGGGGGGTGTAAAAAATGTTTTAGAGACCGACAGACAGTCAGACAGACAGACAGACAGACAGACAGACAGACAGACAGACAGACAGACAGACAGACAGACACTCTCTCTGCTAGGATGGGTAACCCAGGGTTCATTTTCCCTTTGTGTGGCCCTCGGCTTACGGGGCCAAATGCCAGCAGGCTTACCTCCACACTGTCTGTCCCTGTGTGTCCCTCTGTCCCTCTCCACACAGTAATTAGTCGGATCTTAATGGGGGGGGGGGGGTTATTAGTGTCAGAAGGAAGCTTTAAACGTCACTTTAATTAAGGGGGATTCGGCACAGACACCTTGTGTGGCGGTGGCACCCGCTTTGTAAAACCCTTGTTTGGGCACAACAGGGATGGGGGGGGGACGAGGGGGTGTGGTGGGGGCCGTTAGGAGCCGGGAGAGAGGAGAGTAAAGGAGGGCATCGTTTTGGAAGAGGAAGGCCCTCCAGACCCCAGCGTGGTCAGCGACAGAATAGACGGTCTGACCCTTGTTGAGAATCACGATGACAGCAATTATCTTGGAGACATTCCCCTGGTGTGAGGAGCAACATCACATCGCCTCGTAGAGAATAAAGGAAGAAAGAATACAATACCGGCTAAGCAAACTGCCAATGTCAACCTGGTCCATTCATAAAAGAAAACGTCACTATTTATTTAAAGAAAGAATATATAGTTCGGGTGGGGGGAGGGTTAATTTATTTTGCAGCATATCCGATGGGCATTCATGCAGAATATAAAATCCTAGTTTATTTCCTGCTTGGTTACCCAGCATCCGGCCCTGGTCCCCTTCACAAAGGGCCACTCTAATGTTGCCATTAGTTATGCTCTTCTGGTGCCCAAAAGATTGATCCCGGGGCCCCCAGAGCCAATAGATGTGTACATGAATGTTGGAGAGAGATAACATGCTATGGACCAGATAGCAACCGACCTCACACACCATGCCCCTCCCCTTCAAAAAATACAAGATGAATTGGTAATAATGGTTGAAAAAAATTCCCTACGAATTCAGAAGCTGAGCTTTCTCAGCCAAGTATATAATTTAGCAAAAATAAAAAACACTATGACATGCGCTTTGTTTTAGTTCTATGTGTTTGTACCAAGTATGTGAACCTCCAGTCAATTGAAGGGATACCATCCCATGAAGGATTGATTCAGGTGAAATAATAACAGTCAATGCAAATGTATAAGGTAGGCTCAAAAAAACTAAAAGAACTAGCAGTTTTTTTTCGCTGAACACACACACCCACAACTAAATATCTTCACACAAACTCTAAAACAATAACACACCTCCCGGGGTTTTGCGTCGCGCAACAAAAGAACATAAACTACCCAAAATCCATAAAGCCCAAAGTGAAATAACTAATAACCTATAGCATACCCCATAGAGACCACACAGCAGCTAAAGTATACATTCACCAAACAAAATCAAAGTCCCCCGCTTGTCCACAGACATGCTTTCACTCATATAAAGGCTGAGACTCCCACAAAGCACTGCAGCACAGGGAAGAGCAGTGCACAAAGACCATCTGATAATGCGGGACCCAGGGGGGGGCAAACGACGCTCACTGGGACCCCCGGGGTGGTTTAGGAAGCAGATAACATACAGGACCAGGTTATCAGGCTGTTTATGAGGTGCCATTGGCCCCTCCGCACGCACGCCGGACACACACACACACACACACACACACACACACACACACACACACACACACACACACACACACACACACACACACACACACCCCAACGTAGAGAAGAGACAACCGCTCATGTACGCTTAATGCAAAGAAGACAGTCAAATACTTCCTTTGCGACCGTAGTCTTATGCTTATGCATATAAAAGTGTGTGATTTATACGTTGTGACATGTTATGATCACACAGTGACATGAAAGCATAATGCATATATTTTCAGATATTAATCTACTTTTAACGTCCATCTAAAAGTACATTTATGTTATCATACATTAGGTCAAAAGTACATTTGTTATACAGACTAGAAGTACATGATGTATATGCATCACATGTATTTGAGTGTGCATAAAAGATAATTCATATTTATTTGAAACAATAGTATGTGGGTTTGTCTGGGCAAAAGGGCACATATATTTACAGGGACTCGGCTGAGGTAGTGGTATATTGTTATGATTTTATGCAACATAAATTCCCTCTACCGCAAAACTAAATAAAAACTGCCTCATGCTAGATCCACCATAGGCATAGTGTTTGTTGCCGTGCTATGTTGCTCAGACTTTATAGACCCTATACAAGTCGATGACGGCCTGAACACTTTTATGAGTGAGTGAGTCGAGAGAATGTCTCTCGCCCAGCACTGCCAAGCATCTCCCCTCCTCTGTGTGTGTGTGTGTGTGTGTGTGTGTGTGTGTGTGTGTGTGTGTGTGTGTGTGTGTGTGTGTGTGTGTGTGTGTGTGTGTGTGTGTGTGTGTGTGTGTGTGTGTGTGTGTGTGTGTGTGTGTCTCCGAACAAGAGAAAACAAGAGAAAACAAGTGTTCGCAGTAAGCCCCTGGTGACCCATAGAGAGTATATCAGGACTGAGCTGATATTTATCGTCTGACTGCTCTGTATAGAAAGTTTTACAAGAGCAAACCTGTTTTTTCCCAGTCTGTAATTCTTAAAAGATATCACTGAGAGAGATATATGCTTAACCGCCTTTGGTATGTTTGTGTCAGTTTGAATAAGTGAGCCGGAAATGTCGTTGTACATTTTGACAATTAATAGATTTTTGCGTGTGTATGTGTATGTTAAACATTTGACATTATGCTTCTTATCCATGGATTTCTTTAACATTTCTTCACATTTTCGAACAAACCAAAAGCTGCTGAATTTCTTGTGTGTTTTTGTGCACTGTTGACTGCGGCAGACGATGTTGTGCAGAAGTGAGGAGGACTCCGGCGAAGAGTCTGACTAAGATGAATGTGTGTTGACCCGGAGGTACGTAGCATTGACTTGCCTCGCGGCGCTACAACAGAAACCCTCTCTCCAGAGCTTCCTGTGCGCCCAGGCAAGGACACACACACACACACACACACACACACACACACACACACACACACACACACACACACACACACACACCGAATAGTAGAAAACAATAGACGCAACCAAATTAATTGTATTATATAGAAAAAGTTATTCTCTTAATAATTATTCAGTAAATGACTCAAGTTTTGCAGTTTATTTCCCTGGGGTAATACAAAGGATTTGTTTACAGCAGTTAATTTCAACACAAAAGGTATGAGTATTTATATCTGTGTATCTATACCACCAATTACAGCTAATTTATCTTTCCATTAGCCATAATACTTTAAATATATATTTTTTAAGGCTTAAGATTGGGTGTAAGTGTCTAACTAGATTTATCCGTCTATGGCTCAAATACACTGCACATCTTAAATGATCATGTCTCTTTCCTTACTGGTCCAATAAAATGAAATCCCACAACAACTGTTCCAGCGTCTTTGTGGTAATTTGAATGAAACAAACTAAACAGAACACCCTTGAATGGCACACCCTTAATCCACACAGAGTACACGCTTAAATCACATGAATACCAGCCAAATTGTGGATACAAATTGTGAAAAGTATGTTTTCTTTTCATATTCGTGTCATTATTCTTTCACCCAAGGAAATAATCAAAACAAATGACATTCTGTGTGCAAAAGAAGAGACATGAGAGAGCCCAGGATGGAAAAAAAACGAGGAAAAACGGAAAGCCATTTTCACAACAGATGTTTCTACAGAGGGGGGTCTCCTCTCTGCTGAGCAGTCTCACACATGAGGGACCCCCAAAAGCTTCACGGAAACGTCCAGAAAACCAACATGTAAATTTGTAACTGCCACGTCTCAAACTGCTAGGCTTAATTATTTCTTTTTGTGTCGTTTTCGGTGTTTTCTGTAAGCTAAACGTGAGCCAAACAGGTGGTTACCCAGAATTTTCTTTGTGCATATAGTATGTGTTAATACACCGTTTGAAACAGCCAGCTACGACGTGACATCGACTTTAACAAAAGCAAGTTGAACCTAACAAACAAACGAACAAACAAAAAAGGGCGACATCATTATCTGTTATCATAAAATGATAAGTCTTTATCGATCCACAAAAGCTGTACTATTGACAACAAGACGGAGTGCGGCGGAGGAGCAATACATCATTTTTTCCTTCTGGCCTTGGTTCACTTCAGGTGGGGGGGATTAGGGAGGCGGTGTGTGTATATAATAACACGTGTTGTTCTTTATTCACCACCCCCCCCCCCCCCCCCAGATCAATGGTAACGCGAGGAGGCCACACAAGATGGATGCCGTGGTCAGGTTAACCTATCGACTGCAGAACAGAGACACACTGACCGAGACGACATTCACTCACTCCACTGCTGCCATTGTACTGCAGCGGGTTCGAGAAGCAACGACTTATTTACCAGCGCCTACATTTACTGCAACTTTTTTCCCTGAGGAAACCTTGATTTAAGTAAAAACTTATTCAAGGCAAGTTTAGTTATCGTGCACCCTTCCAAAAATGGAAGCCAGTCATTGTTTTAAAAAGGCCTGAATCACAATTAAAAACATTTAAGAGGACAATCATCATTCAAATGTCAGACATTTTTTCTAAAGTACAGTAATTTAATTGAGTTGTACCTTGTATTTAATAAAGTCAGAGCGTTTCTCTCACCGTTTTTTGTTAGCGGGGTTACATACCAGGATTCTCCGTGGACCGGAGGTCCGGCAACGTACTCACATGAACCCCTTGGCTGGTCAGGGAGGAGGTGGAGGAGGAGGAGGTGGAGGAGGAGGCGGTGGAGGAGGTGAAGGGGCACTCCAGGCAGCCTGGGGGACAACATCCTGGAGACATGAGCACAGGAGGCAGACGGCGGGGCAGGCTCCCTCTCTCTCTCTCTCGCTCTGTCCCCGACACAGGTGGCCCGGATCCGGATCAGATCCGCCTGGCCCAGGGACCCCGAGCCAAGCCTCGACACCCGCTCCCCGTTCCCGTCCCCAGATGTCACTTATGTCCAGCACTTTGCCTCTTCTTTCCCCTTTTAGAAAGGAAAACAGGATACCATTAGCAAGGTGTCAAACTGAAAACGAGGTCTAAAAGTTATACGTGATGTAATGAAATGAATTAGTTCAAACATATGTAAATTCATGGGTCCAGCTTTTTCATGCTCTAATTCATGGTAAAGCTATAGAATATGTACACAATGGGGGAGGGTCATTTAGTGACAATGAATCTGAAATTAAATGTACACTTGTGGCGATGGGAGGTGGTTACCTTAAAGTCTGACACTTGATCAAAGCTAACTTATGATTGCAAATTAGAAAATTCGCACTAATTCAACTTTACTGTGCATGATTTCATTTAATTATTGTATCTTTTGTGATTTTTTTTTGACGAATGTGCGAAGTATTAATTTTTTGTTTGGAATAAACGAAATGTCTTCTGCGCATAAAGACCAAATTATACGCCGTTTCCGTCTTTGCTGCACAGGTAATTCAATTGAATATATCTCATAATTATTTTCCTTTCTTTTGTGGATGCAGTACTACACATTCATTAAGAGAATATAATGAGAGTCTAAATACGAAGTCACTCTGCCTGAACTGCACATTGAACATTCATAGAACAATTACACAACTGTTCCAACAGACAGTTTTGAATATTAGTGTCTAAAGTTGGGTAAAGAGGAAACCAATTTGGCAGTAGCCTATTCACGCATTATTTCATGACTGATGAGAAAAGGAACATTTATCTATTTTATTCCCACCCCCTCCATCCTTTTGTCTCTGTAAAAAACAGAAATCTGCGCCGTCAGTACAATGACCATATTATCCATCCTTAGTGGACATTGTGGCAGGACCACCTTGATGATATAGTTGACTTTATATGAGATTAAAGGTAACCATTCCTCTCTCTCCCCTTTATGTTAATATAGCCTTTTGACCATTTTTATTTTATTTATCCAAAGGAAAGTGCTTCTATCGTTCTTAAAAGGACATACATTAAAACTAGAAACCAATTCTACCCCTTAATAGACAAATGCCTTATTTGGAAATCCCTTGTTTGAATAAAGCGTATACATGTAAAACGCCTAATATTGAGTCTAATGTTTATAATTATCACACTCTGCTTTCTATAATGGGATTTTTTTTATCATAAGTATGATTAATTGCTTTCAATTGTTTGAATGCTTTGAAGCATAAAAATGCAATCAATTTCATTTTTTATCCTTGTTTCATCATATTAGCACAGTTTTTTCATAAGAAAGTTTAAACAACCAAACATGTGTTGTTATTTGTATAATATGATTTATAGAATATATGCACATGCCAGAAATGAATACACAGTAACCCTAAATGCTGTTGAATATGACCATGCTCCTACAACATATTATATTAGGAATGGATGTGTTCTTTAATACCATGAGCATTTCAACATCTTATATATTTTTCTTCTGCCTCACAAATTTCATTATAGTGGGGAGGTGGGTCATTTTGTCCTCTCTTTTTTACAAAATGTGTTCTGTTGGAGAAAGTTCTCTTGTGGGTCTTTGAGCATGCCGGTTCTGTGAAGGTAAATTGGTAGAGCAAGGATGTTAAATGCTTTGGACAAAACCCATCCATTTATTAAGGTATACTGTATTATTATTCACACACACACACACACACACACACACACACACACACACACACACACACACACACACACACACACACACACACACACACACACACACACACATTAATTTTTTGAACCGTTTATTCAGTTAATTTTAGGAGTTTAATTATATGTTTTTAAATATATATTTTATTTTCTCTACCTCTCTACCTGGCACATTGTTCATAAATCAGATGCACTTAAAACAGAGTAGGATGAACTTGAAAACTTAAAATCATCTATTGAAATACAACGCAGTCACACAAAATATCACACTCATGTTCCATATCGTCGGCATACAAATTAGGTTCAATATCTATCTGTGTTTGTGCTACTTCAATTTGTGAGAATGTCCCACGACTTTGTTGCTTGCCTGATTACGGTTGGTTATGCTGTATTTGGGTACATTATATGCATCTCAAATAGTAGGTCTTAACAATAACATCATACATTGGCTAAATATTTTGAATACCATTTGGATCTACTCATAAGCAAACATCGTGTTGTTCCTAGGAGCGTGCAGCTAATCTCTATGACCACCCCCTGGGAAGACCACAAGACTTGGCCAACAATGACTCAATGCCGCCATCTAGCGTTCACCATATTTGTAGTAAAAATAAAAAGGGACATTTTAGAAATGACACTAAATCGTTAAACCTAATATTATATATTCATTTGATTATATTTCTACAGGGTGCGATATGAGATTTGTAAATTTGTGTGAAAAAGAAAAGTGGTACCTGTGATATTTCACGTGTGTAGAAACGTAAGCACCAATATGACGTTACACGAAAACCTGTGTACGGTTCAACCTAGAAGCTGCTGATGCCATTCGCATTAAACATAGTTCAAACAAACCCAGCTAAAACTAGACAAAAATGACCCTACATCAAAGTGTCAGTCAGGTAGACCTACAATGCATTGGTTACCTTTATGGAAACATATTAAATGCAACAGCAGGAGTCTGCTGCACGTGAACCCGCCCCCACCCTCGTGAAAGAGCGTGACTTCAGAGTTGAAACAGAGTTCAGCCAAGTTTACAAAGCCTCTTTTATCAGCGGCTTGGACCATATTTCAGTCAGAAACCAGATGAACTACCGCGGCGGGCGACAGATAATGTCAGGAAACAATTGGGCAGGAATGAATCATTCATATGTATACATATCTGATATAATACCAACACGGTCTGGCGGTAAATTAGACCTGCTGGGATCTTATGACCTCACCGATGTTGCCTCAGATAACACCGAGCCGATCAACTATGCATGAATCTGTCTACACATGTGGGATTTCGCTACTCACCCACTTCTGTGTAGGTTTACAGGCAGGATTTTTTTTTTTTTAAAGTTTCAGACAGTATGGGAGCATTACGGTGGCTGTGGGGACGCTGACTACGCGTGAGGTGCATCTCAGTATATTGATGCACGAGCGTGTGTTTACAAGGACCAGAAGTGACGTATGAATGTTTTGAACCACCCGGGCGGAAGAAACGGCTCAACGCTGAACGTCGCTGTTGAACGCTGCCAACATAAAAACACATCGGGAAAACCTATGCTTAATGACCCTTGCATTTTATCCACAGTAAGTGTCCAATATGTTACAGCCGATAAGAGGGAGAAATGAACGCAAAATAAGAAAAGGCATCTTGTGTAGCATGTCGTGCACCAGCGTCGCTGCAGCGTCTCTCTCTCTCTCTCTCTCTCTCTCTCTCTCTCTCTCTCTCTCTCTTCGTCTTGACGCAGATCAGACAGCGGTCGTGCTTGTATTGATCACTATCCTGTTCAGCTAGATAAACAAATACATTTTAAATAGGCGAAGCAGTTCACCAGACAAATTGCCCAAACGCTGGGAGAGGGGGGCTTCTGAGCCTGCTGCTAACAAGTTAGCCTGTAAGCTCATAACGTTAAACTAAATAATGGCCAATCTTGTCGTGGTCGCTTGATCTTGCCTTGACATGTTTAATGACACAACAAGCCAGTCTGCGTTGTGACATCTAACGTTACTGTTATGAACCATAACCTTTAATAACTCCATATGTCCCTTTTCGTCGATCCGTTACGTGAATCGTTGTACTGTGGGGTCTAGCACGATATTACCAAACCCCTCTGGTTTTGTAACATGCAACATGCCCGCTGGCGTTTCTATATTTGTTCTTCAACTGAAAGCTGATGCATGGCTAATCGTGGGAATGTGCGCCTTTCCTATCACTCCGGATGTCTGAGACGGAGAGTTTATGTAGCAACTTGTTTTGAATAATCTTCTCGTACTTCTAGCTAAGGAGACATGGACCTCCATAAAATTATCCATGATGCTCTCCACGAGTTCATCCAGACGTTCATCCCCGATGCAGATCTCAGGTGAGAACTAAATTAATTAATATTTAGTATTTTAGTGGCTGTTTAATTGAACATGCAGTGATTACTTTGAGATGCGTTTCATTCATGAGCAAGTGGGGTAGACAGGCTTCTTGCTCAAGGATTCCTTGAGCTAGACCGAGAACTTTCAGTCAACCATCCTAACCACTAAAATTCTACCCCATTATATATAAACTGTCTGAACCCCACATTATCCCATGATTGTAGAATCGCAGCAGGCGGCTTTTTAATATTTCATTTTTTGAACCGTTTTTGTGAGGAACACATTATGAAAACTCTTTAGCATATAAACTACCAATATTGTTACTTTAACCTTGATGAGTAGCTACTTTCATTTATTTTTAGCTCATTGGACGAGTTTCTCCTCTCCTACATAACCGGAGTGTTGGAGGACCTCGGCTCCCAGGAGAGTGTGGAAGAGAACTTCGACATTGAAGTCTTCACTGAAATGCTTGAAGCTTACATACCTGGGTTTGCTGAGATCGACAGGTAAAGATACACTTCTGGATATTTTTGACTATAGTCACATAGTATGACCTGGTAACTAGCAGAGACTGGCCGGTATGACAAAAACTGCACCTGAGGCTTAAGGATCTTTGTATATTGGATAGATAGATCATACTAGACATTATATTTATTATTCCTGTTCTTTAAATATTGCTCATACTTTCACCATTGTTTTTCCCTTGACAGCGTCAAAGTCTGCGAAATGATGTTTATTTTGGCCTCAAAATTAGCAGATGCTCGGAGCACAGGTATGTGCTGTATCTTTTATAACGGTATTAGTGGAATTGGTATCCGCATCGTTTTTCCAAGCTTGTTGCTTAAACAAGGACATTTATTCATAGAAAAATATAAAGGTCATAGCCGAATGTTTGTTATGAACTGATGCTTAATAATATATATGTCTGGTATCTTATTAACCACAGAAAATAATAGTGCTCCAGCGACGACGCATGACGTGCCTTCGTTACCCAATGCCTTGGCTGAGGAAGCTCCACCGGGACGGGGGACGGAGTGCCCTGAAACACCGACAGAGGGCGCCACTGCCAAAGTAAAAGTTAATCTCCGTTATACCCACATTTTAAAGGGGAAGTGAAAACATTTTTTTTTTGATGTGTCTTATATGAACTCCAACATAATGTATGCCATTTTATCACTTTTACTGAAATTTACGGTTGATTTTAATGTTTGCAATCGAAAGAGGGTCATGCCTTTGGGAAGCTTATAGTTCAATTCCAAGGTGTGTGTGTGGCAAGTGAAGCTCAATCTGAGCAGCCTGTCTGCGTCAGAGTCTTCAGAGGACTTGGTTCTTCAGCCCCACCGTTGATTATCATGCTCCTAGACAAAGACGGAACTAAGAAAGTATCAAAAGTTGGCTTGGGTCAAAAGATGCATTTAAAATGCAAGTAAAAGAAGTTTAAATAAATACGATATAACCTGCTTTTACTCTTATGTACATGTTTGGTTTTGGCTATATTTACATCACTGTCCAACACTCAAATTGAATGTCTTGAACTAATCTGATCAGACATGCCTTTAAAATAAAATGCTGTTTGCAAAGTTACACGTTTAGACCCCAAACACCTTTTACCGTCAAAATAGATTAGCCGTCCACTGTATTTCTACTAATTATTATTTCCCCTGACAGAGTCCAATGTCGGGTTGGGAGGCCGAGGAGCAGCACCTTCTGGAGATGTTCCCCAAGTGTGGCCTGTCGGAGGCCCGCAGCGCCCTGTCCATCGCCAGGGGGGACATGGAGGAGGCCGTGCGGCTCATCATCGAGGGAGACGTCAAGCTGAGCTCCTCCCCGCTCAATGTGAGCTCCGGCCGCCGCCACCGCAGGGCCAACGGCCACCACGACGGTTTGATGGCTCCGCCGCGACATGCGTGTCATTAACCTGGTCGATCTTTTCAACCTCTAGATAAACCAGGGGAAGAATGGCTCCGCCGGGGCGGACCAGAAGCTGAAGGAGACCATTCTGGAAAAGTGAGTTGAGTTTAAGTGTGTTTGTGTCGCCAAGTTATGTAAATTCCCTGCCGATCTCCTCCGTGTTCAAAACAATAGACTTTGAACACATTGGTTTCAGATCTGTAATCTTATTATATTTCTTTGCTTGAATTCTCTGACCAAAATAACAAAAACAAGTGCCTCACGCTGTCCCCACAACGTTGGTAATGAGTTAGGTGCTTGAGTCTAGGTTTACTTTACATAAGGCTAATCCAGGTTTGTGTTTCCAGGTACATGCTGGTAGACCGAGAGGAGGACAAGACCACACACCGGCCGGTCGCTCCAAAAGATGCAAGTCCTGCACCTTCCTTTTACACTACAAATCATCCAGCTCATTCACTGTACCACGCCTCACATGACCATCTCCTCTGCAGGCCCCAAAGAAGTTGGTGCGCTACCATGGCAACCAGGTGGTGACGACAAAGGGGGAGCGGTATCAGATGGTGAAGAAAGAAGAGACGGATGACATGAAGAAGACGTACGTCAGCATAAAACCCGCGCGCAAATACAGGTTCCATTGATGACTAGCCATGCCTTCAGAGAGCAGCTATCCACGTTGTTTACATGTTGTTGTTTTTCTCAATGGTGTTTTATTGGCTAGCGCCTGAACTGGCTAGGTAATTCCCAAAGTAAAGGAATATGCTTTTGTGTCTGGTTTTATAATCTGGGTTTTTTTACATTGCCATACACTGCCTTGGTTCATCTCAGTTATTTTGTTTTAGTTTTATAATGGTAACACTATTCACAGGCCGTAGTTGTGTAACTGTTTTGTGTGGTGTTTTTTGGTTGCGCCTTTTGCTTTTGGAAACAGTGGCGTTGCGTTTTAAACACTCACAACTGATTCTCTTTTTGCCATCTACGCCGGTCTGACACTGCACTAACTTAAGGTTGTTTGGTTCCATCGGAATTGTTCTTTTAACATGAAATTATGGTAAACAATGAATTCATATGTGTAGAAATATCTTTATATCAAAATAAGTTTCAATATGTGGTGACAACTTGGATAGATCTCAATGAAATTGCTTATTCCCTTTTATGTTTCAATCATTGAATTCGTAGTAAAGCTAAGGACAAGCATTTGCCATTTTAGTACTATAATAAAATAGTGATGTTCAATCGAAAACATCTTTATTTTTATATTAAGGTCTAGATTTGCTAACTTAGATTCATCGTGACCGGTCTTTCTGCAACATTTTGGATTTTATTAGGGAATTTCTTGATATTTTCTGTGACAATTGAACTCCTTTTAGTTGTTACAGTAACATAGGATCATGTCAATGAATTTGTCCTTACGTTTATGAATTATACTGTTAATGTACAACAGTATACTTGTCAATCATTTATAGTGTTAATGTGGTGGTATAAAAATAGATGCCTGAAGTTCTGAGTTGACCTATATGTATACAAACAAAGTATTGCAATTTTGCTATTAATATGTCCGGTCTGACAAAGTATTTAGTAATATTGTGTCATCGTGAACGAAGCTATCAATCATTGAAACCCTAAAGGTGTTTTACAATTTACTGTTATTTATAAGAAATAAAAGCTAGATTTTGGAGATCATAATTTGTGTTGCTTTTCATCAGAGTCCTATCAGAAATTAACATCAGTAGCTTTGGTGCTTGGTATTGAGGAAGTTTATTGAGGAACAAGGTAAACACAATATTCCAAAACAGTAGTTCCGTCCATCCACAAGAGTATATTGAGGTACTTTCCTCACTTTGATAACGATAAAGCTTATTTCCTTTTTTCTTCATTTGACAACTTGATTTATTTTGTAAAGTAGACTCAGTAAGTTAAATATTGGTCTAGTAAACCTGCCTTGAAAACGAAGTGCAACCAGGGTAACATAGAGGAACAGCTTTCTAAATAGTCAGTACAATCAGTTTGGCACATATGTAAATGATCTCCTACCATACACGTTTCAGTCCTTTTATTTTAGAGAGCTCTAAATGTATCTAGGACGCATAAGGACACTCATGGTTACTATCAAAACTGTAAATACGTTTTTTTTGAGAGTTTTGATTAATTTGTATTCTCAAATGTTGCGAGCCTATGTATTGACAAATCTGGCATTCTGGGAATCAATGCTACCGCATTCAAAACCACGAAGAACGAAGCAGTCAATAGTTTGAAACAACTTTTTAGCTTTGTTGGTAGTCATGCTCCATATACATTATATATATATGCAACTTACTTCTGTACCTGTTTAGTCTATGTTGGACATCTACTAAACAAAATATCTCAAGTAATTACTTTGTGACTAGAGCTGAACATCATTGGCAAAGACAAATATCAAATATCTGTCAACCAATATCTTGATATAACTTGTTTCAAGTTTTTGTAATAACTATTCTAAAATAAAATCTAAAGCTCTTTACTGATGTTGATACGCAGACCAATCAACGTTCTCAGACTCCGCCAGAACCCTTTAAAGAGATAAGAAAACTGGATCACTATGTCAAAAGAAGCGAGAGGCTATGGGGAATATATGGGCGATGGCTTCACCGAGGACTCACCCCCACCATTCCAAATAGGTGGTCAACTCAATATTAGCTCTATTTAAATTTTGAAGAATGGGGCTGAATTTGCAATTCAACAGATTCAATTCTGTGTACCAAAAGCAAACTAAAATGAAAGTTAACACAATGAGTCAATGAACGCTCTTAGAAATATAAACCAAAAAGGCATAAACAAGCCAACCACTGAAAATCAATAGTCAAGTTTTTTTCCTTGGCCTAGCACTCCAAAAAATAATTATTTACAAAATAAAAAGATAATTGGAAGCCCTACATACAGAGAAGATGTCTTTCAAGCAGTCATTGTCAAATAAATTAGTATTCACAAAATCATGAAAAGGACTGCCACTTTTACATACACACACACAAACACACACACCTTGCGAATGTACATATTAGAAGTGCAGTTCAAACACCCTCAGCTTAAGGAATACATTGCGATTAAAGACATGTGGAACAAACCTCAAAAATTTCCATCTCACCTAATGAACTCCAAATCAGCTACAAACCAATCGTGGTCAAACGCGTTCAAATAAAAAGGTGCCTCAAAACAAAACACTTCAATCATCAATCAACACTACTATCAATCAGACCACCCAGCATCCGACCTTCACCTTGAAGTGTTAGTGGTGAGGTAAACAGGATATTCATTCAGTCCAATTTGGCATGCTTCAGTCAGGAGTGGGTCTTTTCTCAAAGCATATACTGACTCACGCAAAAGGCCTGGCCTGTACTGAAAACGTGCTGAGTCAGAGCCTTGGTGTTCTGAAAACAGACCCGAATGTCCAAAGGGTGTGTCCTGTTGTCCTACGGCAGGCAGACCAAGTCCAGTGGTTTCAACGTGGTGTGAGGGAGGCGTCCTATTGCCATGCAGTGGTAGCTTCAATGTTAAGAATGCACCAGAGGTGCAAAAAAAACCTTCTTTCTCAAACACACGCGTGCGCGTGTGCGCACACACACACACACACACACACACACACACACACACACACACACAATTGTTCTCTTTCACCCCAAACATTTTCAGCAGCAGTCTGAAAAGCGTTTCTGTAATGCGTCGTCCTAACTTGAGCCCTGGTCGTAACGTCCCCTCCTCATCAGGTTCAGTAAGGGTCCAACCTAGAAGAAAAGATCGTTCTTTGGACATCTACAAAGCAAGAATCATAATATCCACTATATATATATATATACACACACACACACACATATCCACCTATGTAAAAAGCATGCTGTATCTCTTCCTTGGTCACTAAATGAGGTTTCAGGATATATATTCTCGCTGTAATTAGGTTGGGGGGAAGGGGCAGCATCCCGCCGGGTCTGAAGCCACGCTCAGTCCCAAGACATGGCCTACATGTAGAGGAGCCTCGGAAAACCTAAAATAAGGTACATTACGCACGCTGAGCGACGTCATGCTCCACTTCTGGGAGCTATTAAGGTAGTGCCTGAAAGGCCCGGGCGGTGGGAAGGGCCGATGTGAAGTGTCTCGGACGATACCGGTAATCATGAGCTCTGATAGGCAGATACCGATGTTGATGATGTATAACTATAGTCCTATAATAGCTTATGAAAGGATTATGAACTTCAAAGGAATCAATGATTATGAGTCGAGTTATTCATCTGAAATCTCAAGAAGCACTTATTTAGAAAGTGTTCGGAAGTATGAATCTCCTGCTCTCTAATTGAGTAACCTAGGACGTTCCAGTTGAAGCTAATAATAAAGACGAAGCATGACTTCATCAACACCAAGGGCCCTATTTTAACGGTCTGAAACGCAAGTGGGAAAGCGCAAAGCGCAAGTAGCTTTGTGGGCGGTTCTACGGCGCTATCGCTATTTTACAGGCGGATAAATGAAGGGTTGGTCTGAAGCAGCCTAATTACCCGTAGGTGTGGTTTGGGCGTAACGTGCAACAAACCAATGAGAGTGCCCGCTCCCATCCCCTTTAAGAGCCATGAGCGCATTTGAATCGGACGAGTTGATATTTTGACAGCGCGTCTGCAGTCTCCGATGAGACAGATGCACATGAATTTGCAAATGGCTTAGTTTATTGCCAAATAATGTGGCCTAATTCACACATGGAATAAGGGGTTTTCTTCCACAACTTCAGAAATACTGAGTCCTCAAATAAATTTCGGCAAAGAAAACGTATGATAGGCTATAACATATGATATGCGGTAACTGTGGTTCTATTTAATGATATACGCAATACATTATAAACATTGTTTCTTATGAGTATTGTATGCTATCCTAATATGCATGTGTCCCCGCGGTAATATACATTGCCATTGATTGTATTATGCGTTATGTGTTTAGTTTGCCCAAGTGAAGGAGTTCAAGTACCTCGGGGTCTTGTTCGCAAGTGAGGGAACTATGGAGCGTGAGATTGGCCGGAGAATCGGAGCAGCGGGGGCGGTATTGCGTTCGCTTTACCGCACCGTTGTTACGAAAAGAGAGCTGAGCCGCAAGGCAAAGCTCTCGATCTACCGGTCTATCTTCGTTCCTATCCTCACCTATGGTCATGAGGGTTGGGTGATGACCGAAAGGACGAGATCGCGGGTACAAGCAGCCGAGATGAGTTTTCTCAGAAGGGTGGCTGGCGTCTCCCTTAGGGTTAGGGTGAGAAGCTCAGCCATCCGTGAGGAACTCGGATTAGAGCCGCTGCTCCTTTACTTAGAAAGGAGTCAGCTGAGGTGGTTCGGGCATCTGGTAAGGATGCCCACTGGGCGCCTTCCTTGGGAGGTGTTTCAGGCACGTCCAGTGGGGAGGAGACCTCGGGGAAGACCCAGGACTAGGTGGAGAGATTATATCTCAACACTGGCTTGGGAACGCCTCGGGATCCCCTCGTCAGAGCTGGTCAATGTGGCCCGGGAAAGGGAAGTCTGGGCCCCCCTGCTTGAGCTGCTCCCCCCGCCACCCGACCCCCGATAAGCGGACGAAGATGAGATGATGATGAGAGTGTTTAGTTTGCGTGTGTTTAAACAGAGCACACACGCGCGCCCACATTCATTAATTCTTTTTAACACTCACTCGCGGTAAAACAATGTTTTTCACGATCAAATAGGCCTACTCATCAATCCTAAAAGTTATGGGCATGTAGGCCTACACTATGTCTGTGTCAAGAAAATATGTGTTTGCTGTACGGTGTTTGCAGATGCATTGATTAAAAAGTAGCCTACAACTTATTACCGCTGCATCAGCTGTTCTTTCCCAAATAATTTACCAAGAATGTGCGGCTAGGTAGATGAGAGAAGCAAAGTGTATGCGCGAGGTGCACAAGCAATCCGTATGCATCGCATGCGCATGTATGCTTGCGCCCTTAAAATAGCATCTGAACAACGCGCCACTGACTTTAAACCAGGTATTTCCTGGTCAGTAGCGCAATGGTATTCAGAGACGGCAAAATACCGTTTGCGCCAGAACACGCCTCCTCCTTCCGCCGAACCGCCCCTTGGGGCGCAAGATCATTCCCTGATTTACCGGCGAGTGGCGCAGGTGGCAAAAAAGCGCTCTGCGCCAGTTGTAAACTAGCAACGACACATGCGCCAGTGACTAAGTCATTTGCGCCGGATGCAAGATAGGGCCCCAAATGGGCCAGATAACCCTCCCACCCAGCCCATAACCAAAGCATTGGTCAGTTCCTGGGCGTTGCCATGTATCCGCTGACACATCCGTGGTCTGACAGCTCCCGCCAATGATTTCCAACTAAACCGTAGGGATTTCATAAGGTGTGCAACCCTAGAAAAGTAGGAGTAGGAAACAAGTGTATCTACTTCTCGTGGATCTCCCAGGGCCTCTCCAAGCATCTTCTCGATGTTCCTCATGATGGCGACTTTCTGGTGAGCTCGCAGCGGGTACTCTATCCTTTTGGGCGTCAGCGCTCCCTAATGAAAAGAAATCCACAAAAGCACGGTATAAGACGGTGTAGGAGTTTTCGTTTTCTGTTTTAGAGTTGGCTAAGTTGCTTGTGTTGGAGGTAAATCTTTTTTTACAGACCTTGTACCAGAAGTTGACAGTTATGGTCTCTCCCCCATCCAGCAAGGACTCGATATGATGCCACCTGAGAACAGAAAAAGGCTTTATTGATTCAGCTGTTCCTCGTCTGCTTAAAATGCGCACAAACTCATCCAGTGGTCCTTTTCTGTTAATAAAGGGTTTGCATTTGTGTCGAAGCAAGACTAAATGGCAGCAGAGCATAACAGAGTTTCTGCTACCCATTTCAGCAAGACTGTAGGTTAACAGATTTTCCTCACACTCTTTCTTATTGTGTTCTACAGTGAAATCGAAAGTCGAAATGATCAAAAGCTATCCTCAAGAATTGCCAGCAGTCTTGTTTTGTATGTTCCATGTCCAACCTTGTTCCTATAAATAAAGAATGTATAAGATGATGTGAGTGAGTGAGTGAGTGAGTGAGTGAGTGAGTGAGTGAGTGAGTGAGTGAGTGAGTGAGTGAGTGAGTGAGTGAGTGAGTGAGTGAGTGAGTGAGTGAGTGAGTGAGTGAGTGAGTGAGTGAGTGAGTGAGTGAGGAAAATGTCTGCGTAAATAAGAAAGTAGAACTTGGTAGGCAGAGGTGTATTTTAATGGACGCAGCGTGAATGTAATGTTTAAACTTACAGGAAGTGCTAAAATACAGCCACCATTAGCCGGCCTCATATAATATGCATCCTTAGCCTAATGGCTACTATAACTCGTATCGCTGTGAATCTGATCCCAATAAGCTCTGATGGGCTGTTTTTGTTGCATATGAAATAGCATCCATAACCCTGCTGAGAATCAGGAGGGCCCATCAGGCAGAGCGGTGTTCTTACCAATACATGGGGATGTACAGCACATCTCCCGGCCCCACCACCGTCTCATAGCCCACCAAGTTCCTGAAATTTGGAAACCTCTCGTAGTCTGGGTTATCAAAATCCACCTGAAATTCCACAAAGGAACAAACAACATTGCCGTGTTAGGTAGATTTCCGTCGTCACGTAACCGTGGAGAAGCAGGTGGTATTAGGGCGTTTTTCTCCAGGTAGTTACCTCAACATAACATTCTACCATGTGGTCTGTATCAACTGGTCCCCCCCCCCCCCCCCCCCCCCCCCAGCCCCCATGTGTCAGGACCCTTGGGACACCCCATCCATTACCTGGCTCTGCCGGTCACAGGGGTGGTGGACTGGGTACGGATACAGACACTCGAACTGGTCCGGGTGGAAGAGGATACATCTTTTGTGGCCTTTGATCTGCGCAAAGAAGTTCTGCTGCTCGTCATAATGTGCCGGCGTCACGTTGCCTGTTGTGAAAGATGAGCGATGCAGAATTGTTAACAGTTGTTAACAGCTTCTGACGGGATATCGCTTAAAAACAGAGGGAGACCTGAGCTCCACTTATGTCTAGTATCAATCCATCAACGATCATCCAGTATAACCAAGCATCCGATCACAACATCCACTGTATCCATTCACTATATTTTTAAGAGCTTGTGTTTACGTGCGAATTGCATCAATATGAAAATTGTGATAAGGAAGTTAAACCTTTGATTACAGGGTTTTGGCCTGATACATGCATACATCACCATAGGACACTACATACATTTTACTCACAGCCAGTCACAGTAAACACCCCGTGCCTTTCTACAAGTAATCCCTCAGAAATCATGGAGAGTGGAGCACAGATAGCCACTTCAAGACTACTTTGTGTCAAGTGAAGTCAAATATATTTGTCTAGCCATTAATCACAGCTGCAGTCTCACATGTTATGGTGAGACCGAGACAACCCTATGATTTCTTAATGGCTTTAAACAACCTTTTTCTAAAATAAGAGGTCACAGCTTCCTTTGTGTGATGTGATATCGCGGCCTGCATCATCAACTCTGTTTCCGCCAAAAAGTTTCAGAAAAGATTGACCCATTGACTTTGATTTTGGATAATTGATGCTCACGACTTTGATGTCTTTCACATGACATGAATAAAGGAGTACTCTATTATTAGGAAATAGTTCAGATTTATTATTAGAAAATAGTACATTAGTAATAAGGTCTATGTGGGCTAGGCTATGTAGAACTACGGTTGGTTGATAGGGTCTTACCCTCCATGCCTATGAGCAGCAGGTTGGAGGTCAGCTGTCCCCAGTTCCTCTTGGCCTGCTGCTTGTTAATCCAGTTCCAGTTGAACCCCAGGAAGTCCACCACGATCTTCCGGCCCACCGTGTCGTTCAGGGTCTGCTGCAGATAGACCCTGGGGTGGGACGTCGTCACACTCCTCATTTAAGTCATTCAGAAAACACACTGCTCCAGTCCATAGACCTGTCTTTTTTTATGGACACTATGGATATGCTTACATTTTAACCCCTTTTCTATGTAAATGGTCGTTTGGTTTTATCATTTTATCAGAAGCTCAAAATGCAATTGAATATTATTTACTACCAGTATATATGTATCATTGTTATTGTTTGTTATATACAACTCAAGGCCACGCATTCATTAACTGGGAATTTTGCTTGGTGCGCAAGGAAATGGGCGGGGTCTAGCAGCCAAAAGTTCACATCAGGGCACGCGCCTTCACAATTCAAATATAGGCCACAGTAAATGCATGTCGTGCTGCGTTTAGGGCATCCAGCACCTTTATTGTCAATGTTCTGTGCTACTTTCTGTTGCTTTATTTTACATTTGGTCACCGTACCCTTTCATTGTTAAAACACATTTATAACACAAAAGGTGCAGAATACAGTATACATGTATAACGATTTTCCCTTGTAGATTTACAGTTGACTTTACCTCTCTTCCCCCTCCGCTTCCTCCGTTTCATGCATTTTATCCACAAACTCTGGGAACTTCATTTCCATTCGTCTCGATTTCGGCATGAAATTCTCAACGTTGGCCATCTTTTTCTCGTCATAGTAGAGGAATTTGTGGTTTTCTGCCGTGTAAACAGAGAAATCCCCATTCCCAATGTTCTCTTGCAGGTACTGAATGTCCCATTTCAGTGCTGGATAGACGAGGTTTGTGTCCGTTAGAACCACGGGTTCCTGCAAGTAGGCTTCAGTAAATAACATTATAGAGCAAATGTGCTTATGCATTTAACCCCAAGCTGTAGAGCAAATCAAATAGTATATTAAATACGTCTGTAGAACGTTTATCGTATTTTTATCTCGATGAGTCAGACTATAGCAGACGCATATGGGACCCTTCATATTCAAAATAGCTTCTACAAGTTCTACCAACTCAAACACTTAAAAGCGCCTGCGTGAAACCGTATAATAATAATTCGTTTTTGTTTTTTTTAAAGAAACCAATCCGTATCATCCGACAGGCTATTTAATGAATATCATTCAAACACACAACGCCCAAATGTACACCCGCGTTGGCAGTCATTGGACACTGACAGCTCGCGGCTGGACTACGTGACTAGACGAACGTAGACCTGCTGGTGGAGCTGCAACAAAGCCACCGGAGGCGTGCGCGCGCTGCCTCCACTTGGGACGCGCGCGTGTGTGCGTGCGTGTGCGCGTGCGTGCGTGCGTGCGTGCGTGCGTGCGTGTGTGTGTGCGTGTGTGTGTGTGTGTGTGTGTGTGTGTGTGTGTGTGTGTGTGTGTGTGTGTGTGTGTGTGTGTGTGTGCGTGCGTGCGTGTGTGTGTACGCGCTTTAGTGGCGCGGCACGGTGCAGTGAAGCACGTTTGCTGCAATGACTGCAAGAGCAGACTTTGAATCAAACAAAAAAGACTGAGTGCAGCAATATATATATAGATATAAAAAGGTATATATGGAACAGTGCAGAGTGCATAGAAACAGCCTGTCCCACTGACCTACTTGCTTAAACACTGCATTCACATTAAGAGCGATACTACCGCGGGCGCGATGGCACGGTCGCCCTTGGTAACATTTCGATAGGCTACTTTAGGACTTTTTTACTTGCGTCCCAGAGGCGCACAGGAGTAGGTCATTCGTTAACTTTAGCAGATGGTTGAAGATGATTACATTTTTGATGCATTACAATTGCGTGGGCAGCATTTGCGCATGTGCAGCATT
Source organism: Gadus morhua (assembly GCF_902167405.1). Lineage (NCBI taxonomy): Eukaryota > Metazoa > Chordata > Actinopteri > Gadiformes > Gadidae > Gadus > Gadus morhua. Next base: position 11,545,006 of record NC_044062.1, read on the forward strand.
TACAATTTGCACAGAGTTTATATATTCACAAAGCACGTGTTAGTTGCAACGGTACGACTACGTGCAGTATAGACCCAACGAAACCCACATGAGGAAATGGACAAGAACACACCCATGGCATGAAGGCTACACTGTCATAAAGCATGATACAAAGGACTATTACAATGATTAATTTAGTTGATACTGTAAATATTTAGACAACTGTATCACATTATATTAATAAATGATAGCCTACGGTTATTTATGAGAGGGATGCATTTAAAGTTATTGGAACTACTAAATACGACTTCCAAACTTTCTTCCACTAAATCATACATTGTTGTCAATGTCAACTGTAGGCAACTTTTTATTTTAAAACGTTGCCTACAGTTTAACACTGAGCATCAGTGGCGTGTCACATTTTGCAAGTGTAATATTGTCATTAAAGTAGGTCCAATTGGTATGAATGATTTCAAAATGACAGTGTACTCATACACCTGTGGATGTATACACAGACGCGCACACACACACACACACACACACACACACACACACACACACACACACACACACACACACACACACACACACACACACACACACACACACACACACACACACACTACACACTACACACTAGGGATGTCCAACTTAGTTAATAATGTGTGTTCGGTGGTACTCATTCAGACAATACCGTCATTACATTCTTCGACTAGGTTTCAATTTCAAGTGCTTGTTATTCATCCTATCACATCATCATACACTGGCGAGGCAGCAGCGTGAAGTTGCAACCGATCATCTATTTACCTCGTTATTTATAAGCATTTCGGCTCGGGGATCCGTGTGAGAGAGTCTCGGTATGGGCTTTGTTTGAAAAGAATACTTTCGGAGCTGAGACTCGTTCCATCCAATGTTTTGGGCATCAGACATCGCGGCACAGCCTTCGGTCGTAGATGGGTCAGCCTCCACCACCGTTGCAGTTGCCATGGCTGTCTGCAAATTTCCTCACACCCCCCTATCCTATGACTAGTAATCACTTAAAAAATGCAAATGTATTTGCTTTAGAGTTCGTTATAGGAACACAGTAGAATCGGTCTGATACATTATGTAAAAAATAAGAATTGCTCCACCGACTGTGGTTCCTACTGTATGTGGACCTCCTCCATGTAGGTGTAAACCATAAACACACAGCAGCACTGACAGGCACTGAAACTAACGATACGAAAGTAAATGTTCAAGGAAGATTTTTGAGGAGGAAAATGCACTGAATTCAAGGCAGCGACATCTAGCGCCCCGACTGACTACAATCTGAAGTACTCCTGACTGGCCCGCAGGGGGCGACATTGTTCAGCATTCGGCTCAACTTGGCATCGGGAAAGATGTTGTCCGTTGGTCTTTGCATAGCTAACACCCTAAAAGTTCATTGGAGTTTAAGAGAATTAGCTTTTTCTTTAGAGTAGTCATTTGTGGTTTAAAGTATGCTTTTATACAATATTAATTTAACAGGCCGCAGTATGTCAGGCTGCGACACTGCTTGTCAGACGTGGTGACAAGCAACAACGGCACACCCCAGGGAACTGTACTTTCACCGTTTTTGTTCTCCCTCTACAACTCCCGAACATGCTACCTGCAGAAGTTCTCTGATGACTCCTCCATTGTTGGATGCATCACAGACAAAAGGGAGGAGGAGTACAGGGAACTAGTTGAGAACTTTGTGGGATGGTGTGACGGGAATCACCTTCAGCTCAACACCGGGAAAACCAAGGAGCTGGTGGTGGACTTCCGCCGCAGAAAGAGCACCCTCAGTTTCCATAAACGGGGAGGAGGTGGAGATGGTGGACACCTACAAGTTCCTTGGGGTGCATCTGAAGAATAAACTGGACTGGTCAGACAACACTGAGGCCCTCTACAGGAAGGGACAGAGTAGGCTGTTCTTCCTTAGGAGGCTCAGGTCTTTCAATGTGTGCACTAGGCTACTACGGATGTTCTACCAGTCTGTGGTAACCAGTGCCACCTTCTTTGCTGTAGTGTGCTGGGGAGGAGGCATCAGGAGCGGAGGTGCCAGCAAGCTGAATAAGCTGGTGAGGAAGGCGAGCTCTGTGGTGGGGATGAAGCAGGACTGTTTGGAGGCTGTGACGGAGAGGAGGATGAGGGGAAAGCTGCAGGCGATCATGGACAATCCCTCTCACCCTCTCTACGCCGAGGTGAGGCAACTCAGGAGCACATTCAGCCACGTGCCTCAAAGCGCTTTGGGGGGCTCTTTCATCCCATCAGCTATCAGACTTTATAACACCTCAACCCCCCGCTCCCCGTCTCCAAAGCCCCAACAACTCCTTTTTTCCCGACCTGATTAAGGACTAAACCCCACACCTAAGGACTGATCTTGTTATGTTTTTTGTTTCTTTTGTTTTTATAATAGTTTATACTATCTACAGTCTTTGAATGGGCCCAGGACAATTATACAAATTCATTGGTAGCACATTAAAATATGGGTGCATAATTCCCCCATACATTAACATTAGGGCAATAATAAGCATTAACTAACAATTTACTAGCAGTTAATTAACAGATAATTAATGTTAATGTTTACTAATGCCGTTCATGTCTACTAACCCTAACCCACACAGTATGACTCCCAACTGGAATGCATACTAATAGTTCCCAACAGTTGGCCTATTGGAAATCCAATCATACCAATCTTTTTTAATTTATTGTCAAAAACTGGTAAATATTCATGGATTGATTCTTGAAAAGTTTCCACGATTAATATCAATGGTTACCTGTCATTCAGCAGGCTTAGCCGTGACCTTACGACCCGATGATTTACCGACACGGCCGCCTGTCACAACGGACTCCCAATCTGAACTTGATCAGTGGTGTTTACATGTGTAGCTTGTTGTTGATAAGACTGTTGTCTTTTAAAGGCTAAGCAAATATATGTTTGTGATAGCCAGATGCAATATTGAATCATGACTATCCAAGCCTCCCAACCAGACTACTGAGTAATCAAGGGGAGGATAGATCTCGGATAGCTGTGGAACCTCTGTACCTTGATCTCTGTGGTCTGACCCACTCATCCCATTTCTACCCAGACCTGTCGGGGTCAGGTGCAACATCAGGGTGCATCACTGTTACGCAGTATGGTTAAAATTTGACAGGCATTTTGCAATCATGTGACTTTCTCAAAGCCACTTTTCTGACCTATTTTCCACGCCAGTATTTAAGTTGGCAGTGTAAACTGGACACAGATGCTTGCGAATGTACACACATGTACAAATACACAAAACACACACTCACACAATGTTAATTTCACAATATAAAGTTAATGTGTACATTGACCATCCAAGGGTGGATGAGGTGCTGGCGGTTCACGGGCTGTACATGTGGAGCGAGCCTCTCTGTGTTTTCACTTCTTCTCACATCCTCTGACCCGACCCCTCTGGGCGCTGTGTTAGAAACCTCTAAGCCACAAATCCTATTAGTCAGAGAATCGCTGGAGCATTAAAAAGCAGCGGTGCTGCTGTCCCTATGTCTTTACGGATTGTGTCATCATCTGCACCGATTACGTTTGACCCCTGCGTCTGCCACGTGCGATTTAGTATGTGATTATAAGTTCCACTTCTGGAAAATCCTAGCACTAGTGTTAGGATTATTATTTGGAAATGCATCTTTTCTACATCTATCAGTATCCTATAAACAGATGTATGTATCCCCTCAATGTCTCCCTAACACATACCCATGCTCTCTCTCCCTATCTGTCTGTGTGTGTGTGTCTCTCTCTCTCTCTCTCTCTCTCTCTCTCTCTCTCTCTCTCTCCCTCTGCATCGCTCTCTCTCTCTCGCTCTCCCTCTCTCCCTCTCTCTCTCTCTCACTCTCTCGCTCTCTCTCTCTCTATCCCTCTCCCTGCCTCTCTCCCTCTCTCCCTCCCTGTGTCTCTCTCTCTCTGTGTCTCTGTGTGTGTGTGTGTGTGTGTGTGTGTGTGTGTGTGTGTGTGTGTGTGTGTGTGTGTGTGTGTGTGTGTGTGTGTGTGTGTGTGTGTGTCTCTCTCTCTCTCTCTCTCTCTCTCTCTCTCTCTCTCTCTCTCTCTCTCTCTCTCTCTCTCTCTCTCTCTCTCTCTCTCTCTCTCTCTCCCGGCGTCACCTATGTCTCTCTGCCACCTTAGGCTCATGCCTTGCTAACGAACTCGACTTGGCAAGGCTGACAATCCCACCCTGACCCGGGGGCTTTAAATAGCGGGGGAGACGGAAGTTCATCCCCTCAGTCAGAGGTCAGGTCACCCACTAGGTGGGAGAAAGGGGAGGGTGGGGGGTGTGGGAAAAGGGTGTTCCCCGGCTGACAGTCCTGGGATGTGTGTGTGTATGTGTGTGTGTGTGTGTGTGTGTGTGTGTGTGTGTGTGTGTGTGTGTGTGTGTGTGTGTGTGTGTGTGTGTGTGTGTGTGTGTGTGTGTGTGTCTGTGTGTGTGTATGTGTGTGTGTGTGTGTGTGTGTGTTTGTGTGTGTCTGTGTGTGTGTATGTGTGTGACTGCGCGTGTTATAGAGGCGAGTATTTATAATGTTCTGCCTGATGTTTTATTGATGTTATTTTCCGCTCTCTTACGAGTAAGATAAGATAAGTGATCTGATTAGTTATCTCACAAGACTGTGCCACGTTGAAATTTCTGCATTTCCTCACAACCTCGCATGTTTCAAAATAACAGATAGACCTCATCATAAAATGTGTGAATGTAACACTCATTGTTCTCGATTGGACCAAAAGATAAATAGGTTCAGGTTTCAGAGTTGGACTATGTTCACAGGCAAATTCAGAGATCCACCAACCAAGTCTATGTACTGATGCCAACCAGGGAGAGAATGTTCAGAGAGCTCATAAAACATTGTGTCTCATTTGATAAGAGCATGTGAATGCTACATTTACAGAGGGAACACAGTTGAGTTGCGTACGGGAAAGGAGGAGCCGTTTTATCAATCCTTACGAATGAACAGTAGGTGTAGTGACTGCCAAGTTATGAGGGCATATAAGTCTATGTAGAAGGAGGGGTTATAAAGTAATTAAAGGATTTACCTATGGGGAATAAAATGTATGGGGGGGATTCACTCACTATAAATGCACTTTAGGTAGTACCATCCATCTTCCTAGAGCATTGTAGTTTATGTTAAAATAGTTATCCATTTAGAAGTTCATCCTTTTTGGGATATTTTTACATAATGTACCAGTCCAGTGTGAACCATTCCATGTCTCTGGGCCCCCTTCACCAATTTCTTGGCATGGGGTTGTGCTTTGTATAATGGCCGTCTGTTGATGAGAGGAAGGCCACAGCAATCTGAGCTAATCCACGTTAATGTTATGGAGGAACGGGCTAACTCCCCATAGGGCGTGAAGTGAGGCAGTGGTTGTGTAACACCGCACCACCATGCTAATGGAGAAAATCAGGGAGACAGTGAGAGAAACAAGCAACCAAAGATTAGAGCATTGTGTTTGTGTGGAAGTCTCATACTGTACATTTATTGGAGTGTTGTGTGACAATATTATATACACAGGCACAATATTCTCGCAATCTTTCGAAGCTTTTGCCCACCTGAAAAGTACTGTGACAAAGTTAGCATTGTTATTAAATGATGGAGCTCTGTAATGTATGGCTGATTTCAGGTTATTTAGTCTGACACTCAGTAACACTAAATAGTTCACAGAGTGACCTTCAGAAGCAATGCATATCCTCATGTCCTCTCATACAAAAAAGAACAGAGGTTAGTTTCAATATTTAACCATGCATAATATTCCATTAGTTTATTCCCTATACCATTAATAATTTACAAAAGCAGTTTGGCTGGCCAAGTAGTTTGTGTGTGTGTGTGTGTGTGTGTGTGTGTGTGTGTGTGTGTGTGTGTGTGTGTGTGTGTGTGTGTGTGTGTGTGTGTGTGTGTGTGTGTGTGTGTGTGTGTGTGTGTGTGTATGTTGTATTGAGGACCTGAGATCAACATGTGTGTGTGTGTGTGTGTGTGTGTGTGTGTGTGTGTGTGTGTGTGTGTCTGTGTGTGTGTGTGTGTGTGTGTGTGTGTGTGTGTGTGTGTGTGTGTGTTTGTGTGTGTGTGTGCGTGTGTGTGTTTGTGTGTGTGTGTGTGTGTGTGTGTCTGTGTGTGTGTGTGTATGTATGTTGTATTGAGGACCAGAGATCAACATGTGTGTGTGTGTGTGTGTGTGTGTGTGTGTGTGTGTGTGTGTGTGTGTGTGTGTGTGTGTGTGTGTGTGTGTGTGTGTGTGTGTGTGTGTGTATGTTGTATGTTGTATTGAGGACCAGAGATCAATGTGTGTGTGTGTGTGTGTGTGTGTGTGTGTGTGTGTGTGTGTGTGTGTGTGTGCATGTGTGTGTGTATGTATGTTGTATTGAGGACCAGAGATCAGTGTGTGTGTGTGTGTGTGTGTGTGTGTGTGTGTGTGTGTGTGTGTGTGTGTGTGTGTGTGTGTGTGTGTGTGTGTGTATGTTGTATTGAGGACCAGAGATCAATGTGTGTGTGTGTGTGTGTGTGTGTGTGTGTGTGTGTGTGTGTGTGTGTGTGTGTGTGTGTGTGTGTGTGTGTGTGTGTGTGTGTGTGTGTGTGTGTGTGTGTGTGTGTGTGTGTGTGTGTGTGTGTGTGTGTGTGTGTTGCATTGAGGACCAGAGATCAACATGTGTGCATGGGGGCTCCCCTGGGGAGTGGCTCCCTATGGCCGTGTAATGAAGAGCTGACAGGGAGCCACAGGGGAAGGCGCTGGTATGCTAGCCTCCTTTGTCACCCCCACCCCGGGGTTGTGGAGCTGCATGCCAGACCCCCCCGCCCTCCGGATCCCCAGGAAGGGGAGGAGGTGTGCTTATCATCATTATTTGGTAAATAAGATGTCAACAAGGAGTTTCCTTGACACTTTCAGCGAGAAAAAAAAAAGGGGGAAGAGAAAGGTGCAGAAATGAGCCGCCCCCATGCACCCCATCACCAGCACCAGCACCCCCTCACCGCAACCCCCTCCCCCCCACCACCGTCTCAATGGATCCCTAATCTCCTCTTTCATGTCCAATCACGCCTGGAGTGTCCAGGCTTCAGCTGCCATGTGCTACTGTGCCTCACCGCTCCCGGGTGTAGGGGGGTTCTCACTCGCAGGTGGGGTGAGTGTCCTGGCACGCATTTGTTTATAAAACCTACTTGTTTTGGGCACAATACTTGAACTAACTTCTTTTGAGGGAACAGTGTGAATCCGTGCAAAGCCTTTTCCCAAAGTCCTTTATGAGGCGACGGCTCCATTGAGGAGGGGGGGGACGCGGGATTACCTTCCCCTCGACAGCGGTGTGTTTCCGAGAGAGCTGATTAGCTCAGCAGTCATTGTTAAATCGAGCAAAGGCAGGCCCTAGAGGAGTGAAAAGACCCAAATAGGTGGGCCCGGGACATAAAACAGCAGTAGGAAGCCACAGCATAGGCCACCTCAAAGTTTTCCCAACATTTCTGCCTCTCCCCCCACCTCCTCGTCCTCCACCAGCACCCACCCCTCCATTCCTGAGGAAGGATGGCATGAAAAAGGAGATTAGCATACAAAATCAGAGGCGGGGTGATTATATGCTTTTTTAAGGGCCAACTGTCTTCCTCCTCAGCACCTACCACCAACACCGCCACCAGCACCAGCCCCCCCCTCTCCCCCCCCCCTTCCTTTCCCTGTCTGGACAAAGTTAATTAAACTAGTATTAAACAGTAAAGAAACCTCAAGTGTTAGGGGGCTCTTTGAGGATTACCACGTCGCCGGAGAGAAAGGGAGGTATTTGTAGAGGCGAAATTGAGAAAGAGGCTGGATGGAAGAAAGAGAGTGATGCAAAGTTTTCTCTTCTTGTTGCCTCGCCCTGCGGGGTATCAATGTGAGAACTAAAGGGTTTTTAATGCCCACTGCCATGCAGACCATTACACAGTGCTGCTGCTGCTGCCGCCGCTGGGCATATCGCTCCATACTTATTAGCCGGACAATAATGAGTTGGATTCAAGGGCTGTGTAGACATGTTTTTTTTTCTTTCTTGTCTTTAATTAAAGGTTAAATGATTTGACAGACAGAGTAATTACGTTTTTTTTATTATTTTTTAAAAGTTTTGAATGGAAAACATGCCACCAGAGGTAACTACGAATAAAGAAAAAAAAACTAGGAAATGCTGTGCAATAAATTAATAATGTACAGTACAAAGTGCTTCATTTTTTTACATTTTACAGATAAATACACGACAGGGCAGAAAAGGACGGCTGTGTTAAAGATGAAGATCTAAGCGGTATATGGAGTGGAGGGTTAGACTTCATTCGGTGACCCGCCTCGACGGAGAATGTTATATAAATCAATTGTTTTGATCATTTCTCAAAGCCTTTGTGTTTTGTGTATGAGAATAAATAAAGTGGTGCTGAGAATTTTTCCTATTTGGATAAAAACTCTTTACATTTCTCTGCCTGATGTCTTCTCAAAAACATTATTCTAAAAAGTACAAAAATATACATTTATAAATTTATATCCCAAAAAATATCCCTACGAATCTATAAAGGTTCTCCCTTCTCGTCTTCCCGCGGCGTTTCAAAAATCACCTCCTTCCCGCCTTTCGCCATTCATACAAAGGCGTCCCCATTGAAGGGGACAAACTGCTAAAAAGTGGTCTTTAAACACATCAAAAACAAAACATTTTCTAAAACCTGTTGACCCTGGGCGGTGCCGTCTTCTAACCATGCCAGCGAGGGACGGAGCCATCCGTCCCGGAGGGGGAGACCATCTTTTAGTGCTTCTTCCTCATCCGGAGGTTCTTCCTGCGGCTGGCGGGGCTCTCGTTGCCCCTGGCCCTCTGCACCTGCACGGCCGCTGCCGCCACGCCTTTCCTCACGCAAAAGTACTTGGTCACCGTCTTCCTGCACTGCTCACACTTGACTGCGCAGCACCAGTGGAACTTGCAGTTACAACTGGACACAAGCTCTGCCCTGCGCTCCTCCACCGCCAGGCCGCAGTCCCCGCACAGCCTCCGACAGCTCCTTTTCTCCCACTTGGTCAGGTTCTTGCCCTTGCGCACGCACTCGCGGCCTTCCATGCCGGGCAGGCCCAGCGTACGGTTCTCCAGGCAGTAGTCCGGGGAGTCCTCCAGGTGGACCAGCTCCTTGCGGGAGATGGCGTTGAATGTCTCGCTGATGGCCCCGCGGCTGGCGGCGCTGTTGCCGGCTCCCTTGAGGAGGTCCACCTTCAGCGCCCGCTGGTACTTGTCCTTCAGGTAGTTCCCCACCTCCCGGAACTCGGGCAACTGCAGCCAGCAGGTTTGAGTGGTGCAGCTGCCCGACACCCCGTGGCACTTGCAGGTGCGCTGCATGGTGCCCTTGACCGCCTGGGGAAAGAGAGGGCAAAGGGAGACTGGTCAATTTTCTTTCTACGCCCTATGGGAAACATCAATCATTAGGATACCTAGTATTTTTGCCTGGCATTTTGCACATGCTTTTTTCCATTAATTAGTAGGGTGGGAGTTAAGGGATCTTGCGCAAGGATGTCTAGACTGCAGGCATCAGGGTTCGAACCCAGTAACCTTTTGGCTTGGAGTGGAACAGCGTAACCCCTCCACCCATTAAACGTCAAATTAAATTGCAGTTTGTGTGGATAGATCCTCAACTCCTCTATTCAATTCTTGCCATTGAGTGTAGTTGTTTGCCAACATCTTTGGATATTTTGTACTTTTTCTAGGTACCTTGCTGTGCCATTTGAGTGGGTGTTTGTATGTGTCTGTGTTTGCGTCTGAGTGAGTGTGCACCATCATTGTCGATTGATTGATGTGTTGTCAAATTAACTGATTCCTTCTGAAGATCCTGCATTTTAAGGGAAAGAATGGGAACACTCAAAGAAGAAGCGATAAGTTCAAGGTGTTTTGTCAGCCATTGTTATGGTTCCCCAGTGTCTCCTGACTTTACCCCGGCGTGAAAACAGCTGTGGCCTGAAAAGGGAACATTTCTCTCCAGGGGCGAGGGGTGACCTTGCCTCCAAGACGAGAGGTTGAATCAAAGTTTCACATCAAGCCTGCATTGTCCCCCAGAAGAAACGGGGAGTATTTATTTAACGCGTTCATTATCGGCCCGTTGTCTGCCGGTGGAAGACCCGAGCGAAGAGCCCCATTGACTAATTGCGGTGAAAAAGAAGTTTTCTTCTCTTTCTATCCCCATTTCTATCCTGCTACAATTGATGCTCCAGGTGCTTGCGTGGATCCTCCAGCCCCACAGGAGGTGGGCGCCGGCAGGGGTAAACAAAGACCACTTCAGCCGCATGCCGGTGGTCCCCTTCAGAGTCCTTCGGGGGCCCGACAAAGACCCGGTGGTAAATGTGGGATCCGTATTGCAAGAATAAAACTAAACACTTATTTTAGAGAAAGAAGCAGGGGCAGCATAATACTGAGCACTGTGAAATGTCGGGCACCCCGGGTGCTCTAATTAAGCGTGCACCAGTGATCCCGAGATTCTTGAGGTTTGGGTGTTGTCATAAAGGGCATTCAGCGGCGATAAATAGGCCCTTCTGGTACAGCGAGCACACTGCTGTTATTATTGGGGGGACAAGTGCCACCTCACTTATCGGGGGGGGTGAAAGGGATGCATGGGTGGCACACTCGGCAGTGATTTTGAGCAGGACATTTTTTATTCAAAAGACACTTTACACGTTGCTGTGTGCCCACCGGTGGGGGGTGTGTGGAGAAGGGGTTGTCTGGCACGTTGAATGTAAGACGTCTTACTCTTGGACGCTAACACGCTGATTTTCACACCACATAGATACACAACCATACTATAGATATAAATATAGATGTATATAAATACTTCTATATATATCTATAGATATATCTATAGAGATACCAACCTTATATATGCAATCCACAGTTAAATTGACACATTTGTAAAAGAGCGTGACCAAATGGTTTGTTTTATTGACGATGGAACATGTGGGTTACCTTGCGACCGGCCTCATTGTTGTGGAGGTTCATGGCGGCTCGCGCGTCCTGTCCGGTCTCCAACGCGTCCACAAACTGCTTGGAAATGGCCTCGCCAAAGCCAACGTTGTCACTGCACCCTCCCCATAGCCACCCATGACCACCTGGGAAATGGGGGGGGGGGGGGGGGTTATTAAGCAGATTCACATCACACCACGGGAAGATCCCTCTGACGTGAGGACCCTTGTGTTCCCTTCGCTTGGTTTCTGTCCGTGGTTTTGGTGGTTTTGGCAGACTTTTGGCCAAATGTTAAGGTTCTCATTGAATTAGGCCCTGTGAAGCTGTTGGAGACACTATGTGCGATTATGCGGTTTGAGTCCTTTTTAGAGTTAGCATAATTCTCTCCTACCTCGTTGTCCATTCCGGGTGTCGTCACAGCCACAGTTGTCGAAGTCGCCCAAACTGCAGTTCCTGGTAAGTGTGTACATGACCCCCGCAGAGCTGATGGCATGGACAAACGCCGTCTCCCGATTGGCTAGTGGAAGGAGAGCGAGAGAGAGACACTTGTTTATTATCATTTCCGCCTTAAGTTAGTGGTGGGGGATCCGGTACGTCCCTTATAAAGTGACCTGTGGATTTGTGGAAAGAACACTTCTACTATCAAGGAAAGAGATCAGGAAACAGCAGATCAAGTTTCTGACTTTCATTTAGAACTTTTACAAAGTTATACAAAAGTCACGCTTGTCTGGAGAACACTTTCTCCAGCTCCAGGCCAACTGTTTTATATTCTCACTTCTGTGATTCCTCCCATAAGCTCCAAGGCAGGGGTGTTATCAGATAATGCCCATACATGGCTTCAACACATTGTTATTCTGGGATTGGTTCCATGTATCATCATCTAACTTATCAATGTCCTTGTCTGGACTGCACTTCTCACCGGGGTAATCTGTCCCTGAACAAACCGTAGGGATGCTTTGTCTATCTGAATCTGTCTGGGTGATAGTACTTGGTGTCAATTTGGTCCCCAGGCCTGAATATTAGTACACACCAGTGGCACAGAACGATGACCTTTTCTCAGCGGCAGGAGTCTCTTCAGAAGACTCTGTGTTTTTCCATGCTTATGTCATTCATGTAGCATTTAAGGCAGGATATTGATATTAATCCTTCTAAGGGTATAGTAAACGTATCCCACAGTAGCTGTGTACATGTTCATCAATGCCATGCTGTGTTAAAGTGATCAGTTCAATTAATCAGTTCAAGTCAGATGGACGTTCTGGTGAGCTTCTCATTGCTCCTCAGGAAGTGCAGAGAGAACATTGAATGACATGGAGAACATCTCCCATTTCAACCACATGATTTTAGCTTATGTCACAATTCCTCGTAACCTGGTCTTTCAAACATAACTTTGACCTTTCAGCTTTCTTCCAAGCTAGTTTGTATAATCCATATATCAACTACTCTTTCAAACCTTTTTCTTTGTTTGTGTTTTACAAACCTCCATCTACAATAAAACACATTTTCCCAGTAACTGTTAAGCATATTCTGAAGCTTCTAGATATTATCGTACATCGAGTTAAACATTGCTTTTATTTATGTGTTTTATTTCAGATTCAGAGACTAATATAAATCTCAAAGTATCGCCATAACCCGATTTATTGAGATGGAAAAAATCTAGCAAAACCCATTTGTTGCAAGCAACCCACCTGACACGTAAAAATACACGTGTGATTCATCCAACTACCTTCCCATTTATATCCATGTACATTTGCGTAAAGTCGTCAGACCCCTTCCGCGATCCGAGGCCTTAACAACACATCTATGCGGGGGTGAGATCCCATGCTGGTGGGTCTATTTGGGTGATGGAGGGGTGGTTGGAGTGGGAACATACCGCTGCGTAGGCTGCTGTGCGTGGACAACTGCAGGGCTCTCTCAGGGCAGTTCCAGCGATCCCAGGCAAACTGGTACTTGCATTCCTCGATCCCATTCTGGGCCCCTGCTGCCACGCTGCTGGAGTAGATGAGGTAGGCCTGGGGGGATGGGGGGATTGGGGGTAGGGTTAATAAGGAGACAAACCCAGGAGTCACTGTTTCTTATTTTCTTCTTCTTCTCTACGGTTTCAATTTAATGATTGTTTTTTCTTAATATTATTTCTGTATTTCAAATTATTATTTTTTGTCCCCAATAAGGATGGTGTGAGCCCTTATTGTCTGGTCCTCTTACTTGTATCTCACATAGTTCTTATGTTCTTATTGCATATTGGTTATTGTCTCCTGTTTTTTTGGTGTGTTTCATATTGTTCAACACATCCTGCTTTGAATGGTGGAAAAAAGAACGAGTTTGACGAAGCAGCACAAGAAACAACCCCACTGCAGCGCTCAGGGCAATGAACCCAGAAATAGAGAGATGGAAACCCGCTTTGTTCCTACAAAGTCCCTTCAAACCAGCTCTCGCTCATTGTCTCTCTCTCTCTCTCTCTCTCTCTCTCTCTCTCTCTCTCTCTCTCCATCCTCTCTCTCTCCCTCTTTACTTTCGATGTTGTAGACTCGTGCAGAGTCATACAAATATGAAAAATGAATACTAGAGAGAGAGAGAGAAAGAGAGAGAGAGATAGATTGAGAGAGAGAGACAGAGAGAGAGAGAGAGAGAGAGAGAGAGAGAGAGAGAGAGAGAGAGAGAGAGAGAGAGAGAGAGAGAGAGAGAGAGAGAGAGAGAGAGAGAGAGAGAGATTGAGAGAGTGAGAGAGAGAGAGAGAGAGAGAGAGAGAGAGAGAGAGAGAGAGAGAGAGAGAGAGAGAGAGAGAGAGAGAGAGAGAGAGAGAGAGAGTGAGAGAGAGAGAGAGAGAGAGAGATTGAGAGAGTGAGAGAGAGAGAGAGAGAGAGAGAGAGAGAGATTGAGAGAGTGAGAGAGAGAGAGAGAGAGAGAGAGAGAGAGAGAGAGTGAGAGAGAGAGACCCCCTTCTTTCACAGCAGTCCGCTCTAGTAGTAGCTCTCTAATGATGACCACCCACTTTAGCCATACACCCCCCAGCCCTCCCTCCCCCCCACGCCATGCCTTCCAAGAGAGGTCAAGTGTATGACGGGGGTCACCGTAAGAAATGCCAAAGGGTCAGGAATATCATTGATACATCACTGCTGGATCATTTACCCTATCCATGCGTGGAGTCGTGGACCGGAATTCAGCCTTCCCACGGCCATATTTACGACCACTATTTTTGTATTATTTTGTATGTTTTAAAATACATGCGATTAAGGAGCAGGTAGGCAGTGAAGGCCTCTTGCGTCTCAAGGAAGCCACCTAGGACCTTTGGGCTCTGGAGTCAAACACCCTGGCCGCCACTGCTCTGTCTCAGACATAAGGGACGCGCCTCTCTCGCACAGGAATTAAGACTACTGGAGTAATAGAGTAGCTAGAAGCAAACACATCTTTAGGGATGTTTTTGCTTTGTTTCTCTTAAGGGTGGGGATAAGAGATAAGAGATCAAAAGAATGTTGGCTTACCTTGGGTCCAGTCATCAGGAAATTATTCACTGACCTGGAATGGAAGACAGCTTATTAACTGTGGGAAGCGACGTGTTCATTCACTACAGAGGAATTTCTCTGGTCTCCGCTTACATCTCTCATTAGTGCACTTAACATGTTAAATCACGTCCAGAGTGATGACCGCAACACAGCACTAAACTGTGCAATACATTCCTAATCAATTTAATGCTTGTTAATTTGTGTTTAATTGGCATGCACTTTTCACACTTTTTTTCAATTCAAACATGTTGACAATTTATCAGTTTCCTTTTTTTTTATGGAGGCATAGAATACAAGGAAATAATCAAATTATCTGTTATAGGCCTCGCCAGATATCTGAACAAAGACTAAAGTGAAAGGGTCATCAATAATAAATCTATACTAATGAATATTTTTATTTCTATTTCCTTTTTGATTAAATTTCTCTCCCATGGATTTAGTTCCAGTTTCATCTTAAAAGGAAAAAAATTGTGATCACCTCAATTAAAGAAAAGTAGGCTATAACAAAGTTGTATCCATTGTTATGTTTGCAAATAAGGAAAATAAGAAAAAATAATAATAATTAATGTAAATGATACCTATTTGGATGTATTTTCTCATTTATAGAATGTAATATATAGGCTGTGAACGATATATACAGCTATATATTGTCGGGGACAATATATATATTTTGCTAGTGTATGATTTGGCCTTGCGTGAGAAAATCTCACCGTCCCCATCACCACCACCATCACCATCACCACCACCGCCACCACTAGCCTCATTGTATATTGCATGAAATAAAAGTTGAATAAATATTACTCACCAGCAACAGTAAGATCTCATGTGGGTCAATAGAACAAAAACGCAATAGAAGCCTTTTAAATGCATGAACATCCTGACAGGCGCGCGGGAGAACTCCTAAAGTCTATGCGATCTGGTGGCTAAGTAAGAGGATACAGAGCTCGCGCATAGAACCTCAGTTCGTCCTACCAAGGGTCTCGTGCGGTGCGAGGTTTGAGGGGGTTTGAGGGGGTCTGTGAAATGGAGCCACTCTCGTCCCAACAAGAGATTATCAGCTTAATTAAAGATTTTCCCCTTCTTACGCTCTCGACCAATCAGAACATTTTGCTACAAGGAGAGAATGAAATGATCAAAAGGGCACCCCTGGGCCTCGGGCCGTCCAATAGCCTGCTCTCTCCCCTTGGCGAGGAAGAGCAAAAGAAGAAGACGTTTTAATCCTTTACCAAACTGTAACACTGATCTCTTGCATATCGGGCTCTCCAACGTTTATTTAAGACATCTGTACGCCGTGTTAAAAGACGTCTTACCTGATCGACGAGGATTAGTTGAAGATGGCGAAGAGGTATTTGGATTGAAAGAGATAGCTCTGTTTGCTAAAAGAGGAAATGAAACGTGGCGGAATAAGGTGTGATTAAATCATGTGTATCATGGAGCACTGGAGCATTCTGGCTAATTTGGCAACGAAACGGATAACACATACGGGCCTATCTGTTATACTGTTCTGGTGTCCAAACAGAACATTACAACATATAGGCAAGTAGCCGATATCATTTTTGTTAATTTTTCTCTTGCTTTAATTTTGCCATTTATGGTTAGAGCAACGTAGCCCATTTAGGCCTACAGCTTAATTGTCTTATGTATATAATGTGGGATTGGACAAGGCAGTGTATGTTTTTTTAGTAGCCAGTTGCAATTTAAGATTATTTCAGAATGTCTCTTTCAGGTATTGTTCATTTTAGATGTATTTTATATTTAATTAACGTACATTTAATTTAAAGTTAAATACCCATCCTGCAATGAGTATTAACTCCTTTCAATTGTCTGTTTTCTTACTTGTTTTTTTGGGTTGTTTTCTAATTCGATGTGGTTCTAATGATAATTCTTACATCTGTCATACGCCTAGTGGGAACCACTGTACATGCTCAGCTCATTCTGAGACAAATGTGTTTCATATCCCAAACGTTTGATGATGTGTCCATTGATAGCATACACAGCGATCACCCATCCCCTCATCGGAAATATAAAGGCGAGATCCGCGGATTAAAGGCCGGATCAGATCTATATTTGCATGGCTAATCCAGACGGTCCCTACCTAACGTAACGTAAAGGGGTTATTCCCGAGACACTCCGTCTGACCTAAGGTCTCTCTCCCTGGTATTTGCGGATCTTTTTGTGTGCAAATTAGGATTAGAGAAAGGTGATTAGGAGGCTCATCTGAGGGATGTTTTTGGATTAAGATTTAAGACGAATGACAGCTACCCTACAACGATACAATGACCCATTCACTCTATGGGCTGCCAGTTTCACAAAACCAAAGAAGAATTTTAAAGAGAAATCTAACAAGATGAATACAACAGAAGACCTACTGGTTGTGACGGAGCTTTCCACCACTGAGCCTATCTGAAAGATTCCGAGAGGACTATTCAAACAGGCCTGCCCTGAAGCAGAGTCCGTGGGGAAAAGACCGACCATGAGTTCTGCCGCCAGGGGGCCCTTCAGGCTGGATCCCAATCCGTATGACATTAAATGGGCCCCATCATTGTTTCAAGATGAGACTTCCAACTTTATGTGTCACAGGTTTATATGTTAAAACATAATAATGTCTCTCCATGTACTATCGTTTTGGGCCAGGGTCCACAATGTTTGAACCCAAATGTTTCCCCAACGGAGAATGTTTTATTCAAATGTGGTAATTGGGTGACTTAAGGTCAATTATTCGTTCAACCAATCACACACCCAGGCCCCCGTAAGCTTTCTTTCTTTGTTCATTTCTTGACACGAGTAATTGTATGACTTTTGTATGTGTATTTGCATATGGCGTGCATTCCCATAAATGTTTGTGAACGGCATTGACCGAAAGAATTTCTTTACATGTCTAGTGCTGCGAAGGGGCACACGTTGTACCCTGCATTAGGGGATATTTCGGTCGGTCGTATTATGTTCTAATAGAGTGCATTCATTCACATTAAGATAGTATAAATTGCTCCATACATAAAAATAGCCTACACGTTCCTCGAACAGAACAACTGCCCCCCTCCAGTTATAACCATTTAACAACCGCCATAAGCTCCCAGAAATGCATTTAAGAGCAACATTGTTTTCAATTTATTTATTTGGACCTATGGTACTGAGAAGTAGCCTAATTCTTTGCAACTGCACAGTCATGCACACGAGGCTACGTGTCACTTCTTCTGCCATTGAAAACAACGTAGGCTACTAGGCCTACTATCTCCTCAACTATCACTCCTGCGTAGGCTGTGGCCTGTTATCCACACATAAATGTAGCTGCTCAGTGGTTGGTCCTGGGCACTTTGGCAGTGCCTTGACAACTGGCAGCCTATCCACAGCGAGGTGTTAAATGCCGTGGGGAGGATGGTGAGGATTGGGGGTGAGGGGTGGGGAGGGGGGTAGGATGGCCTGACAGCAGGCAGCCAATGGTGAAGAATGGGTTGATGTCACCGTCGGAGCAATAGCGATCCAAACTCCCGCAGACAGCAGTTTTGTGACTTTCCCACCGAAACATCGTCGGACAACTTCATTTCGTGAACGTTTGTACCCGAATATAAGTAGATTCTACGCGTCTTATTTACTTTTCACTTTTAAATGCGTAGCATTGATGTTGCCGTTGAAAATAAGCTCACCGGTAGATGGCGAAGTTGGGACTTTTTACAATTTAAATTATGAAGAAAATAACTACGATGGACGCATTCAAATCCAATTCAATTATAATTGTTAATTCAATGATTAACAGAATTGTCTGAAGATGCAGTCAACAGTCAGGGGAGATTTGTTGAAGATCTTGGAAATATAACTTCAAGGCCATCAGTAGATCCAAAATACAACAGTTAGGCCATTTGATATTTGTATTAAGCAGAAATGAATTACAGAATAAGAGGCACAATGACAGGTAGAAAATTTGGTTTATTTATGGTGATTACAGTGGGTAAACATTCCTTGAAAAAATGTGCCATTGTTTTAAGACATTTGAAGTTCAAAGAAGTTAACACTGTAAAAACAAAAGAAACTACATTGAAAAAAGCTCAAATGTGACAAATATTAAACATCTGGGACATATTTGTGCAAACAACACATTGGTAGGCAAATTTAGAGACCCGATTAGTAACTCCATATATTTAATTTATTCTCTTTTACTACATGCACCACATGTGCAGAACATTACCCATAAGGCATTGGAGTCCAAATTCGGACCCAAACATATTTTTCCAACACATGTAGCTTCTAGTTACTGAACCACAACAGCCTTCACTGAAGAAAAGTAACAAGCAGAATGATCTGTACTCCCCAGCTAATCGAGGACACAAGCTACAAGCTAAAGAAACAACTCCTCTTTCCATCCAAGAGAGACAAGTGCACCTCGATGCTTCGGTCAAGAATGCGGGAGCTAAAAGGTATTGAAATCCAAAAATAATATATATATATTTATATAATAAACCCCCTTACCAACCAGAGGTATAAATATTTGTATACACAAGTGTATCGAAATGTATGATGGAAAGAACTTCATCTTATGAATGTGGAGATCATCTTCTTTAAGAGCACCTCGGGCAGGACAACTAGCGTGTAAAATATCAACACACACACACACAATCACCCACACACACACACACTCAGACAAACACACAGACACACACACACACACACACACTCAGACAAACACACACACTCGCACTTGAGAAGGATGGAAAAAGGACAGTTGCAACGGCACACTACATCTACCAGGGTTTGGAGTTGCGATGCACAGCAGTTCGTAGTTTAAGAAAAGCGTTGTTTTTTTACCAAACCGACCAAAAAAACCAAACCCCCGGAACTATCAAACTTACCGTTTGCCCTCGACAAGTGAGAGCAAAAACCTCAGACTAGACAAATGGGAACAAATCTAGCCTCCTTCTTGTCGTAGCGTGACACAACTTCCCCTTGAATAAATTATCGTCACTATTTACTTATTTTCAGAGTGCCACCGAATATTAATAAATAGCACATGGAAAAATAGGTGGTTAATGTTCTCTAATCACTGCTTTGACCCTGGAGGTCATGCGCACACACACACACACACACACACACACACACACACACACACACACACACACACACACACACACACCGAGCGGTTGGCATATTATCCTCAAAATAATAAGCCACTTTAATTCCAGTCTGCTGTCGAATCTCCGGATACCTTCCTTGTATCATGGCTGGTAAAAATAAAATTATAATAAAGAACCAAAAAGTAGCTGTGCTTACAAGCCCAGCCAACCATCTCCGACCAACAGTCTAGACATGTCACTGCATAATACAAAATAAAATTAAATAATAAAAACAAGCTTACAGAAAAGGTATAGGACCATTTAAAGCCAATATTACTCTCAAGAACTTATGAATATTTTTTTCCAAACTCATTAACAGAAGTAGACATAAGAACCATGATAATTTTTTGTTTGTCATTGTAATTTAACTAATTACAATAACTTCTACCACAATTGTCCCACCAAAAGGCTGGCCGGAATGGTCTTGCCAAGCTTGCTCTCGGGTAGGACAAAGTTGGTATCTGTTACTGCGAGTCTCCTCCCCCCTGACCTGATCGCTCCTCAGCCACTCTTGTTGCTGGCGTCACCAGTGCGCTGTCTACGAGCGCGGATCGTTTCCTGTGATACCTTCTTGCAGTCTGAGGCCAGGCCAAGGGAACACATGAGGTCTATAAAGACAGTGGTCAGGTTCAGCCTGTTGCCAAACTCGCTGGTGGCATAGTCGAAGGGGAAAGTGTGATGGTAGTTGTGGAAGCCCTCCCCTGTGAGTTCAAAGAAGAACAGAAAAAGGAAGAACATGGATTAAAAACTGTTTGCATTGAATGCATGATGGACTACCAGCTGCAAGATTCTGGGTTTGATCCCAAATGTTGACGCATTTGCATTCTTGAGAAAGAGGCCCAATCTGTTCACTCATAACAAACAACTCCCTACAAGTAGCTTTGGATGACAAAAAGTGTCTACATTACTAAATTGTAGATATTCCTCACTAAAAATACTTTTTTTTTTATACATCAACAATGACATAATATGGCTGATAAGTCAACCTCTTTGAAGTCACTTTTACCTAAAAGACTAAATTTAAAAAATCTAGGATGTCCCTAAGCAAAAATAAACATTTGCTGCCGGATGAGCTAGTTCTTCCCCATTATAAATGCTTAGCTAACAAAGGGCACCCAATGCCTAAGGCATACATGAATTCACAGAGACATGTTAAGACAAATATTGTCCATTCTTCGAAGCAGTAAAAATACAAAAGCCGCAAAAACCCAAGTGAAAGTCAACAGAAAGCCATGGTGGGATTTCTCCTACTGTGAACAATATGCATGTTCAATATGCACACACACACACACACACACACACACACACACACACACACACACACACACACACACACACACACACACACACACACACACACACACACACACACACACACACACACACACACACACACACACACACACGCGCATTCCACTGTGAAACCATGAAAGCAACCTTTTGGTTCCTTACCCACTGCGCTGAATGCCACGAAGCGGTTCTCCCGGGGGTTGATGCCCTGGTCGTATGGCCGGTTGCCCCACATGTGTGCAGCACTGTTAACCAGCCAGGTAGCATTGAGCACCAAGGCGTAGCGCATGAGGCCGGGCACGAAGTAGCCCACTGTCAGGGACTCGCCCCACAGGTACCAGGGTACTAGCATGGGCATCAGGAAGCAGAGCAGCAGCACAGCCAACTTGTAGTGCCTGGGAGAACAAGACCACACCGGTCACCAGAAACACGTGGCTAGGAGAAGGGCCAGCTATAAGGAATCCATTGAGTTGCATCCAACTCAACCCATTGCACCTTTTAAAACACCAAGTGACTTAGAGACAATATAATCAAATCTAAATTGAAATCGGATCACATTAAATGGATTGACATCTAAAAAGGAACAACACATTAAAACATGTCAATAAATACCGGGGGCCAAATTACCATTATTTATAATTAATGAGGGTAAGATACAAAGTAAAACAATAAGGACGAGATAGTGCGAGGACAAGTAGCCTGAACCCATATGATAGACGCTGGTCGGATGAACTCTCCGATTATCAAGTGCACTGATGAGAGTAAATAAATTAAATTGGAAGCCAATTAAATTGCCCTTGATCACATTTAAAGGTGGCATGGAACACACAAGGTGGCCCGGAACAAGGATTGACCTGCTGACACCATGCCCTAGTAAATTCATCCTGGCTGTGCATGATCCCATTTGTACCGGGGGCAGTTTTTGGTACCCTCTCTGACATTTATGGTCACCCTGACTCAGACCAAAGCTTCCCGAGTGCAGATAAGGACACAATACTTCGATAGCAGACAGAAAACCTTGCAATGTTTGTAAGTGGGATCTTTATATTTGATTGAAGGGCTGTCAATGCTGACAAGAATGTGATTACACCTGTTTTGGATCCGATAGTGGCAGTAAATAGCGATTAAAACAAAAGATAAACTATTTAAATTGCCAAAGTTGGCTGGCTGCATTAAAACTCCTAGACCTATGACATTGTCCAGTATTTAAAAAACAACATCAGCACTTTAGACTTAAGCACGACTCATATTCACGATCTACAGGTTTAACCTGTTAAATGTTGGCACTGTACTTTCTCACAAATGCACTACAGTGCACTCTTGGATTTACTCGAGGAATAAGGATTTCCTGGTGCTCGAAGAATGTAAACAACTTTTACTTTTTTTTTTTCTTACGACTTACAAGTCACTCGCAGAAAGTAGATAAAAAAATTGAACCATGCCTAACCTAATGTAAAGCTTCAAGAGGGGGGAAAATGGGTGAGTTCCTCTGTACATTTCTCTCTGCCCACACACGCAACGCACAGAGAACCCGACTCTGTTCTTATGCCCACGTACCGTCTTTGGAACATGACCACCGCGTCCGCCCTCAGGTCCGACAGCTCCAGCTTGCGCCCCTTCTCCAGGACGTCGGGGTGCTTGCGGACGAGCAGCCAGCCGATGTGGGAGAAGAAGAAACCCCTCAGGGCATTGTGGGGGTCGGCGTCCGTCTCCGAGTACTTGTGGTGGGTGCGGTGATCCCTCGCCCATTCGTAGATGTCATTCTGGTCAGGAGAGAGAATAAATCGAAAGTCAACAACCGCCTCCTGGGCATGCGAGGCATGTGCACGAGATAAGGACTGCTACATAGTTGTAGTCCTTTTTACATTGCCAGGCTTGGAAGGGTTCATTTAGATATATCGATTATTTAATAAAGTCATAAACACTGCATACCACTTGTATGCTGTGTACTGTTACATGCTGGACGAATGTGACAAAACAGAAGTCGTTGGCATGTCGCTTGTTGTTATGTCATGTCTACCATACATCATGTGCACAATTTGACTTAAAAACCACCACATTATACAACTGTGTTCTTTTAATTGCAACATGCTTGCGTCGTGTTTGCAGTGGTTTAGATTGCAGAAGTTTAGACCGCAGATCTTGTGTCCCCATTATAAGGTGGGTACATAGGGAGGATTCGAGAGTTCAGAGAGCGAGCAAGAAATGGAACTCAACAATGGAAAACGTGCCCTCCCTCTGTGAACCCTCCCTCCTTACATACGCCATCATTGAGTGGTGTTGCATTTCACGCATCTGTTAATGATAGCCGAGACGTATTCCCGAACCAATCACGGACACAATCCCCTGATTAGTCAGCAATGAGCAGGGAGTGGTCAAAATTCCATCTGAAGACTAAATCTAAATATCTGTAACAGTCTATCCTGGTGTGTTGGGGGGTACCTGGAATGCCATGGAGTTAGCCAGAGCCAGGAAAACTCTCAGGGGGAAGGATGCTTTGTAGGTCCGATGGCTCCATAGCCGGTGGGCCCCGGCAGTCACACCGAGAGCACTGATAATAAAGCACACTACAGCTACAAGAGAAAGGGGGAGGGTGGATGAACAAAAACATACATTAAAGAAACCTATTGACATATACACTATCCGTTATAATAAGGTTGTTTTGCCCTGTGAGCCGCCCCTTGAGCACATCATGCTATTCCCAATTTCCCAAGCTTCTACGCAGCATCGATGTCATGTGGGAGTTATTTATTTTCAGCGCCAGAGCTGAGGGTACACGCTGGTTTGTTCTCTCCTCCAGTTGTTGTTGCAAAAGTACTGAATGTGTTTCTATGTGTGGCCAGACGACGCCGTGGAATGGAGGAGCCGGGGGCTGTGACTGGCAAAGGGCATTCGCTTGTTGCGATGCTGTCCAGCAGCAACTTACAATGGAATGACTATTGGAATGGTGATTGTGCATTGTCTTCGCTGGTGAAATAATTTGCTGTGCAGCATTGCCAAGAAAAAAAGAACAGGAGGAGATGGGGAGGGGGGATTATGCAAGTGTCCCACTGGACACAAGGGGTTCAGTAATTCAAAGCATGGCTCTGTTGTCTACTTTATTGAGCATAAAGTCTAATTCCGCTATAAAGTGCGTGTTTACTTAGCCTCAAGTCTTGATTTGAATCAGCAAAGTTAAAGAAAAAGTGCTCAAAAACATGTTGGATTTCGCCCGTCCCGCCGTCACTTTGAGCGCCACGGGAATTTAGTTTTAAAAAGGGCGACATTTATCAAGAATGAGTGTTAACGAAACGAATTAACCATTTTGAAACCACACGGATCATTCATTAATCAACAGGGGACGGTTGTTGGACCCCGTGACTGTATTTCACCTACCAGCACACTGTGTTCCGTTTCTGGAATGTAGGGAGTGACTTCAATAGATACAAACAGGGAAAGAAAAAAAAACCGCCTGCCTAGGCTGTACTGTACTGTGTAGGCTACAGTTACTTACTCCATGCAAGGGTTAAAACTGATGCGGAAGGGATGAGCATCAGTCCATAAAGCGCTCCGGAGTGTAAAAGCAACATCAATATGATGTTTCTCCAGACGAGTCTCCTCGGCGGTTTAGGACCCTCTTTTTCCCGATATGTGTCATCAAATACATCTTCAACGGTCGATAATTCCGTCGCCGCATCCCCATTATGTTGCTTGCTGGGGTTGTGGTTCCTGGTATCCGTTTCTGTCATTTTAAACAGCGGTGCTGAAAAGAGAATAAATATTGGGTACAGTATCAGATACAAACATTCAAACAACGACTTAAGAGCTGGATCACAACAGATCACTCCAATCCGGCGTGAGGAACTTCAGCGCAGGTTCTTCATGCTTTCTGACAGCGACTCCATGCATCCGATCGTTAACTACGCATTCGTTTCTGGTATTTTTTCTCCAGCGCTCAACGAGAGCGGACGAACACATCTGTACTTTTACTCACCTTTTTAAAGGGTGTAGACGTGACGGGCGTTTCTCGTTGAAGTCAAGTCGTCGCTTAAGCCGCTGCGAACCTTGTTGGTAATAACGTGAAGGATAAGATGCGAGTGAGGTGGATCGTCGACTGGTTACCTAAGGTTCTGATTCATTCTTCGACGGCGTTTCACAAGTACCCCTAGCTGCAGACAGCGGGAGTGGGCGGAACAGGCGGAAATTGATGCCCCCCAGTGCCCCATTGGTTGCCCGTTTATCTGATGTTCTTGGACGGACGGAATTCAGATTCTGTATTAGATAAGGTGATGATAAGGTTTTCATTATTGCACAGCTTGTTACAACACATTGCGAAACAGCCGTGACAGGACGATTTGGCTTCGAGACCCAATGTTGAGATGTCACTCAAACTAGACCTAACTAGGTCATTGTCTGTGGCTGGCTGGACTACGAGTAACTCGATTACAATTTGCGTTTATGATGTAGCCTGGCCCTAATCCATTAAATTTCCTGTTTGCAGATTGACATAGGCCTATATAGTGCTAGGAGAGTATAACCTGATAAATATATATCTACAGTTGAAACACTGAGTGAACTTTTCAATTTATTCATCAGTTAACGTGGGATATTATGAGTGTGACTATATATAGTCTATATATTATTTAAGAAAATCGCACAAAATCCTTGTGGTCTAAAAGAACCTGATGGATGGTTGAATAGGATGGTTAGATATATTCTTAATCATGAAATGTAAACAACCTGTAGCTCAATAAACACAATTTAATCCACAAAATAACAATTAGTAATACACAAAAAGATTTGCCGGCAAAAATTAGGCCAACCTACACTACACATAATGCTACCATACTAAACTGTTTAAATGCAAGATCTTGTTGCATACAACTGGATCCAAGTGCAAAAATGATTGTGCAATGACAGGAAAGCGACTTGAAATGTATGGTAAGCAGGGCTAATATGGATGGTAAAAAAGCAGACGCAGATTGATATCAGTGCAATCCAATGTAGGACAATAGACCTAATATCTCATCATCAATATCATATGAGCTCGTGTGGGACAGAGATATAGTGCGTTAACAGGTATAAGTGATGGTTGGATTGTTGTATAATTGAAGCATACATTATTTTCCAATATTTTGACCCAACCTAATGGCCGAGGTGCCGCCCCATGTCCCTTATCTATGATCGGATGATTATAACCCACTCAACCGTTTCGTGCCATGCACCAACATCCCAATCTCTTTATTTAAAAAATTATATCATATAGATACAGTTTATTGTGCAACAAAGTAAACACATTTGCTCATCCCATTGGGGGTGACTGAACTCGCAATGAGGGGACGGACATCAGCACTGCATTACCCCATTCAAAAGAATAATGGTAAACTATGTTGCAATAAATTACTGCACTTCTCTTGTGTTGACCTACTTTACCATTCAGCACATGAACTATAGTTAACTGAAAGTGTGACCATAATCTATTGTGAAACAATTACTTTTTTGACAATGTGACATGATATACTAGACACGTGGAAGCCCAAACAGTACCATCTAGTGGTTGAGTACAGCATTAGAGCAGTGGACAAATTGGATTGGTCAATCTAATTGGGTAGAAGAACACATTCTTCACTTGAATGAATGCAGTAGCTGTTTATGCAAGTATACACGATCATTCCTCCATTTAAAACAAAAAAACAAAAAACTAGCTAGCAGGATTTAATACCATATAAAAATATAAACATAAAGTTCCAAACCTATCTCTCAAAAAGTAACACCAGTTCACAATGCTCTGTGTGTGGGAACATATCGATTGGCACAGCCACTCTCGGGGTAAAGGCCTCCCCTGTGAGTTTCTTCTGTGGGTCCGGAGGGCAGCAAAGCTCAATGAAGTTCCTCATGGCCTCTCCATCTGGTTTACAGGAAACGTAGACCAGTCTGCGCACGTCGGGTTGGTTTCGCAACGCCCGGACCACGCGGTAGTGAAGCCCGGCTCGGGCAGGGTTGACCAAAGCCGCCATGCCGCCACCGCCACTTCCTTCTTCGGAACTGCTCAGCTGGGGAAAGATCCTGGGAAGGATCACCTCTGCTTTTCCGGCGAGAAACTGGCAGTTGAGCACACCATTGAGCGCGGCATTGTGTCTGGCGTCCTCCACCGCCTGTGGGACCAGCTCCACCCCGACGACCTGCTCCACCGCGGGGGACAGGGTGATGCCGATGGCGCCCGTGCCGCAGCACACGTCCAGAAGGGTACCACCCACCCTATCCGCCACCCCTTCCGGGAAGCACATCTCCCGAGCCACGGTGAAGAGCACTTCGGCTGCAGCCGTGTTCACCTGGAAGAAAGCGTCCGGGGAGATGCGGAACTTGAAGCTCAGCAGCTGTGAATGACATAAATGATGATCACGCAAACCGCTATGTGAATGCAACTGCTATTAATTATCATTTAGTAATATTGTTGACGCTTTAAACCCGCACTATGTAACTATGCACAACTCAAGCCACTCAAGAGTGCAGATTTAATATCCAAAGGGATTTGTCCTATTTGTATTAGATACTAAATAATGATATGTCATTATTTAGAAGGCAGGGTCGAGACATTTTAGTCAAGGGTGCCAACAGGGGACAAATTGGGGTTTAAACTCCAAACCAGAAGTCAACCCCCTAACTGCCGCAGGCTACGAAATGACTGAGCAAATATGAATTATATATTTTTCTGCTTCATTCTTTTGAGGCAGGGGGAAGTGGCAATGGTATCTTTCAAATACATCATTTCTTTCAATACTTAGAATACTCTCTGGTTTACAGTATGTGGTGGAACAAGTTCCTGTGTGTGTTATCAGAACTCACCTCTTCGTGTATATGTGCCTGGCCATACAAGAGTTGGTATGGGGATTCTTCGTGATCACAGCGGGTCATGGAAGTCTCTTGGAAGAACAGTGAGTAGAGCTCACAAATGGCTCCCGGGCCCTTTGTGAAGTAATCCACAAGGGCTTGTTTGTGAATTGCTATCTCCTCTGGGACAAGTGTTTGTGGGTGAAAATAGACTATAACCATAGTGTGGCCCTTTGCATTGGTCCTGACCGTGACCTCTCTCCAGTGACCTCCTTTATGGAACAGAAGGCATGAATCTAAGGGAGATAGACGAATGAATTCTTGGTAGCATCTGGCCACTTGTTTGTGCTTTTCAGGCATGTTCAGAAGGTGGTCTCCATTGACGCAAATAATGTTTCGGTCCCTGCCAGTACCAACATAAAACCCGACTGTTTTAGGGTTGCCATCCACGCCTTTGTTGACAGAGAATGTAGACTTATTGCGATAGAAGTCCCTAACTGGTGATGGCATTATAGGCAGAACAGAGAAGCCCGACGTATCGTTGACCACCGGTGATTGCTGAGCTAAGATTAAATGGGAAAGCTGGGAAGAGAATTGTTTCAGTATATTTTCCTGGTTTTGCTGTTTGATGTGAAGTTGTTCATCATAACTGAGCCTCCAAAGGGGTGTCACAGCATCAGCCAGTCTGTCTTCCCAGGACATGCTTTCATCGAAAGCTTTCATGTTTTGTTTCTTTCTCCGTATTTTCTTTGGCGGTTTGACTTTAAAAATATCAACAGTTGATATGCAAAAAAAGGACTTCCATAGAAAGCCCTGGAGCTGACGTTGAAAAGTATTGACCGGCTTCATGCATGGGACTGTCAAAGCCATATTATTAAAATATTAAGGCAACGAGGAATCACAGTCTCACCAAAGTATGTTTACAATAAATTGAGAACAAACGTGTTTGACTCGCAGAGAGGGAGTGGTTGCGACCACGGTTTGCTGCAAAAAAAGTTTATCCTTCAGAAACGCTTAGAGATGACGTGTCCGAGACGTGTGCGTCACCTTTACGCGTCCCGGGGCAAGTAAACAGTTCCGCTGTGTCGCGATGGACTCAAACAAGGACGAAGCCGAGCGGTGCATAAATATCGCTCGAAATGCGATAAGCAACCACCAAGCGGAGAAGGGCAGACGTTTTTTGGAAAAGGCACAACGTTTGTATCCAACAGACCAGGCAAAAAGTATGTCGAATCAATGCCTGCCTCCGCTGCGTTTCTTGTTTCAGTCGGAGGGCCAACACTTCCAAATCCAGTCAGCTAATGTTAGCATCTCGAATCAGCACAAGCTGTTCGTAGATGAAACTGGTATATGTAGTTCTTTACTTCGGCCAGTGTTATCCTCCTCCTATTGTTCATTAATCCAGACTTTTGATTAGACTTAGACCCCATTGCCATGTTTGTGGTTGCAGTTTGGACAACACTTTCATAGCAATATAGTTAGCTGCTACGTTGCTAGTCTTAAGCTGCTTGAACTCAAAGTGTGTTGCTTAGTACCGGTATTTGAAAATTAATTGGCGTATCTGTCTGTACTGATATAACGTCCTTTCTTTAATAGATCTATTAGAGTCGTTATCACAGAATGGAAAGCCCCCAGACAGCAATGACAATACTATGAACGGAGATGGACCCAGAATGAAACATCGCAGCAAAGCAGACGAAGCGAATGGGTCAGGAGAGGGGGCCGCCGAGACATCCAAACCGTATACGGCAGATCAGCTTGACGCGGTCAAAAAGTGAGCTTGTGTTAACCAGGCTCAGTCAATGATGCATTTTT
The DNA here is from genome assembly GCF_902167405.1 of Gadus morhua. Taxonomy (NCBI): domain Eukaryota; kingdom Metazoa; phylum Chordata; class Actinopteri; order Gadiformes; family Gadidae; genus Gadus; species Gadus morhua. Next base: position 11,574,454 of record NC_044062.1, read on the forward strand.
TATGATGTGGCTGAAGTTCCCCGGCAGGTAGCTGTATCTAGGACCAGTTCACCTCTCCAATGACTTGAGTTGTGCAACATGTCCTGCTGTAGCTATGTTATGGGTTTCTGTTATCACGTCTGTTTCCATAACCTGATCTTGTTCTTTGTTATTATGATGATTGTGCGCTTAAAGGATCAAGAGTTGTAAAGATTACTACCAAATCCTTGGTGTTGAAAAGGATGCAGTGGAGGAGGATCTTAAGAAAGCGTACAGGAAGCTGGCTCTGAAATTCCATCCAGATAAAAACCACGCACCAGGAGCCACGGAGGCCTTCAAAGGTGAATAGCTGCTGTCCCTCTATCATAGCATGATAAGTACATTGATTTACTATGATCGGCCAAGTCAGTAGGTTTATACAACAGAAACACTGATGGGGTTAGGACCAAATTATACTTCTGTGTTGAATAGTCAATTTAGGTATGCCGTGGGTAACTCGCAGGGGCACCCTTCAAAAATATGGAAGCACAGACTTTCCTGCTAGGTTTTCCAGTGAAATTATGATGGACTGTTTAGGTACGCAAAAGTAATTAGAAAGAAAAGACAATAAAAAAAAAAGTTCATCTTTGCAACAGATCACTGAATTAGAGTTATTGTGACTTTTGGCGGATTGAATCACCATTGCAGAAACATAAATGCAATCACTGACTCAGATCTGTCGCACCTACAGTGGTATTTCAACATAGAAAAATGGTTGTCGCCCATGGGGATCAATTCCCACTGGGACTTCCCCCAATCTAAGAATAGACACATTCATGTTGTTATCGTGGCTCCCATCTTTTGGATAGCAGTCTAACCAAATGTCCTGTATTATTCATATGGCCATGTGCTCCTGTTTCTGTGAAACCAGCTATCGGGACTGCCTACGCGGTGCTCAGTAATACGGAGAAACGGCAGCAGTATGATCAGTACGGGGAGGAGCAGTCACACCCCACCAGACAGAGGCAGCACCAGCGCCATGACTTTGAGGCGGACATCTCTCCAGAGGATCTCTTCAACATGTTCTTTGGGGGCGGATTCCCATCCAGTAAGGACTATTTTGTACTTGCTGCTGAGGTGGTCCCCGTTGACGCGAATTATGTCTTGGTCCCTGCCAGTACCAACATAAAACCCAACTGTCCATAGAATGACTCCACCTCTATGTTGACCGGGAATGTAGACTTATTGTGATAGCCCTACCTAACCGGGGATGGCATTATAGGCAGAACAGAGATCCCATCCAGTCAGTACTGTTTACCATTCACCAACAAACTCTGAGAAAGCTATCGTGCACAATGTTTATTTCACCACTTTGTGGCTTGTTGGCTGAAATAAAAGGTGACGTAGGTACGATCCCAGAGATGTAAAAAGTGAGTGAGACGGTGTTGGAGAGCAAGCTTTTGAAATCAACCAACCCCAAAAAGTCCCCTCTTTCTCAGGCCCGTCCTCCTTACGTTTATCCCCCATTGAGAAGTGTTTCATTTCAAATTGGCAAGAAGGTTTCCAAGAACGAATCACGGAGGAGATGACCTGATTGGTCCGTAATGAATGGCCCTTAGTGCCTGTACAAAACATGCAAAAAGTAATAAACACAAGCAAATTAGGACAACACATCGCTGCAATAAAACCATTTGACAAAGGAAGGGCTTCCAGGGAGACACTTAAAGTGATGGACACGCTTGGTGTTGCCGTAAAAGTTTTTGAGTCATGGCCTTATTAAATTCGACAATCTGTTTGTGGTGTTGGAAATAAATGTAAGTGTTTTTGGTTTGTTTTAACATTGTGGATCGTATGATTCAGATATTATTACAGTGTCACTACGTGTTCATTTCTTTTAAGTGTACTCTGGACGCACTTCCGTTGACATATGGTGTAGTTGCAGTTGGTTTCTGTGTTGTATTGTCTGGTTTTTACCGACTGTTTTCTAAATGTGGCAAATGTGTTGCCCAATTGATGAAAATGTTTTCTTAGTTTACTTGTGTTTTGTCTATTTGTATGCGTTTTCTTAAGTTACAGTGTGTCTGGGTCCACTTGATGAAGTTGTGTTCTTAATTTGCATGTATATGTCCATTTTTTTATGGGTTGTCTTTAGTTGCATTGTGCTGAGCTCTCAGGGCCAGCAAGGAAATTGGCCGAGGGTAAAATCTATTAGCTCATACAGAGACAGGCATTTTTACCTCAAGACAGATATTCTCACAGTGCATTGCCTTTGAGTGTCATCAAACACGACACTCAAAAGTGGTCTCTAATGTTGCCTTCAGCACTTTTTTTTTCTTTAAGATATGCATGTTTGTTACTGGGCTATTTCATTTTTACTAAATAATTTGATTTTGGTCATCATCTCCTAGTATCTCTACACACGTTCACATGTCACTTTGACGTATGGTGAAAGCAGGATTGACCGATCGGTATAGCAGCCTGTTTGAACTATCGCTGATGTTTACCGACTGATTAAAAGTTGCATGTGGGCTGTGAGGTGTCACAAAGAGGTCATGTGTATGCAGCTCCTCGTCCTGTCCAACCAGCTTTCAAGGGCTGACGTAGAATCAAACCCTTGCAATCATACGATTGACAGACGTGTTCCCCTGAAAAAAAACATGCCAAGCCTCTTTGGCGTGGTTCTTTTCTCCTTATCTCAATGCTTTTACATTTACATTTATTTCACTTTTATATATACATATGGCTTGATTTTACTTTCACTGCTGTCTTTCTTTTCTTTAAGGCAATGTACATGTTTACAGAAATGGCAGAATGCACTTTGCAAATCAACACAGACAAGAAAGGAGAGAGCAACAAAGAGAGGCAAGTCTTGTGTGTTTTGATGTAGCACACTACGTCTTGGACGTTAGACGGTCTGCAGAAGAGCACTGCGCCTAACATCTACGGTCATGGGTGTGTAGTACTGCACTGAATCTTTTGGGCAGCTCTCTCAACAAGGTGATGTGTTTTCTCTCCACAGGGAGGCCTGGCCCTGTTTATCCAGCTCATGCCCATCCTTATCCTCATCGTGGTTTCTGCTCTCAGCCAAATGATGGTCTCCCAGCCCCCCTACAGCCTTAGTTACCGCTCGTAAGCCCTTTAAAAATGGAAAAAGTTCATTTTGTTTAGGTCGTGAAGTCCGGCAGATGATTCATCCTTTTCCTATCGTTTAGTTTGTGCCCTCATATTCTATTGTTTCAATGTTTCGCCAGTTCATCTGGACACGTTCAAAAGAGGCATACGTCCGTGCTGAAGGTGCCTTTCTACGTGGGAGAGCGCTTTCATGAAGAGTACTCTGGAACTAACCTGAAGCAAGTAGAGAAAAGTGTGGAGGAAGACTATATCTCCAACCTCAGAAACAACTGCTGGAAGGAGAAGCAGCAGAGTGAGTTTGCCTGATCTGGTTGGTTTCTGTGGAGTTCATTTTATGTTTAAAATCGTTTTTTCATGGTGTTTGTGCTTACTCAATGCAATATTCTTTCACTTAAATAACAAGGTTGTATGAATAACCTCTTGACTTCTTATTTGAAATCTTTTTCTTTTTGTCAAATATCACTTATAGTAAAATAAATGTGGGTTAAAATTCAACCTATAAAGTCTATTCCAGCAGTTGAATGTATACATATTGTGGAATATATTTAAAATGTTTATCTTGCACCATTGCAACCCACTGACGTATGTTTTTGGATGTTTCTATTTTTCTTTGTCTTTCCAGAGGAAGGCCTACTGTACCGTGCCCGATACTTTGGAGACTCCGATTTATACCAGAGGGCACAGAGAATGGGAACCCCCAGCTGCTCCAGGTTGTCTGAGATACAGGTTCTAATCCATGGCTAGAAATCATTGACGCACATTAGGGTGAGTGGCTTAAAAGACCCTGATTGTTATCCTTGGCTAATATGTTCCAAGTCCTTTGTTTGTCATATACTCTGTATACTAGCGTAATGTGGAGTGAAATAACCTGCATCAAAAAAATATGTATGCAATGTGATTGAAATCATGTCACATTCATTAATGATGCACCTTTCCATCCTGTCCCCATGGCTTTAATGAATTAATTAATGAATCTATCATTAATGTAAGCACTCCTGCACATTGCTAATTTTCTCCCTTGTTTTCTCAGGTCATTAGAAACTTGAATTGAATTAGAAGAAATATGTTGGCGCAACTCAAATTGGAGTATATGACTGCAGCAAAAAATACCGTGAAAATCCGAAAACTACCATTAGCATTGTGGACAACAGATTTCATCAGAGGAAGCCCTTTGCAACTGCTGGCTGAATTCTTGCAGGACTGGGACATGCTGTGAGTCGATTGTTGACATTTTTTTTCCTATAGTGTCTTCAAGATGGCGTCCAACTGAAAAGATTTAAAGAAGGCAAAGAAGAGAGAAAATGTTGTCTATTTGAATGGCATATCAATAATGCTAAGATTTCACTGTCTATATCCCAAGTCTTTTTTTTTTTTTTTAATGAAAAAGGAAAAAAAGAATCCCCTGGCCTTCTTGTAGATGGGGCACCTGAGCCACTGACTAAATATAGTAATTTTTATAGTTCATACCAATGTAAATATAAATTTACTTTTAACAGTGCAGGATTCAATTGCATTAAGATACAAATCCTTCTATAATTTAATGTTATTCTGTGGGTTTGCTTGTAGCTTGTTCGATTATGATTATCCAGAATCAAACAAACCTGTATTTATTAAATTAATCCCGCTAAAATTGTATTAAAGTTTGTTGAAATAATGTTTCCCTGTGACCGTCTTTTATAACCTGTCTATTATTGCTGGGTAGTTTGGGAGGGCAAACACATTTCAGAGACAATTTTGGAAAATAATTTATTTATTTTTGTCACTGCAAAAAGACATATTTGACTATCAAATACATGCAGATGGTGTAGCTTCCAGTAATTCATATTCCAAAGATGAGCACTGAACTGTTCCATACCCACAACGCCCAGCATTATATCATTCATTCAACTAGAAAAGCTGCCATTAAACATGTCAGTTGGTCCTGCAATTTTTTTTTGGTATGGGTCTACAGTGCTGAAGACAACATCTTCAATCACTCGACCAGAAAAAAAGCTTTTCTCGTTTTACATTAGTATAATGTAAGTCTATTGCATATTGAAAATAACTACAGTGCTTTAACAAGATATCTGTTCTCCTATATAAGGACCCTTTTAAACTTGTAACCGGTCTTCCCCTAGTAAGAGTGCTTTTGATGGCGTTTGACTTTTACATCCATCGTTATAACAGCAGGAGACACGTTGCTCAGCAACACACCTCAACCACCAGTTCTCCTGAACAGTACAACTTCCTTTTGATGGCCCGGAAGCTAGGACTGAGTCTGAGGGTTTTAGGACGTCGGGCGTTGGCACTTTGTGGAGTGTTGGTCTTGAAGAGTTTTTGAACTTTCGGCCAGAACCCCCCGGTATTCGTCCTCAGCACTAGGGTTACGTGAAACGTTGGTACGAGGCTTGCATCCACAGCTATTTGCTCCACGCAGCACACGTCTCCCTGGCCTCCATTGTCGACACACAGGTCTATAAGCGCCCCCCGGAGGCCGCAGGGCTCAAAGGCAGCCAGATGGACGAGCTCTTGTCCGATGCTGTGCAGCAAGCGGTCAGGTAGGATCAGCTTTGAGCTGCCGGCAGCTCCCAGAGAAGCGTCGCTCAGACTGCGAGCTATGGTGGCCACTATCTCCTCAGACAGCGTTACCTCCAAAGGGTCGAAGAGGACGCTGCTTTCTGACTCGGAAAGTGATAAGTCTACCACAGATCCTAAAACAAGATCAAAGTTTAAGGGTTAAGGGTGAATGAATTGTCAATTCAATGTAAAGAAACGAACAGTCTGAACGAACGTCATTCAGACTGTAATGGTTTAAGACCCGTTAGATGTGTTGCACCTTGTCATTCGGAGATAAAATAAAAAGCAGTTGACTCCTGCAACCCTTACCAGTAGGACTTTTTCTGCAGTGCTCTGCTGTTGTTCCCGACTGATATGTCCCTTTTAGTTCTGCCAGCCTTTGTAGTAGACTGCCCACTGACAGTCGTTTGGAGACCCTGTCCTCAACCGGGGACGGGGGGAAACTGCCGTCCATTGATTGCGAGCAAGAAAACGACATATTTAATACAAAGGAAAAAGTGTTACTGTTAAAACAAAAAGTGCTTGGCTATTACCCCTAACCAGACCAGACCAGCTGGAAAACACTGGAAACAATGGGACAAAGCCTTAAATACCCATGCCTAAAGGCCCCTCCCATATATTTGTTCAGCCAATGATCGTTCAGAACACGTCTCTAACTCTGCCTGGTAACATTTGGTCTACACAGCGACACCCCCCCCCCCCCCTATCCCCCACTCCCACTCCCCTAACTTTCAAAGGACTTGTCTATAAAGCGATTTGAATATCTTGCTAAACGTTTCACACGTCTAGCACGTATCTTGAAACCATTGATTTCAACATAGATTGGCGTCAGGACTTGTTTCCCCTTAAACCTGTTTTGAATTATGTAGCCTAACGTTACCTATCTAAGCAAAGACATGTGTCACACTTTGCAATGTCATCTATTTGCTAAATAAACTAGCCGATTATTGATAAAAAAAAGGCCTATTTGGTAGACTCCAACAGACCGCACACAGTAACTTTAAATGATAAAGGATTCACACAATAACTTGGAAGAACAAAGGATTCAGAAAATGAGTTTAGTTCTACGATTTAGGACACGTAGACTTTCAAACATTTATGTCAAATCTAGATTATAAAAATGTTACTAACAGCTTCATGAATGTTATAACATCTCCACATGGTGGCATCAGTACACCGCCCCTGACGGTCAAAGTAGTGATGATTCATTCGTTTCTCGACAAATTAAGAGCTGCGTTCAAGCACGTCTTCACCCGACGTCCACCGCATTTTCTTGTGGTCCGTTATTAAAAGTAGGAAAACAGATTATGTCAGAATTATCATTTCTTTTTACATGATTAAAGCCATTATTGGAGCCTACATTGTCTAGGACAGCTTGACATTGTTAAACACCGTTGTTTTATATTTTATTGTGCAACACTTAAAATGCCTTCCCCAATATACTCCCATAAAAAGTAAGGCCTACATAGGCCTATATTGTAGCGTACGAGGGAGAAAAGGGGACACATCCACACGGCTTTTTGCTCTTCTTGGAACACGATGAATGAATCCACTTTTGTTGATTAATTCGGCCAGCGGTGCATGGGTCATGGACGGGTTTGCCTGTCTGTAACTATAGTAACACCGGGCTGATGCGAAGTCCAGTTCACTCAACAAGGGGGGATGAAGTAGCCTTAAGATATTATTTGTATCCTCAGAAACAAGATATAGTAGAATATACCAACTGTTTATCTCCATTAGTCTAGTTTATCCTCTCCCTCTAGTCTAGTCATTCAACACCGAGCAGTGTCACTAGTCTCTGTGTCCTTGTGTGTCTGCGGCACCTGAGAGAGAGCTGCGGTTCTTCCCATGGTGATTTATTGCTCGAGGTGGCAGAAACGGATCTCCGCCCCTGCAAGACCATCGATGGGGTAATCCAACCTGAGGGTGCGGGCACATGTTCTTTATCATCCAATTAATTAGTTCGAATCTTTCACAGCGTTTTCGATGTAGTGCTTATAGACATTTTTTCTGCTTCATATGGTTCCTTCATTTTGGCTATCTTAATTAGTCGTCTACCAAACCACTCTGTACATTATGGTATGCGAATCCTATGCAGCCTTTATATATATAGCCTATATATATATATATATATATATATATATATAGCGAGATTTGCTAAGATGTGCAAATGTTGCCATCCCTTCAAATCCAGTTCTTTCTTGGATAACGGGGGCTGGACTGACCGTAAACTATAGATTAGTATTCGGCTAAACTGTTAAGCCTGCCCCGACCCCTTGACCTTACTGTTACTGGCCACTGAATCAAAACATTTGTGGGTCTTCTTTTTTTTCAGCCATCACCCTGGTAAACATGGACTGATCCAGAATTAACACCAAACGGTTGCTCACCATTTGGTGACTGAAAACATAAAAACATTCAGGGTTGCAAATTAAAGCAATGAGTTTTCAGATTGTCAATATTCGGATCAAGTAGGATAACTTTCTGTTGCTTTAATTTAAACGTTATGTCGGTTATATATGTCAATGTAGGTAGGCTATATTTATTTGTCTATATTGGTTCACTGCAATTGGGCTGCCAATATCTAACGGACTTTAATAAATATAATTTTTCCTGCTGATTTTCGTAGACAGAAAAAATCCCAAGTAAATTGCACACGTATGTCTCTCTGTCTCTGTCTCTGTCTCTGTCTCTCTCTGTCTCTGTCTCTGTCTCTGTCTCTCTCTCTCTCTCTCTCTCTCTCTCTCTCTCTCTCTCTCTCTCTCTCTCTCTCTCTCTCTCTCTCTCTCTCTCTCTCTCTCTCTCTCTCTCTCTCTCTCTCTCTCTCTCTCTCTCTCTCTCTCTCTTTATATGACTCCCTCCCCCTCTCTGTCTTAGCTTTGTATAGGCATCAAATCTAGAGTCGATGACAGGACCACGGGATCACAGGATCACATTACAATCAGCAATTTCCCTTCTCCTGCTTCACGATAATTAGATTACATATTTTCCTACCGGCAGCTCTCTTTACTTGTGCTCTTTGATTGATGCAATTGTGAAATCGAAAATACAATTATGATCGAACTTGTTGATACACACCTGTGTTAACCCCAAAGTGTACTGTTGTCCTCTTTGTTTGTGCACCATTTAATTTGATTTGCATTCAAAGCTTCACCCTTCGTCCCTCTTTCAGGCAGCTGAGTTAAAGAGCCCATAAAAAACACTGTTTGGGCTGCATTTCAGTCAACATTAATTCTGTATTCTGTTTAATCTTTATCTATTTCTGTATATCTATCTATATCTCCATATATGTGTGTGTATGAGTGTGAGTGAGTGGGTGAGTGTGTGTGTGTGTGTGTGTGTGTGTGTGTGTGTGCGTGTGCGTGTGCGTGTGCGTGTGTGTGTGTGTGTGTGTGTGTGTGTGTGTGTGTGTGTGTGTGTGTGTGTTTGCGTGCGTGAGTTCGTGCGTGCGTGCGTGAGTTCGTGCGTGCGTGCGTGAGTTCGTGCGTTCTTATCGGTAATGTATATGACCTGAAAGGTGTATGGATGAATTACCCACCCGATCAGTTTCATCTCATAAGTTAACACCTCCCTATCTATTTCTGCCCATCTTTCGCTCGCTCTCTCTCTCTCTCTCTCTCTCTCTCTCTCTCTCTCTCTCTCTCTCTCTCTCTCTCTCTCTCTCTCTCTCTCTCTCTCTCTCTCTCTCTCTCTCTCTCTCTCTCTCTCTCTCTCTCTCTCTCTCTCTCTCTCTCTCTCTCTCTCTCTCTCTCTCTCTCTCTCTCTCTCTCTCTCTCTCTCTCTCTCTCTCTCTCTCTCTCTCTCTCTCTCTCTCTCTCTCTCTCTCTCTCTCTCTCTCTCTCTCTCTCTCTCTCTCTCTGGCGCGCGCTCCTTAACGCTCCCTCTCACACACACACATACACACACACCCTCCCTCCCCCTCCGTGTGGTGTCCGCCCCTCTCCCAAGCAAACGCAGAAGCATCCCCAACCTAATCAGGTCGTCACAGGTTCGCTTCAGCCTCAGCATCATCACCACCACCACCGCCACCATAACCTCCACCACCTAAAAAGGGCACAAGCCTCCATCGGTGATATATCGGTGTTATCGGGGGGGTTGTCTATCTGCCATCATGGTTCGAAAGATGGATACCCGGTGCCTTCTCGTCCCGATGCTGGTGCTGGTGGGCTCCGCGACCTACTACCAGACCGCCGCAAAGAGCATAGAGGATGCTGAGAAGAAGGGGAATTTTATGGAGGACGAGAAGTGGCTGTCCACCATTTCCCAGTACAGCCGTAAGATCAAGCACTGGAACCGCTTCAGAGACGTGAGTCCGCGTGTTGTGTGTTGTGGGAGAGATCCGCGTTAATGCGGTAAGCTGTGTTGACGGTGGGGAGGGCGAACATCTGCTGCGGGCAGGCACCGTGATTCACCTTATATCTTCACTGATCAACGCCTCCACAGCTGAGGCTAATTTTCACACACTTTTAACACAATTAGGTGTAAACGGAGAGGTATGATCCTGCTTGGAGTAAACATTGAAAAGTTTTTTCTGGCTTACTCATTGGATATTATGCATGGAAAGTGAACACAAATGTTGTCATTTGGCTGTTGCGGACAAGAGTCAATGCAAAGCCTGCTACTCGGATAGGAAGAGGCTACTACTATAACCACTATTCGAGATCCAATGTTTAAGAAGGTTGCTGGGGCCCCCATGAAGCTCTAGCAATGCACTGCTTACATTCACTTGTATGTTGTGTGCTTTTGCACTGTGTATTTGTTCTTGATGCATCTTGCATCTGCGGTTTTCTTAATTGTCTAGCACTTGATTGAACAATAAGAACAAAACAGTAACAGAGGTGTCCCAATTGATGTGATAGGGTGCTTGTGGATGTGCAAATATGCACAATCACACACCTCTTGGAACATCAGAATAATCATAACCATCGGTTGTAATGTGATCTGCTGTCGCAAGTTTCGACACCACTGTAATAAGATTATCAATGATCCATCTAACACATGCTTAGTTTGGCCGATTGCCCCGTTTTATTAGATCATCACCTGGATTGTGATTGATGCTCATTTGACTGTGGGCTTCCTGATCTTATCCAATAGGAACACCTGATAAGAAAATGTGTGAACCATCTTGTGTAGTAGGCTTACCTGTGATGAGAGTATTTATCAGAATAGGCCTAAACCCTTTCGTGGAAGATAAAACCCCACGAAAAATCCCACCCTCTTTTTTCCCCCTCCTGCTGCGTGAGGGATTAAGTAAGTGATTTCTGCTGTGCCTATTTGTGCAGCACGTACTGTACACAAACCTGTGACATGATTAAGGGGGAATTATTGCAACACTACTGCACCGTTTTCCTGCTCCCGCACTACACTAAATGAGCATTAATTGTTTATGCCAATTCAATTGCAGATAGGCCTATAAATAATATCAAAACAATGAGTTGATCACATGCACACTCACACATACGCTCTTTCAGTGATGTGTAGATGTTTCATTTTATACATGTGAAAATATACAGTGCAATACACTGCCTTATAGGTTTCATATAGAGATCACTGTATAAATAGATATGTCTATATATAATGTATGGGTTTCATTCCCAGAGGTACTTACTCATTACTGATATACTCATTACCATGTCCATATAGCTGTTGGCACATCATTTAGATGTGTGTGTGTGTGTGTGTGTGTGTGTGTGTGTGTGTGTGTGTGTGTGTGTGTGTGTGTGTGTGTGTGTGTGTGTGTGTGTGTGTGTGTGTGTGTGTTTTGTCTGCGTGAGTCTAGGTGTGCGTGTGTGCATGCATGTGTGATTTATACATGTGATTAAATCCATAGTATAGGAGGGGATGCATGTCGTCTTTTTGTCATTCAGTCATTGTAATGTTTTTTTCAAAGACACAACAGTAGTCATCTTGATGATGTCGAGAGAGAGAGAGAGAGAGAGAGAGAGGGGCGAAGAAACATTACACACACACATCATCATCATCATTCCAGAATCTCCCAGGGCACCGTCGATAGAAACCACTTTGATTTAAAGCGTGGTGCTGTACAGAAACAGCGACTCTGTGATGTGCTTCTGTGATGGAGACTGGTTCTCTTGCGATCTGAGGGTCCTTTCAAGACCGTAAGAAATTAGGAAGAAACGGCACCCAGTGTGCAATCGATGGAGAAGATTGGTGCCATGAATAATCGGAATCGGTTTATTAGCCCAGTGTGTTACCCCGCAAGGAATTAAAATGAAAGGATTTTGTATTGGTGCACTGCTACATAAAGGACTACGAAACACATTCTATCATTAAAGGAAAGCATGTTTGGTGCTGCTTCACATTTTTAGCATGATTAGCACTAATAAAACACTATCAAATGTAAAACACTGTATATAAGACAAAACATATATTGTACATATACATATTCATACAATTGTTAATTTACGTACATTTATTGTGCAGTATCAGCAGAGAAATATGCTGATATTGAGGCATATACATACTGTCCTTTTACTTTGGTCACTGTAAGATATTCAGACAGGGACCACTACACAAGCAGTTGTGTACTGATCCTGAAACATGCAACGTTTAACCGAATGTTGAACTCACTCCTTGCAAGTATATTTACTTTTGCTGTTTTACTTCCCATAATCTACCCTCTTTTGTTCGGCTAAAATCAAACTCTCGGTCTTTTTTAGCTAAAAAACAACAAGGAAGACAACATTGATTTTCTGGCAGTTATGGGTTCTTTCTACACGAATGCCCTTGACACAGATCCCACAAATTATACAAATTCATGTTGACTTGCGACGTCCCCCGAGAGCCGAATGCTGAATATTAATACATCAAGGGAGAGATATAATGGATGCTGTGAGACATGAAAGAAATACCATTTCTCATATTTATTCACCCTCCCCACCCAAACAACCCCACCCCCACGCACTGCAGTCCATAACGCTATCGGGATGCGCTTTGCTTTCAGATAAAAAAAATAAAAGAAAGGTCTTTCACTTAATTAAAACAGACACCACTTTCAATTCAACCCAGGGCCTGGTGAATCTGGTGGAGTGAAAAGATGATTAGATGTAACAGTTACAATAGACACATGACTGAACGCTGAACCTAAAACCCTTTAAAGCTCCTCTTTAATCCGACAGGTCCGTTCAGCGCTTCATTCCAGTAATGCACCGAAATCCATAAAACGATGAGGGAAAAAAATACGCCGCCATGAAACACTGTAATGGTGATTGATATTACGGGACAGCTGGCGTCTTATTGGCTCAATTGAGGTACTGGATGTTCTGTGACTTGTGCAGGGAGGAGAGGTTAGGCTAGTGGTCAGGGTGTTAGTGTGACCCAACCCAAAATGTAATGGATTCCTACTTCGTACCGCAATGTCCGCAGTCCACCTGTAAGTATCCTTGAGGGAGAAGCAACGTAGAACTAGCTGCTCTAGGAAGAAAGAGTCCAAATGGTACAGCGTAATATACGTAAATACACATTTTCTCTTTAAAGGAAACAGCTCACAGCATGCATACACACCATGTCAGTTTTGTGTAAGGTTGTATGGAATAACGCAAGAGGCAATATGGAACTTGCAATGGCGATAGGCGATGACATTCAGTGAAAGAATAATAGGAAATGTACCCTTGCAATGAATCCAATGTGCAATCCTGCTGCAATTTCGACCATGTACTGTGGCAGCAGACAATCCTAGGAGATCTGTGAAAAGACCGGAGAGAAATGATTGCTACTCTCTGTCCTTAGGACATGTAAACTACATGCATCCACATGCACACCACGCGTGCATGTGATCACCAGGGACTCACATTCAGCCCTGTGCAAGGGGTTTGTCATGGACAGCCGTACCCCAATAAACAGGAAAACAAGGCCTTGTACTTCCATATTTTCGTTCTGTGTGTGTAGAGCGTTTTGGCCGTCTCAACTTCACAATTAATAGTATAAAATATGGAGCTGAGATTAGCTTGTTCATGAAATCTTTGAGCATATCTCTTGTTAATATGCAGCTCAGGGATGCAGTCGAAGGTTCAAATTTTCAACCTCAATTTCTTCAACAGGGTTTCTCATTGTTTTACCAACGCAGCAAAAGTAAAATTGCCTGCAGGGTTCAGTTTGGTCAATAGAAGAATGTTCTCATAATTTCACATGGTAACTGTGAAATGATTTACCCTTTTCTCCCCTTTCTCTATTTCTTTGGTAATACTCTAAAGTTTAAAGATCCCTATTTAAGGACAGATGCCCCTTGGTACAGTCCAAGAAGAGGGGACAAGGGAGTTAACCTATTCTACCCTACATCTGGGCGGACACTCCCAATACTGAAGTCACCAGCAGAGAGATTGAGGCTTGAAGAGGCTATTCTGCCTCACACCAGGTGTTCAACGAGGCTCCCTTTAAAGCCAACGGCCTACTCTGCCTGCAGCAGTCACCTGTCCTCATAAATGGACAGGGTCAAATAGTAATTTTATTGAGACTGGCTGATATGACATACTTGTTCAACAAGGTCCTTTTTTTTAAGCACGGTCACCAAGGTCCTTTTTTTTTTTCATAAATGAGGACAGGTGTTGACTGAGATAACAGTCAACACTGGTCCAAAAGACTGCTTAAAAAAAAGGACCTTGGTGAACAAGTATGTCATAAGCCAGTCTCAATAAAATTACTATTTGACCCAACTAGTCCAATGCATCCAAAATGTCTTATAGTGAAAACAAAGAAATATATTATAGATGTCATTCTGGAGCAGGGGGCATCTTGCTCAAGGAGACCTTCAGGTAGACCTCCTCATTGCGGTTATGTGAGCTATGCCGATTGTCAGACTCTGCCTTGATCTGGCTATATCGATTGGCTCTCCTCCAACAAGTTTTTACGATTTGTGCCACGCACTCCATTTTTGCTGTCATCACTTTTCCCCCAGGACCCCGGGAACCTAATTGTGGATAATGGCATTCATAACCTGCCAGCCAAGAGCTCCATTAAAGACCTTTTCTATGCAGGCATCGTCTCACTTGTATTACCAGTCGGTGGCTTCACAGTCTACTTTCCTATCGCACGGCGGCGTGTGTGCGTTGCGCTCATGGTGTTTGTGTGCGCGCGCGTGTGTGTATCCCACGCACTTAACCATATCTTCTTTGATCTTATAATAGACTTTGGCTAATGGATGGAGAAACTTCCGGAATGATAATACAAGCCTAAAAGTGGCAAGAATCGGTTTCTCTCTCTCTCTCTCTCTCTCTCTCTCTCTCTCTCTCTCTCTCTCTCTCTCTCTCTCTCTCTCTCTCTCTCTCTCTCTCTCTCTCTCTCTCTCTCTCTCTCTCTCTCTCTCTCTCTCTCTCTCTCTCTCTCTCTCTCTTTCTCTCTCTCTCTCTCTCTCCCTCTTTCACATGTTTTTCTCTTGGCTGGTAGGACAACATGCCGAGTTGTATTAATTTGGTTTCGGTTGCCATGTTAGCTAAACGACTCTGATGTCATCACTGGCATCAAACGTTCGATTGCTCCTCTTTTCCTCCTTGCAGAGCAATGTGAATGCCCTCTTGGACTGTAATGTGTGTCTGTAGTGCATGGCCTCTATGTGGTTGTGACTGAATTCCAATCTTGACCAACGCACTCTCCTCCCTTGGTGATAAATAAGTGCATTGTGTCGTGACGTTTTTCCCATTACCCATAATCCTTCAGCCGTGGGAGGGCAAAAGGTCCCGGGTCTGTAAAAGGTGCAGATGGAGTGCGTCTGGGCCAGCTCGGGACAGGTCTGGAAGAGGAGCGGCCAGAAGGCGGTCCCGGTGGGTCTTGGCGGGGCCCGATGGCGTTATATGTGTGTGCTGCCTCACTTGGCTGACGGCCAGAGGGCCGAGCGAGGTGCTCCTCAGTGATGGAGTAGAGAGAGAGAGGGACAGAGAAAGAGAAAATAGCTTGTCTTTCATCATAGTCTGCTGGCATAACTGTTGCTCTCCTCCCACTGCAGCACAATAGCTTGTTGAAGGGCACTGGTGCTGTAGAGAGAAGGAGAGAGGGAGAGGATTGTGTGTGTGGGTGTGTTTGTGTGTGTGTGCGTTTTACGGTGACAAAAAAAAGCACTGAAAAGCAATCGATGATACAGTAATTTGTACAAGAGTGGTACATGGCCACTTTGAGAGCTTGTGTGGTTAATGAAGTGCATTGCGTGCATTTGAACACATGAGTGGTACAGACAATTCCATATTTTTTTGTTAATGCTACAACTAATATGGTACTATAATTAACAATGGTGCAGGATCCTGGAGGAGTAGGGAGATTTGGCCAATGGAGATTTGGCCAATGGATTCAGAGAGGCAGACCCTGTCAGACATTTTTGTATGACAGGAGGAATACAAATATTTGGCACAGAGACTCCCAGGTGAAAACCAAGGTAGAGACCCTGGTTCCTGTGGGAGTCTTGCATGCAATATTCAGGTCCGGTTACGATGATGCATGAATCCATACATATCGATATATTTATGAATCTATAAAAGAGAATATTTCCATGACCCGGCGAATCTGTCCCATGTATTAATGTATCTAATTCTTCTCTGATCTCATCTAATGGTGGGCTTAAGCAGCTTTCACATAAAATATGTATACAATTTAGGCCGTAGAGAAAACCTTCAGTTTATAAATCGAGACACTTTGGTTCGGTCCAGCACTTTGTGGTCCTTTTGAGGAACATTCTGTTTATTGTGCTGCTCTGAACATTATGTACATTACAGATGTAGTTCACAAACAACATCAACGACGGGGGGGGGGGGGGGGGGGGGGTCTCTATATTGCAGTGTGCAAATCATGCATGTTTATTACACTTGGAACGAAAGACAATCAATGAAAAATGCTGTGAACTTAATTCATTATTGATTTGACTCCAATGCCAAACAGGCAAATGGGAACACACACACATAAGCACATACTGTATATTTACTGGAAAACAGAATGTACCCAAATAAGTTTGTGGTATACTATGGATTTATATAAAGAATATAGCTTTCTTCTTTTGCAACCAAATGTATTCACATTACGTTGACACTTGTTCTTCTGTGTCTTCCCTGGCTTCCTGTTGTTGGGCGATTATTCCGCCTTTTTGGATTCACACAAGCACATGTTATTAATTTGATGATTCAGTCCAATTCCCCTGTTTTACGCACAGTGTTTTCAGTGAAGTGTGAAAATGTTCCTTGTTGCAGATTCTCTTGCTGCAACAGATTCTCCTGGTTGTCACTTCACTCCCTAGAGACATGAAAAACACTCTTATTTAACACATTTATTTAAAGACAAAAATATATGTATTAATAATAATAATAATAATAATAAATTTTATTTCAAGCGCCTTTACTGTCACCCAAAACCACCGTACAGTAATTAAAGTATAGGCAGACATTCAGTTGATCAGACAACAGATGATCCTCTATCTGGTAGATCATTTTCTCTGACTGGTGCTATGTGTTCCTCTTTCTCGTAACCTTTGGCCTTGTGAGCCCTCCCTGATGCCTTGTCTCAATAGAGGAGAGGAACAGTTTGGCCCATGTACTTCCCCATCACGGCAGCCCATGCCTCTTTAAAGGACCAATACCAGTCTGGGTGACCAACCCAGGCTTCAGGAAAACATCTGTTTACAGTACCATTTGTAACGATGCCTTGGTTGCACCAAATCAGCTGAAGAACGTTAATAACAGAATACAGAACATACAAGTTCTTTACGAAATGTCTTCAATAAGACAAAAGGGCGGTCACATTTTTCACCGTTGTGGCAGGCGTGCAGACTCTAAATGCTCTTAGAATTTAGCCAAATCATATTGGAATGGGATGTTTTATTAAAGCCAGGAGAAGATGGTTTTACCACTTTGACCTGATTTTTTTTTGTCAAACACTTGCCCCGCTAACAAGCTCAAATCAACTGACCTGCTTCCTCAGTCTTCCTAGCCTTCCTAAATGTACCATAAGACACATGTACCATGTGTCTTGGCTTTTTATGAAGGACTTTTGCCTTTGACAGAGAGTCAGTTGGTAGGAGGAACAGTGAACATGCATTCAGACGGTAAACTGTTGCAGAACGTGTCCTTGGTGCTTGTTTGAGATGGCAGGGTTGATACTAGCATATGCCAGAGAGTTTGTCCCTGACAACTGTTTCCTGGATAATCATCAAGATAAACATCCATTGATGGACCTGACTTATAGTTGGATGACTAATACACATGTATCACAAATTCTGTATCAAATATTTATGCACACACACAAATATGTGTCATTCTGAATAGATTACCAAATTGAACCAAGGGTTTACATTGGGGTTCAAACCCTAATGTCCACAACTAGCTGTAAGCATCCCTGAGCAAGAAGCCTAACCCTATTTGTTCATTAATATCCATGATGAAAATGGGTTTGCCCAAATATAGATTCCATACCATGTTTCTTTACATCTTCCATTCACGTCAACATATTTCAAACGTTTTTCCGGTACAATGATTCACATATTTCCACCGCACCGATCAGGATACTTGTGAATGCATTGAACTCGAATGCAGTTTGACAGGAAACAGGAAACTTCTGGTAGGATCACAGCCACCCTAACGCAGGGAGAGCAACGGACGACAATGAAAACCATATCTTGCAGATCTTGAGAATATCGCAGTGACCTTCCGTGTGTGTCTCTTGACGATTAAAGGTCTGAGTTTGCATAATACAGTTTCACAGAAGAACGCCATCCACTTAGAATCCATTGTGCCGTTTCTCTCCACGGTCCTTGTTAAAAAAAAACTGACATATCTCCCCACTGGTGGCCGTTCTCGGTGAACCACGTAGGTGTGTTACGTCAAAGTTAAAGTTATTTCCATAACCTTCTGGGTTACCATAGAGACGGTACCCTTTCAGGCTGAAAGCATACCAAGTGTATGATTTCAGTGCCGAAATACATTTGAGTCTGAAAATGTCAGAAATCAGTCAGACCCCGCCCACACATGCACTCACACGTTGATTGTCTTTCCTTTTTTGTTCCCTCAATCTTCACACACACATAGACGCACACAGACAAACACACACACACACACACACACACACACACACACTTTTATAACACAGCCTGTTCTACTCTGCGTTTGAACTCAATTTGTGAGAGGAAGACACAGAGTCCTGGGCGTCCTCCCACGTGCGCGATCCGTCACCGCGCGCTGAATCATGGCAGGAGACTGAAGGGTGCACAACTTGGTTAGGAAAAAATCAAACGAGAAGCCGGGGCAGGCTGGGAAAACACAGGGTAGACGCTAGACTCTCCGGGTTTGACACGAGGGAGATCCTCTGTGATGTTATCTGGGTTGGGTTGGAGAGGGCCCGGAGACAGCTGAGTGAAGGCAGAGACGTGACACCCACACTGTCTCGACAGCCCAGGTACTTTCAAAGGTTAACAATCAGGACGGCTCGGTGGTTCAGCCCTCTTGTCTGCTATCAACCTGGGTGAAGGGGCCCTGGTTCAATTCTGATCCGTGCTGCAATACTGCTGGTCGATCCTGTCAGTCTCTATTGTCCTGTCAGTCTCTCTATTTTCCTGTCCGTCTCTCTTTTGTCCGGTCTGTCTCTCTGTTGTCCCCCCTGTCTATTGTCCTCTCTGTCTCTGCAGTGTCCTGTCTGTCTCTCTATTGTCCTGTCTGTAACTCTATTGTCCTGTCTGTCTCTCTTTTGTCCGGTCTGTCTGTCTATTGTCCTCCCTGTCTCTGTATTGTCCTGTCTGTCTCTCTATTGTCCTGTCTGTCTCTCTTTTGTCCGGTCTGTCTGTCTATTGTCCTCCCTGTCTCTGTATTGTCCTGTCTGTCTCTCTATTGTCCTGTCTGTCTCTCTATTGTCCTGTCTACAAAATGCCATTCAATAATGTCAGTGTGTTCTCAAATTCAAGGAAAGAAGTCAAGGAGGGAGGGATTATTTGTCTGATTGTTGTCATGTGGTAAAATTAGCTATGCCCCCTTCACCTCCATCTTTAGGTATCCCTTAGGCCCGCTGTTTGAAAATGTTTCCCTGAGCATCTTTTTTTCATAACATTTGATGAGATTGTCAATCCTGTCTGAAAGCCAGGTCATCCATAAGGGAGTAATTCAAGGCCAGGTCGTTAAGTCTGGTGCCTTCAAGAGACTGTTTATGGTCTACATTATTATTCTGTCAGCCACAAAGGAATATACAATCATTACTTGTCATCGACAGACTGTCTTTCCTACTGTGGGTTTTATGTTTTACATTTTCAAAGAGATGTGCTTTCAGAGAAATGATTGTTCAAGGGTTTTCTTATTTGTAGAATTTGAATATCGGGAGATTTGGACATAAAATGTACACGTTTATATAACGATGAGGCAAGGCACAATCAAAATTCCACAATCAAGGCTTATTTCAAACAATGGGTAGACTGTGAATGTATATATAACATTTGTGCCATGCACATCAATTTTGGATTTTTTTTCTATATTTGGGAATTTTAAGTTCCACTATGTCAACAGAAAAAAATCGCTGCTGCAGTATCTGTGCTTCAGGGCACTATAGTACATGTAATATAGGATAACATGTACGATGTTCTATAGCTCATACAGAGCTATGTGAATTATCTGAATAGCGATGACAAGTTGACTTAAGTTTCTGCTTAAATCAGCCTTTTGTTGAATCTCAATATAATCCTCAAATACGGTACAATATTGTATTATATTGAGATTAATATGTATATATATCTCAGAAGACATAATGCCTTCTACTATAACAAGTGAAGCGAGTTTATGGTTTTTATGCTTGGAATATGTATGTTAATGAAGCTCGACTCCTCGCCTGCTGCAACGGAAATAACTTTTTTTCCTTCACTTAACACTGAACCCTCTTCCTCTTCTTCTCTTTCTCTGCTGCCGGCACGACACCAGGAGGTAGAGGTCAGTGTCTCCACCTCGACACTTTCAACTCCGATTTCATTAATAATTCATTCCACTGGATGCCTTTGTACTCCTTTATCTACCTGCTTTCCGCTTTTATCTTCAACCCGCGTGCGCTGTTTGGCGGGGCCAATTCTCATTAAAATGACCAATGTTCTAATTAAGCGGTAAAACAAAAGGGGAGGAGGGGCCATCTTGAATGCCAAGTCACTGCTCCGCCATATGTCCCGCATAGGCACAGAGCGCAGCTTGTTCATTGTTCATTTCCATACAGTAATAAAGTCATCGTGCACGGCCATCTGTGTCTGTTTTGAATCACATCATAACCTATGAATCATTGTGTGTGGAGGTTTGGTGTTCACACTGCAATGGATACGTTCAACACTTTAACTGCCGTCTCCGTGGATGACAGAGTAATAACATTTCATGTTAATATCTGTTACGGATACAGATACTTTGTGCTTTGTAATGGCTCATAATGGGAGACATGGGGCGGTTAAAGTATAAATATATCATTTTTCTGTCAATGTTTTGTTCCTGCAGGATGACTATGTCCGTTCCTGGGATGACACTCAAGGTTCTGATGAAAGTAAGTTTGGTACTCAACTTTTGCATTTTTATTTTGCTAATGTGTCTGGTGTGTGTCAAATGCATACAATCAAAAGTGTATATTTGAAGATAACAACTGTAGTAGCTATAGGAATTGTGTGGTAGAATTGTGTTGGTAGAATTTATTTTGGTAAAGGTCTAACAGACCAACTTTACCTGAAGCTCAGGACTGCTAACCAGACCGCTCCGTCTCTTGCTCCGTATACCTAGCTTGTTCCCGTAGTAGGCCATGCTTCTAGAGGCTTCTCAGTGAAAAAGGTCAGGAGAGGTCAGCTTTCCTCTGGTGTGCTAGAGACACAGAGATAGCCACGTATCAGCCAGGACCATCTCTACCCTCCACCCTGCTCCTAGTCTCCTGCTGTGACTCCTGCTCTAAGCTATTGCCTCCCCACCCTTAAAACAATAAAATGAGGAAGCAGATACCGAAACATTTTTGAGATTGCGAGCGCAATTGAGTTAATCCTAAGGGTGGGATCGTGTGACAAAAAACCTTTGGGAACCACTGGCCTGGCCACGACAAAGTTCTCTCCTCAACTCGTCACTTAACTTGCCACCTTGATGGAGCCATCTGAACAGTAGATTCCATCAGGCCAATATACACAGGCTTAATTACTGATTAATTACACCTTACGATGAATAGTTGAGATAATGAGGACATGTAGTAGAGAGACAGGAGACAGGAGTTGGGTGCAAAGAAGTCTTGATTTACTGGAATGTGGTTTTAAGGTATAGCTGTTAAGTAGTTGGCAAAGAAAATGCTCTTTGAGTGTTTGTATGTGTCTTGTAAGATCATCCTTCAGGCATGATGATGATGAGGTTTATACGTGGCTATTATTAATTCAAATGTCACATTTTTATTTCAAGGCTATGGCAGGCAACATGGAGAAACAAGCCAGTGGAAGTTCGATTTTCAAAGAATCCAATTGAAAAAATCCCATCAGTCCCTAGGCCTCAGCAAAAAGTCTGGCTAGGCTTGTTGAAGACTCCGGGGATAAGCAATGAACACACGGGCAGAGTGTGCCCGTGTGTCTACCTGTCTAGCTAGGTAGACAGACAGGCATGCCATCCTATTATTAAATTCGGCTGACTGAAATGATGGGCTTGGAGGGGTGTATCACAGGCCTGTGACAGACAGATACCAGAATCTGAAATTATTTTATGTATAAGATATTATCATAAGTTAATTCATTATCATTATTACATTTATTCAGCTAAAATCAATGCTTGTTTCTTACCCTGTAATTTCCCAGCATTTGATTATGCATTTTCCTTCATGACGGGCTAAACGGAGCAAAGAGCAGTTATAACGAGATCCGCTTCCGTCTGAGACATCTCTACTAATTAGTGTTATGTCTTCGTTTTGAGGCCCTGGGGTGATCCAAGCATAACCAGCAGATGTCTGGTTCATTGACTCGGGACGACATAACGGGAGCTGTTCGATGGCTCAATGTGTTGACGCAGAGAAAAGGAACGGTCCCAGTGATGGATGTAGCCCAAGATCTCTCTCTGTTAGCCTTTTGACATGTATTCATTACTAAAGGTTGAAGCCCTGTGCGGAATCTGACAACGCATAGCGGCCCATTTCAGGATCTCAGGATCTCTCAGGTTATAAGATTTGGCTTTTGTGAGCGAGCATGCTTCGCATGTGGGAGATTATTGACTCTGCACATAGTAAAGGCACAACATAAGTAATTTACAAGCAATGTGAAGATGTATGTTCTAATATTAAAAAAAAAATGAAAATGTACATGCGTACACACACACACACCTGTACTGTGTATAGGTGTGTGTGTGTGTGTGTGTGTGTGTGTGTGTGTGTGTGTGTGTGTGTGTGTGTGTGTGTGTGTGTGTGTGCGTGTGTGCGTGTGCGTGTGCGTGTGTGTGTGTGTGTGCGTATGTTTATTGCAGAGTAGCTAATCTTTCTAGAGGAGTGATGGTGGCAGTTTTGGGTTGACTGTCCATGACCTGTGATTTAATCAGCCGCCCTGTAGATAAACTCTGATGGAGAGCTTTGGTATTGATGCACCAGGAAGTCTCAACGTGTACGCCTTCATTACATTGAAAAAAACACACACATGGTCTCTCTCCTATCCTCCGTCTTCCGTTCTTTCTCCATTCCTCCCTCTTGCCTGTCCTCTCTCTCTCTCTCTAGTCCTCACTCTTTCTCACACTCGCACACAGTCTTTCTCTATCTCATCCCCTCTTTGTCATTCTCTCTCTTTCTCACATTGACACTAGCTCTCTCCCCCCCTCTCTCCCTTCTGTCTCACTATCTCTCTCTCTGTCTGTCCCTCTGTTCCTTTTATTCAATCAGGATTAAACTCAGATTATTCATGAGCCCCTCTCAGCCAGACCTGCTGATTGGAAACTTCATCGCAAATCAATTACTTAAAATCAATGATTTGCAGTCCACCAGGTCTTCCACCTTGGTGGGGTTTTATTGATCGGGGAAGGTAGACATCGGACACATATGTAAATTGTTCATTAGCAGCATCCTGGAACGGGGCTTTGTGTTCGCTTGCTTCACCTGACCAGCTGAAGAACAGTACAGAACGATTCACCCCTGTGAAAAAATTGAAGGGGGAAAGGTTGAATACATGAAATGTTTAAACTCGTCGTTAGTCAAATGTGTGTCACCTGGGTTGATTAGAAATCGTGGGGGGGATTTCTGCCCCAGTTTGGCAGTTCCTTTTTCTCTGTTGGTTCGCTCATGTTGCTTTGTCTCTGCCTTGCCCTCTTTTCTGTTGGATTATCCTCAAACGT
>NC_044062.1:11605865-11650865 GCF_902167405.1 Gadus morhua
ATCTTCCAAACTTGTTATTGTAATTGGGAAATCATTAGTGAGAAATTTCCTGATCATAAGGAAACAACAGGTTCTAAACAAAGATGGACCCAGAGTGATGTGGTTGTTGTGGGTGTTTCCCTCTGTGCAGGTCTCGACAGGGGCCTGGTGGCCAGCTGCAAAGACTCCATAGGCTGGATGTTCTCCAAGCTGGACACCAACAGCGACCTGAACCTGGACCAGGCGGAGCTGGCGGCCATCAACCTGGACAAGTATGAGATCTGCATCCGGCCCTTCTTCAGCTCCTGTGACTCCTACCGAGACGGCAAGGTGTCCACCGCAGAGTGGTGCCTCTGCTTCTGGAGGGAGAGTACGTATTCTCTGTGTGTGTGTGCGTGGCGAAATATATGTGTGTGTGTGTGTGTGTGTGTGTGTGTGTGTGTGTGTGTGTGTGTGTGTGTGTGTGTGTGTGTGTGTGTTTGTGTGTGTGTGTGTGTGTGTGTGTGTGTGTGTGTGTTGTGTGTGTGTTTGGGTTTGATCATATATATATATATATGGTGGGTGGTTTTGTTTCTGTGTGTGTGTGTGTGTGTTTGTGTGGGCGTTGATATATGTGCATTTTGTGTGTCTTGTGTGTCTTTATGATCACATGCATGTGTGTCTGTTTATGTGTGTTACAGAGAGTGTGTGAGATCATGTATGCCTATTTGTCCGTGTTTGTGAATGTGTGGTCCCATTAGTACTAGTAGTGTGTGTGTGTGTGTGTGTGTGTGTGTGTGTGTGTGTGTGTGTGTGTGTGTGTGTGTGCGCGAGAGGGAGAGCATGAGAGCTCCTATTCGTGTATGTCGGTCTATTTATGTGTACGTGTCGAGGTTCCCCAGCCCCGCAGCACCTCCCTGGTGCAGCGATCTGCTCTGATCGACTTCCCAGTGCCTCTGTTCCGTGGCCCCCACTTAACCTCCATTGGCGGGGTGAAGAGAGCGGCCACGGGCCCCTGAATGCACCCCCTGCTGTGGAGCCCGGGGTTCTCCCAGCAGGCTAGCTCCGTGTTGCTGGCAGAGAGGCTGGCTCTCTCACACCGCCAGCGGAGCAGAAAGCCATCCGCCGCTGGGTGTAGAAAGGCCCACGAGACACTGCTCCCTGCCGGCTTATCCGTTGCAGTAATTGGTTCTGGAGAAGAAAATATTTTCTGCAATAAGATCAGCGAGGGGATGCACTGGTCTAGCGACCACCACCAATGTATGATGTGCCGGTATCAGACCACATGTAGGATAGTATTATTGGTCGTTCTGGTACGGGCCAATACGGATATTGATAAATTAATGAATACAGAAGTTGTTTTAAAATGCTAGTCACGAAATAAAACACAAAAGTAAGTGTGTTGTAAATATTGGTTCATGTTGGCCAAAATTTGTTGTGTGCTACTTTATAAATAATACAGACTCTGATGATAATAATTCATCAGTGTCTGTCTAAGCTAGCTTGTGACTTTTCAGTATCTCTAAGCCTCCTCTTGATGAGGAGGTTAGGTCTGACACATTTCTCATTTTGTCAATCCATAGCCAGCTTTGACTGGCCTGCGTCCGTCCTCAAAGCCTTAACGTCTTAACTTTCTCCTCCCCCCCCCCTTCCCCCCAGAGCCCGTCTGCCTGGCGGAGCTGGAGAGGATCCAGGTGCAGGAAGGAGGCAAGAGGAAGTTTGGTATGTTGCTCACCTGCATGGACGTGCTTCTCCCCCCTGCCAGGGTCCCCCGTGAGGGCTGCTCTGGTGAAACGGCTGCTTTAGGTTCATCTGGGCTCATGGAGACCAGAGGTTCAGGTTCCCTTCGAAGTTTAGATTCCTAGATCTTTAGGGTCCTCAAGGCTATGGTTTTAGGCCCCTAGAAGTTGGAGTTCCTAAAGGTTTAGTTTCGTAGAGGTTTGTCTCGTAAAATCTTTCCGGGCCAAGAGATTTAAGTTTCTAGAATTGCAGGTTCCTAGAAATGTAGGTTTTCCAGAGACTGGAGTAGTATCCTAGAGATTTGGTTTCCTGGGAAGTTTAGGTTCCAGAAGGTTTAGGGTCCTAGAGGTTGTTTCATGGAGCGGGAAAGAAGCAGGAGGCAAGGATTAGCCCCCTGCTCAGCGGATTAGAAGCAGAAGAACAGATACACTGACAGACGGCTAGGGACCGCAGCCAGCGGTGGATCTTAGATGGCGTGACTGTGTGAGCCTGTGTATGTGTGTATGTGTGTGTGCGTGCGTGCAAGCCTTTGTGTGTGTGCGCGAGCCTTGGTGTTTGTGTGTGTGTGTGTGTGTGTGTGTGTGTGTGTGTGTGTGTGTGTGTGTGTGTGTGTGTGTGTGTGTGTGTGTGTGTGTGTGTGTGTGTGTGTGTGCGCCTGTGTGAATGTGCACACTGCAGATTGTAGCGTGTTGTTTGGGGCAGTGAGTCAGGACTGCTGAAGGACACGGAGCTAAGCTCGGGCTTGGTGGAGGGCAGGGAGGAGCCATGCTGCCTGCCTGATGCTCACATGTTCCCTAGGACGCTCCCACTGGGAGGGACGGCTCTATTAAGGCCGGGCTCCCAGGCGATGACAAGGCAGATTTATTTCAGGCAAAACTATGAGGGGAGGACCTGACGGATCGTAACGGGGAAGATTGTGTTGAAAGTTGCATTCTCAAATGTGGTTTTGGGCAATTGTTTATTCATGTGTTGACGCAAACCACATTTTCATCAGTTTTTTCTGTTTTTTCATTTTCTCTCTCTCTCTCTCTCTCTCTCTCTCTCTCTCTCTCTCTCTCTCTCTCTCTCTTTCTACTGATATCAGAGACAACGTGATAGCGATTGCTACAACAAAGTACAAATATAACACTATCAATTCGTCATTCATATCAGTCATCACAGAGACGTTGTTGACATTACAGAGTGATTTCGCTGCAATCACAAACAGCACATCTCCAAATATAAATGTGTCATTTTAGTTGCTTGTTGCTATCGATTCTGCAATAATACAACAGCAGATAAGGTTCTAGTAGTTAAGATAAACTGAGATAAGCTGAGATGAAATGAGGTGAGATTACACAACAGAACACACAACACATGATTCCCTCCCCATGGGACGGGACGGGGGGACGGGGGGACGGGGGGGGGGTCATCCAGGATTTGTTAGCACCAGTAAATAAGCCAAGGTCCAGTAACAGACCTTTGCTGCGTCAGAGACCCCATAGGTTGCAGATACCCCCAAAGCTCTTCAGGTGACCCGGTACGTGTGGGTGTGTGTGTGTACGTGTGCATGTGGCCGTGTTGTGTGTGTCTCAGGTGTGTTCATCCCGAGCTGCGATGAGGACGGGTTCTTCCGGAAGCAGCAGTGTGACCGAGGAGAGTGCTGGTGTGTGGACCAGCATGGAGGGGAGATAGCTGGCTCCAGGATGCATGGCAAGCCTGACTGTGGTAAGAGATCCCTTCATATTTGATACATCATATTCTATATAGGGTAGGCAAGCCTGACTCTGGTAGGAGATCCCTTCATATTTAATGCATCATATTCTATATAAGGTAGGTAAGCCTGACTGTGGTAGGAGCTCTGTTCATTTTTAATATATCATCTTCTATATAGAGGGTCGGTATTGTTAGCCTGCCTGTGCTAAGAGATCCCTTCATATTAAATATATCATATTCTATGTAGGGGTAGGTAGTGTACACCTAACTGTGGTAAGAGATCTTCACATTGAATATATCATATTCTATACAACTACTATCTACTATATCTATCTACTATATTCTATATTCATAGTCGATTTTTATATGTTCTTTTTTTTCTGTATTTATGTATTTAAATTCTGATAGAGACACGTTGTTTGTTTGTTTGGTTCTGTCCCTCTTCCACCTACATTACACAACACCTCCAAGTGTAGTAGCATTCGTTTTCGACCCACATTCAGAAACAGAGCGCCTTTATTTTGAAGGGCTAGGAGGGCCGGTGCAGCATAACTCAGGGAGCAGGACCAGTGGCACATTCATGTGTCTGGGTGTCATTTGCATTCTAAAGGGACGCCTGCCACCCTGAGAAAAGTCCCTCAAGATAAACGGCGAGAACTGGCTGGAGCTCAACCGGTGTCTGCCATGAATGGGGTCCGCCTTGGCACCGGTTTCTGAGACAACCGTTCAATTCTACACAGAGTCAAACACAAACACACACACACACACACACACACACACACACACACACACACACACACACACACACACACACACACACACACACACACACACACACACACAAGACTTGCCGTTGCCAAGGCAGTCAGTACTCTTTTTTTTTTAATGGATTCCTCTGCAGCCTCTCCCGACGGACTGTATGGAAGCCTCAACGTCAGAGTGTATGCCTTGAATAGAAATTAACTCAATTTTTTGATGCAGTGCATTGTGGGTCATTTCGAATCCTCTCTATGTTCCCCCCTCCTTTTCTTTCCCCCCCAAACCCCCACCCCCCCCGTCTGCAGATGATGAAGTGGTGTACTCGGGGGATTTTGGCAGCGGCGTCGGCTGGGAGGATGAGGAGGAGAAGGAGGCGGAGGAGGAGAACGCAGAGGAGGCGGAGGAGGAAGAGGAGGAGGTGGGGGAGGTGGATGATGGAGGGTATATCTGGTAAAGAAAGGGGAGGCCTTGACTAAGAGCGGTGTCGGAGATCACCCACAGGAGCATCTTACTATGTTTTCTAGATCTTGATCTGGCGCTCTGTCTCTCTCACACATTCACGCGCGCCCACACAAACAAGCGCACACACACATACACACACAGGCACAGATACACACAGGCACACACACACGCACAGAAACACACGCACAGACACACACACTAAGACAGAGGTAGTTTTTAACCTGTCTTCAACAAGCTATGAACTTGGTTTGGATTGATAAGGAATATATATGGGCATGGAAAGGAGGGAAAGGAACATATATTTAAAACAAAAAAAAGATTGATAAAGTAAGTAGGAGTGTAGAATTTTGTCCTTCAATGTTTGTGGATCTTAATTCTCTATCAGTTGTATATTCCGGGGCTGTCTTTGAGCGGGGGACACAGTTTAAACATACCAGAAGTAAAGTATTGCTCACATACAAACTTCAGATATTAGTGGGTGTATTTTGGCCCTCTGGATTCAAGCCCTCAAACGTTTTATTTTGTATCCTGACAATTATGATGGGTTAACTGAAGAGAGGTAGGAAGGTGTAGAAAGACGATGGGAATATCATGGTTCCACCTTTTGATTTGACCCTTTCCATTTCATATGCTTATGCTCATATGTGACAGTAGTGCTGTCTCATTTACGACTTGTACGAAACATCTCACCCGTGCGACTCTTTAACTTGTATATAACGTGTTTATCGGAAGACCCTCACCCATTGGTCCTGCCGTTCCAGTGGTTTGGAAGACTAGCAGAGCACACGGCTCACATTGAAACAGTGTTGTATCATAATGTGGATCAACTATTGTGTTTAGTAAAAAACAAATAAACCGGTCTATGTGGCCTGAGCATGGCCACCCTACATCCCCTGTTGTCCTGCTCCTTTCTTCCTTGTTGTCGCTACTGCAACGCCATCCTTGAACTGAATCCAATGACGCTAGCTCTCAGTTTCTTTATATTCATGCTACAAAAATGACTACGAAAATCACAAAAAATCAGAAACTTTCGATTGCTGTAGGTGAATTTAGATTTGTTCTCAATGTGAACTACATGGGATGGGAATTTACCACCCGTAGATAATAAAGTACGATGTTATCGTATATGAGGGCCAAATAGGTTACTATATTTCGGAGGCGAGAATTTTGAAGTAACCTTGCCCCACCACCCCACCCCCCTAAGTCAACCGAAAGCTATTGTTGTTATTTGGTACCATGGGCAAAAAAGCATTGCTGTGTAACTAATCTGGGGCCCAGAGAGGGGCTGTTCTATTGTCTTCATAGCTCACTCTGCAGTAGCTGGGAGCCAGTTGACATACACAGTACGAAACTAGATCCAGACTTAAGTTTAGCATGTCAGCACATTCAACCACACAGTACCTATGGAAGTGATGTCTTGTCTGTGCATCTTGGTTCTCCTATAGACTTGACTCCATCATCTCTCTCCCTCTCTGAATGCTGCCCATCTCCGTGAACACGGGTGTGAGAGAGAGCGTATACGGTCACGTATGCAAGTTCAGCCCACACCCTGAAGCGAGGCTGTCTGTGTATTGTATTCTATGCACAGAGAAGACATCTTCAACAATAAAAGTCATGTTTCGGGTTTCGATTTCTGTGAGAAAAAGAAGCTGCGTCAATCAGGTCCCGAGCTATGCTGACAGACAGTCTTCTCTTGGTTTTTAATTACAAGTCTGTTGAGGGGTTATGACGTGTGTGTGTGTGTGTGTGTGTGTGTGTGTGTGTGTGTGTGTGTGTGTGTGTGTGTGTGTGTGTGTGTGTGTGTGTGTGTGTGTGTGTGTGTGTGTTTGCGTGCGTGCGTGCGTGTGTGCGAGTGAAAAGTTGAAAACCCATTCCTGATATTGGCTACCCCAAAGGGACCAATCATCCGTAGCCAGCTGTCCTCTTCTACTCACACACACAAAACACGTGTTACAGGCCACATGTGCTGTAACCTGGTGCGAATGGGTTTTATGCATACCTCGGTTAGCCTATTCAGTAATATATTCTTCGATACACCATGAGCAATTCAGTTGTATTCGCAATTCAAGTTGAGCTGTTGATCTGAGCATTCGTTGTGAACAATTAGATCTCATTCCATTACCTTTGTATAGATGGAACTGCAAATGCTAAAAAAAATTACTGCATAGGATTATTATGGCACATTTAGTACAAACAAAGTACTTAAATATGGATATTTTACTGAGGATGGGAAGGTGGGGGAGATCACCAGGAAACAATGAAACACCAACAGAGTCCAAGGAAAGGTTATTAATGCAATCGTTTTTAATGCAGATTTTCATCTATTTTTAGAATAAATTATGATGACAGTTTAATCTTCAGTTCATACAAATGTCTGAAGAATTCCCGAATGGTGCAGTCATCTATAATAATAAGACCTCAAAAAGTTCTGCCATTACTGCTTCAAAAGAAGTATTACTGTCATGATCAATCATTTCTTTAAAAAAGCAGGAGGTTATGAATGCAAGATTACAGAAATATGCATAATGGTGTAATATTAGTAAAGGATAAGGACTGAAAAAGTCATTTTCTAATTTGAGTTTATAGATAGATTGCGCCACCCGGTGGATGCCAATTCACCTTACAGGACTCTAGGCCGGTCAGATTTAATTTAATTAGACACACACGTGCAGACGGGTCTGGATGAAGATATCCGATAGACCTTCTTGAAAAATGTTTTTCTGTCGTTTCGTATAATTAGGTGAGTTCTGCATGCAGTCCTCAACTATTGTTATTACGTTTTTTGTTTTTTTTCTTTTCTTTCTTTTCTTTTTTAATATTCTCTAGAAACTTTGAGAACTATCTGGTTCCACAATTGTTCAAAATAGACTCCATTCCAGTTTTTAAATGTTCGGATTATCTTGGTCTGACGCTTCAGACTACTACTTCAGACTTCGTAACAAGCCCTCAACCGTCAACCTTCGTTCAAACATTTAACAAATGTATCTTCAATTAAATAAAAAACAGAATTTCGATATAAGACCCCCTTTAGATGGCTAGAGGCTAGGTGCGCACTACATATCCGGGTGTATTCCAGGTAGAAGCTAAATGCTAACAACAACGTGACAATGCGATTTTTCACGTTATGCTCAGTGCGTGAGCGTCGTTTGGTAGAGGCCTGTCTGAAGTAATCTGGAGTTGGGACAAAAAGCTTATCCCTTCCTGCTGTTGTTGTGTATGTGTGTACACACTCGCACATGTGCGGGTCAAAGAGAGTGTGTCGGCTAGTATAATAATTTGTATACATCTAAAAACAACAACAAACACACGATGACTATTTTTTCCAAAGAAAGTTTTATTCGATTGTATTGTCATCTAATAAAAATAATACAGATGAATAGAAAAGAGTTCAATGTACAATATGTTGGTGTAGTATCTGTTGCTTCTTCCAGATTGAATTTGGCCGGTTCTACTGTGGAAGACGCCCTGAGAAGATGGGGATACCGTTGCCATGGGAGATTGGTCCAAAGAGCCATGCTGTCTTTGAGTCTTTGAGTTTCATTTTTATTTTTTGAAGCTCAAAATTGCAACAGACTTTATTTTGTCCCTTGATCTAGGACGTGCACACTTTGAACTAGCCTAGGTCAATTTCAACATGGCGGGGGTTTCAGTCCAGTGTGATGTCCCCACTGGCCAACCAAACATACATCGATGGGGACTTCGTTGGGTCCCATCAGATGTAGGACTTGCATACTACCTAGTACCAGCCCAGGTGAATGTAAACAAAGCTGGGGTTTCACTCCAGTTTAATGTCATCGATGTCGACTTGGTTGGCTACACTCAGATGGACTTTGTCTAAATTCACCTGGGCTAGGACAAAGCTGGGGTTTAACTCCAGTGTGATGTCTCCACCGTTTGCTTGCTTCAAATTGCATGTCCTAGGTCACGGGACCGAATCCGAAGTCTGTGCCACAATTCTGAGCAGAAAAATAATAAATGAATTTGCTTGTATTCTATTTGTTTGTATTCTTTTGTAATAATTTGTATTTCTTTTAATTTTTTTGTGTTGCTTTGTATATGTATAGCCTACAGGTGACCCATACCGGGTCGGCCCAGTGGAGGGGATCATCAGCCTATTGGAACAGGGAGACCAATCTTGAATTGCAACTGAAACAAGGTGAAAAAAAAAATACTTTTTAGTTCATACTGAAGCCTCATATCTTCTCATAGCAAGAATTAAACAGTAACTCCCCCCAAAGCCACCTTCTCCAATCTGGTCATCCTTTTCTTAGGCCCATGTTCTGGCCCCTTTCCTGCAGCACTAGGGCCCTAGGACTTTAGCAGCCCATTTCTCGTAACACTGCTCCTCCTTCAGCCTCAGAGCCTCCTTCTGCTCCCGGCGCTCAGCCTGGTAGATCCCCATCCTCATCTGCTCTATCTCAGCCATTGTGAGCCTTGTACTGAGCAAAGCTGCCTGACATTTATATGCTTCTGTACTGCGGAACAACATGGACATGTAAGAAGATTTAAAAGAATGCATGAGCATGTGCCACATACCACAACTTCCTGAGCGGCGTCATGAAATGCATTGGATTGCGCAATTAGCCGCGGTTATTCAAAAGGACTCACTGCTGGAGATGAGGTGTTCCTCCTTGGCCTCCTTAGATTGGAACCTTTTTATTTTGGAGGTTTAGTCTGTATGGTATGGAGGTCAGTTTGGTTATGTTTTGGACTTCTATTAGTAAAATTAGTTACTTATTGATGGTTTTGTGGCCGTCTATAATGGTTTAGCACACTGATCTGTAGACTCTCTCACTATCCGAAGACATCTGACCGATATACATCCAGAAAAGTAATAATTCACACCTGTCTGTGTGTGGGTGTGTAAATGTAATGGCTGCCTGGTCACACAGGAAGGCTGTTCTTCTCTGGCCTCAGCTCTTGAGCTCCAACCCCTCCCATCAGAGAGGGCTGGAGCTGAGCAACTATCACCCAGGAGACTCAGGGGCTCTGCTGCTCTCTGCTGGACTGGAGGGTCCTCGCTGGAGACCGGACACTCTCAGGTATGGGGAGGACAGCTCAAAACTCAGGAAAAAAAGTATTTTCCGAGGATTCATGCCGCAGCCAGATGAAGTGGTTTGAAAAGGCAGCTGTAACTCATGTTGTGTAGAAAATGATGAGACGGCAGATGATGAAGGTGAGGGTTTCAACATACTACTCGCACTTTGTTTCCCCCCAGCGTGTAGCACGGTGGACTATGGAGGCTGAAACCAGCTCTAAAGAAGTGTAAGGGTCTGTTTAATGATGATGTGGCTCTCCCAGTCAAACCATTGAAGCCTATAAAAATGTAAAACCACCATATTACTGGGAATACATTAAATCCCAAAAGCACAGAGCTTTCTTCTGAGTGACTAGATTGACCATTTATGTTACACTTCTGGATCCCAACCCTGTCCCTAATCCCACTCCTGAGAGAATCCAACCAAGTAACAACTGAACCCAAAACAAAAGGGAATTATGACTAGGACACACACACCAAATTACTATGTGCAAATGTTTATTCCTCAGGCAGGACAATTATTGACAAATGCAGGAATTAAGAGTTGGAAATCGGATGTCAGCAAATCATCTCCAGCAAGCCAAGTTCCGATACCACTGTGTTAGTCCTTATGCTGATCAGGTCAGAGTTTGCTCTGAGCATTCTGGAGCCTCCAGACCCTCCGGACGCCAGCGTCTGAGGCGTCTAGCTCCCTGAAGGCCTCCGTGTTTCCTGATTGGCTGAAGCGCTCCAGCAGGGGCTGGAAGACCGTCGCTGGGATGCTGTAGTTCAGGTGAGGGTAGGTCACGTTGGCCGTGCAGTCCCTGGTGTTACTGGCTACAATGCCTGGGATTTAGAGGAACATAATTATACGTTTTAAACTTGCATACAATTGTGGGGAATGATAGTTTGGGTGTTTGACCGAAAGATGGTATTCTGGGTTCAAACGCCCTAACTTTCCTGCTCATTTATGTGTGCAATATACTCATTGTATGCCGCTTTGGTCGGCAAAATGACTTAATTGAATATAATTAAATATATTAAGCAATTTTGTGTATGAGGGAAGTTTTACCATAGTCGTAAAGTAACCCCTACTGTTTAAAAGGTGGAAATGTGCTTCTGGATGTTGGTTAATAGAAAGCCTTACCCAATAACTCCCCGGAGTGTTTCCGCACCACAGCGCCCCCGCTGGCGCCCGCCTGTACTGCACACGTCGTCTGCAGCATCACAGGTGTGCGATCCCAGTTGACGGCTTTAGATAGGATGCCGCCAGTCAACGAAGGACCACAGCTCTTTCCAAGTCCGCCATACCCAACTACCACTACCTCCTCGCCTTAAGGAAGAATAATACAAATGCAATTGTTAGAATAAAATAATATATAAATAGTGTTGTTAATAACCTGCAATTATCTTTGACCCCACCTGGCTGAAAGGACTTGGCCACCGGTGGAACCACCACCTCAGGAGCAGAGTCTCTCAGCTGTACCACAGCAAAATCATAGGAGGAAGACGGCTTTGTGGAAAATAGCACATCACCCATGACAACATGGAACCTGAACAGGAGAATAAATGGGGAGACCAAATGTATGGGTATTTTATTCAAAGTAGTAGTAGAACACATGGTCACCCTGGTCATGAACCTCTAGAGACAAAGGTCAGGTCAGCTCAGCTATGAAGGACAATAGGAATTAAAGTAGGCAGTTATTTTTCAATTGAATTGTCCAGAAGGCCTATTAGTATCTGTTGCCATCATAACTTGGTACCATTATGTTGCTTTCAGGAAGATAGAAGGATATTATAGACAATCGACAGTGTTTTCTACCTGCCCTTGTGATGGAACTTCAGAGTAACAGTCTTCTTTCCGTTGACGACATGTCGACAGGTAAGCGCCAGACGAGATGCGACCAAAACACCAGAGCCCCAAAACTGTCCACTTTCAATCAAGCACACAGTGGGGTATTTCCTCAACTTGGAAGAGGAAAAGGAGGACGACGCTGTGCTCAAGCCTCGAAGGCCTTCCGGTGCACTTCCATGTAGACAGCTCAGTGCCGTCAGTGTAGATTCTACGTTTCTCCTGTCAGTTATGTCCCTTATGTTTCTCAAAATAACTTGGACAGAACAAACTAAGGTGAGACCGATCCACTCCACTCCTTTCCAGCACAGTGAAGACACGATGACCCCAACCAGGCTTGCGTGGTCATCGCTTTCCATCACAAAAAGCCCCCCGCCCTCAGTACCGGGCAGGCACCGGGCATCCGTGAGAATAACCGCATTGTCCTCCCCGCATAAGTTACTGACTATGCCCGTGCTGAGGGTGTTCGTGAAGAGGTCTGGGCAGAGGGACCCAAAGGGTGAGCCACATGCAACGACTGCGGATCCTTTGCGAAGAGAAGAACTTTTTGCATAAGGGATGTTTATTGAACTTCGGCAACTGTCCTCGAAATCTGTCTTCAGGACAGCAAACCAGCTAAGAAACCTGGACTCTTTTATCAGCTCTTCCATGCCGTCGTCATTGTGGAATTTCCAGCTGTCTGACTCTTGGAAAATTGTGTGAAAAGCCATGTTGAACTCCAAGCAGTTGACGAGCATCAGCACCTTGGCTTTATGGGGAGCAGAGTTGATGTTAGGGATCAAGTCTTTTTTCACTTTTTTCCGTGCAGGTGAATGTATCAGGATGTCGAGGTTGGCAGTAAAGGTGTCTGGTAACAAAAACCTACTGTGTAGGTCAACAGGTGACTTGTGGTTCATAAAACGAGAAAATGGAAATCCGTTGCAAATGATGATTCCTGCATGATGATTAAGGATGACTCCGCTACAACTAAAGCCTCGCTGTTCAGAAGCAGGCTGCGAGACTGTCACGACACAACATGACCCCTCGATCAGATCCATACTGCAAATTCGATTACTTTTAACTTCAAATGTAAGTGTCAAACTATTTGAAATCTTGCGTGGTTGAACAATGAAAGTATTATAGATAATATTTCACAAACCAATCCTGTAGTGAGAACAAAGGCGTGTGGCTTTGTATATTGTTGAAGTATTTCTCAGAAAAGAAATAAGTTGCCGAGAGCCTAGTTATACAACATGTCAAATGGTGAAACCCGACTTCCTGGTTGTATTCCATTGGTCCCTAGAACGACGGCCCTGACCGGAAAGACGGGATTGGTCAAATCCGATTAATTCTTAACCAATCGAAGACGAGTAGCTGGCATGCGCATGCTCGTTTGGAGAGTCAACAATCAGCAGAAGAAACAAATGAACTTTGTACACTCATTACTAACAAGAATATACTATACTTACTTATTCTTTCAGCTTTGCTATAACTTAAGTGTCAAAGATACTATTGTTTTTGCAAGAACCTGCAACGAATATGGACACACATAGACACATGAAACATAACCAAATTGGGGTTGTTCGTTTTTAAAACGGAACATAAGAATTAAATAATTCAGTAAAAAGTTAATGCTACTTTAGTTAACAAAAAAAAGTTTTTTCAGTTTCCCAATATACAAATTTGACAGGATCAACTTTGCAATGTTTATACTGTTATTAACAAAGTAATATATTGACAATAGTCGGCACAACCTGATTTTTCAATACCAAGTACCCTCATATCAACTACAATGTTTCAGGCAGCAATAATCACAAAGTACTTGGGTATTTTCACAGTAACATAAAGCATTGTCATTGCATACATCCTACAGCCTGCATTGCTCCGAATGCTGTTATTAAACATACACTAAAGTTAAACAATATAAAATATATACCATAATCCGAATTTGATAAAGTTTGAATTACTTGTAGTGGTACACCTTCAAGTGCGACAAAAAAATACTCAAGCAATTACTTTAACAACTATGAAGGCTATGGATGAATTTGATTAATATCAATTAATCTTTGCTTATTGTTTTTGTCACAGAAATGTAAACACTTTCTAGATGCAACATTATTTCTTAGGTCTTATTCTTCATGAAAATAACTAAAACGCATCCTGCCATCCATAAGGAAAATTTAAAAACATCAGAATTCATGTAAAATATAATTCATCTCCAACACTTTTCACTTTTTGAGATTGCATGGTGCAGAATATGCACCATGCATATCCTGCATGGTTCACTGACCAACCTGAATTAAGTTAACCAATGTTCAGCATAGTCTTCTCTGTAAGCTTACACCAATGCTAAAAATAACACATGCCCAGAAACTTGTTCACAGCACTGGCACGGTCTGTGTAACTTTGGGCACGGCTATTGGCAGCATTATAAGAAAAACTAATACTTTATAGAAAGATTATAGAGAAAAACATAGCAGGACTCTTATTAATTATATTAGGTGGTGGTGGGTGTTAGGTATCCTTGAGAAAAATCCCAAAACCGTACCTGTTCCATGATTAACTGTATCTACTGTTTTTACCATCTGACCTGGTGAAATGTATCTCAATTCACTGTAACTCGCTTTGGATAAAAGCGTCTTAATGACAACTTTCACGAAAAATAGCAAATAGACCTCACTTAACTGACTGAAATATCTTGTAAACAGGGTATAGTAACATTACATGGTATACAATGATCTCATTCTCAAGACAGTCAGGATATTGTAGGTAGTCTCATGTCGGCCCTGTTTTTGTGTTTTTGAATGCATAGACCCCCATG
This sequence comes from Gadus morhua, assembly GCF_902167405.1. Taxonomy (NCBI): domain Eukaryota; kingdom Metazoa; phylum Chordata; class Actinopteri; order Gadiformes; family Gadidae; genus Gadus; species Gadus morhua. The sequence continues at coordinate 11,620,149 of NC_044062.1, forward strand.
GCAAATCTTAGAGAATCTCTTCTCTGGATCATTCAATGTACTGGGAGAGCCAGCGGAAGCCGTCTCCATATCCCTGCCGCTTAAGAACGCTGCACATGAACACCTCCATCGGCCTCAGATTCTGCTCCTTCAGCGACACCTGCCCCTGGTAAGAGAGCAACAAACACAGCATCAATGAGGTGGCTCCCTCTTATCTTAATTCCCCATAAATATCCTTGCAGACCATCCAATAAATGCTAGTGGCTAGAGGGTTTTACTCTCAACTGAAAGGTTCTGGTTGGGATACTAAATCTTTAAAGTGTACCTGTCGGCAGGGTTTTTTCCTTGCAATACATATGCCTGGCATTTTTTCAACCAAATCTACCAGCGGCAGGTCGGTCAAGTAGTGAGAGTGTTTGACCCCCGACTGAAAGGTTGTGGGCTTGAACCTCAAACTTGGACCTCTTGAATACTAGCCCTGTTGGCAGGACGGGCAAGATGATGTGTGCCTTAATCACATCTAAAGACCTCTTAAAGCCTCTGGTAAACGACTAAACAATAGTAGTAATGGTTGCGTCTTGTCTGAAGGCAGATCCAGGCCAATACCTTTCCGGTTGTGTGTCCATGAAGACCGAACATCCCCCGCAGAGCGTCTTCACTGATGGCCTCTGGACGGTCTATCTTATTCCCGAGGATCAGGACTGGGACCGTGAAGATGGTTTCATCTGTTAACAGGGCCTGGCAGGGAGGGAGGGGTGGGGGCAGGAAGTTTAGTTCAAAACCCGGAATGGCTAGAAACTGACTTTTGTCCTTTTCTTTTTTATAAAGTTGCCTCACATCAAGTTCAATTTTTGCTTCCTCTAGCCGCTCGTGATCGGCTACGTCCACCATGTAGACGATACCGTTGATGGCTGGGAGGTAGTTCTTCCAAATTCTCCGGGCTGGAAAAAGTTTGGACAATTTGAACCCAGGAATGAAAGGATCCGATGGACTTGAAATGCAATGTGACGGCAAAAGCAATATTACTAAACTCCAACCTTGCGTATGACCACCAAGGTCAAATGTAGTGAAGGTCATACCAGCTATAGTCAGCTCCTCTGATGCTGTGGACAGAATGAGAGCATATAATGATCATGAAAGGAGTAAGAAGACAATAGACTTTGTAACATCTGAAGTGTGAGTGGCTACTGGTCTGTGGCTTGGATCCCGGCCAAAAGGTACTTGGTTCGATTCTCTTTGTTCAGTCTACCAGAAGGCCTCTGTGGGTCTATATCACAAGACTGTACCCTATGCTCCTAGGTGACATGTAGAAACATCCACTGCAAGTTGTTTTGAATAGAAGTATCCAGTTTCTTATCGAATGAAAGTATGAAATGGTGTGAATGATTCACTGTACTCGGGTGCAGAGTTGGGACGTGCTGTCCTAGCCTGTCATCTCTCAGCATGTGCAACAATGTTGTTTTCCCAGCATTATCCAGCCCCAGGAAAACTAGCTTCCCTGTCTTCTTGTATAATCCTGCAGGGAAAAAAGAGAACACATTCAAATAACTCTTATATTATAAGGTCATTTTTGTTATGGTTGTAGTGGAATCATATTGGAATAAGACTCCTCGGGTCTATCTGAAACAGTATGTGCTACAAGATTTGTACTCATTACATATTCTATAGACAAATTATCACACATTGAAGGTACTTTACCTAGAAGTTGCAAGACACTGCTGAAGCCCTTGCAGAGCCAGTTGAATATAAAAGACATGTCTCTTGGCCCTCTGTAATGGGTGTTTAACACATATACATTTGTATACGTTAGTCAACATTATATCGATGAAAAGGATACAGACTAAAAGAGATGTAGCTTTGTTCGTAGAATAGGCTTATCTGAAACATCTGAACAAATATAGAGACGGAGGCAATGTTTATTATAGTGTTAGCAGGTTGAATGTTGCTTCAACTATATTGCTGGAACAGGATTACATTACTGGTATGTATAATCTCTGTGTAATCGCACCAAGTATAAGGACGCGCACGGAAGGGAGAAATCTTGCATAATGGCAGGTGTAAAAAAAGAAAAAAAAGAAAAGGCCTCCTTCAGCTGGTCTGTGGCTCTCCCCGAGTCATAGTGTTCTTGCTCAGACTATTTATATGTTAACTTGTGGCATTCTGACATACGATATCGCCAGTCATCCTCCTCTCAGTGTTTTCATGGGCCCGCACGAAATCACGGGGATGCGAACCCGCTCACACACCCAGTCTGGAATTTACTTTGGTCGACGCGAGAAATCAGACATTATTTGTTGTTTGTGTAACTTCACGAACTTTCAGTTACGGCTCATGTATTGACAACCACTGGCGATACACGTTAAACTCTAAATGGAAATGTCCTCGTAACATTATAAACTTCTTAGCCTATAAAATTAGACCTCTCTCAACTATTTTTGCTATTAAATCAATGGTCCGACACAGAACAAAACCACATCAGGGTAATATCGGAGTAAGTCATCCCACTCGTAGGGAATGGAATTCCAAAGAACAACATTGACTGGATCATACAAGGACACGTTAAATAAAAGAACGTTGGCACGTAAACATTAAACACGTGGGATTTCTGGTCCGGACTGTTTATCCTATACAAAGTTGTCGTTACCTTGAGATATTAACGCGGGATCCGCAAACTTTTGGTCCAAGCTTTTGCGTCGATTGACAGGTACGCGTTTGACAGCTCACCGGAACTGCGTAATGGTTATTTTGGAGCGGACACGGAGGGGCTAGAGGGGTGGTGTTGGGATTGGGTGTAAGGGGAATGGTACGGGTAGGCCTATATAATGATCCCTTTCACCGTAAGTAACCCTAATTAAAAATACGTTGTAAAAGGGCAATACAACTATAATTCTGTAATTTAGGCCACTTAGTTCAGTGTCCCACTCACGGACATTATTTGTAAGGGGCAACATTTTCTATCAACCTCGCAGCTATCCCGTAAACGATGTACAGAACAGACAAACGTGCAGTTGTGTACATATTTCCAGAAATTAATCATTAGGTATTCGCACTACAATTAAATAAACGCTAGGCGGCACTATTTCCAGCGATAATTGCCGCAATAGTAATAGTCCACAACACTGGGGAATCCTCTGGAGTCCTTGGTAACACAAGCTAAAGAAATAACAGCCATTTTAAAAACATGCCCATGTCATTTGAACATAATCGCTTTATTAAAGCATTTCAGGGTCTCATACAGAACAGAAGCATTTGGCCAGTACAGAGTAGTAAACAAGCGCACATCTCCAAAGAAACGTTTTAAATTAAGTAAAAATTGTCCAAGACTTACAGTAGCCTACAAATTAGCATTATTTCTACATAGGATCTCCATTTAGTATTGAGTGATGGAAAATGCCAAAATCTATCCCTGCAAAGAATGGTTCAGCGTTGGTCCAAATGAACAGACTGGAGTCTTGGTTTGTTCCATCCAGTTCTTTAGTTACTTCCTCTCGAAGTAAAACGATTTGTCCACTATAAATAAAAACAAGCATGTGCAATTTTAGCTGAATGATAGATGAATGTACCGATATTTGTATAGTTAACATATTTCTTCATCTTTAAACATGAGGATGTTACTATGCATACGTTCAAATGTTTTTCACAAAAAAACATAACTAATGTTACAGCTTGCACTAACGTGAAAAGCGAGAACTATTATTTTCAAATGAATCTGCTCAAAATGAGCATGATAAAGTAATGACAACTCAATGATCGGATAGTATTATACAAACATTATACTTATATTACCTGTTGAAGGAATAGTTTCTGCTGCTCCAGCGGGACTCGTCTAAAACAAACAGGATGACATTTATTAATATTAGCATCAGTGGCGAAGCTAGACCTTTTTTGGGTGGGCTCAAGCCCACCCAAAACTTGCCTTAGCCTACCCTATCGTTTCGTCCACAAATCTTATATTCTACCTTTTTTTTTTTACACAAGCAATGAGAGAATGGATGCTGTACACTAATGAACAGGCTCAAATGGGCTAGTGAAATCGAGCGCAACCTTCCTGCAGGGATCTCTAACCTCTGATTGGTGGGTTGGCGTCTCCGGTTTGACCAAACCAAAAATGCAGCACGAGCACACTTAACATAGTTTCTGCTTTTTTGTTTGTCAAAAAGGCTAGCTAGTCTTTATCAGAAAATCCACGATTTCCAGCTGTGTTATAACATGACCAGGTAATAATAATAATCAATCATTTTAAAACCTCAACATAATCTGTCAGATGTCTATTAAATGACAGTTGACCACAAGGCGATTCTATCCATGCCTCTTCTTGAATTGCTGCATGTTTTAGTCGGCAGAGGCTTGTGATGCTGCGTAGCAACATAAGCATGATAATGTGCAAGGAGTAGAAAAAGATGAAATGTATGCTAATTTTCAGTTGAAAAAAAACGCTGGCATTATTTTATCAGCTGAGGGCATATTCATTGCCATAACAACGTGAGCTAATCAACAAGTAGGCCTACAACATGTTCTAATACTATGAGGCTCATGAAAACGCCCTCAGCTGATAAAAGGTGTGTGTGTGGGGGGGGGGGGGGGGGGGGGGGAGCTAATAAGGGAATAAGCTGATGAAGCTGACAAGTGACCAATGTTTACTGTTTAAAAATATTTGTTATTAAATGCAAACCCCAGTGAATCATTTGCTCTTGTTTCTCTGTTTTTAGATTTACACAGACTTAGAAGTCTCGTTTAAATGTCACAAATTGAGTTAATGAACTGAACTTGGAAATTGTTTTAAGTTGTTGCAGATGTTATCTCCGCTAATTTTATTAATCTAAATAAATAAATATTAGCAGGTTCTCAATAGTAGGCTATTTCAATTCAGGGAGAGTGCAACAAAAATTCTGTCACCTCGGGTGGGAATGAAATAATTGAGAACCACTGGTCTATAACATGTTGTACTTGTTGATTAGCTCATGTTGTTGTGGCAATGAAAACGCCCACAGCTGATAATTGATAATTTTTTTAAATTGAAAACTAGCACCCTTTTTTTTTTTGCATCAGAAGAAGATTTTTTTGCATCAGAAGTTTTAATAAAAATGTATGGGTCCCTGAAAGTGAGACCATATTTAGTGCTCCCAAAATAGTGGTATGTCTCTCTTGTTATTAATCTAGTACATGTGGTACCAATGTGTTTCAGTAACTATGTAAATATAAAAAAGGGGGAAATATGGTCATTTTTGAGTGAAACTTACACAAAGGAAATTTAATATACCTCAAATTTGTCATTACAGTTCACATCCATTGATTATTCCTTCATCCATCAGTCTTTTTTCCTTTCATCACCTTAGTGGTTCAGAACCGCATTATTTAGCTGACACTGCCAGCTATTAGCTTAGACATACAACAGCATAGTAACTAAGAAAATAAAGGTTGTGGAATAATAAAATCTTGGACAGGACTTTATATGCTTCATATACCCCTGTGGCTTCCTGGGGTTGAGCCCCCCAAAAAGTCAGAACCTAGTCAGAACCTAGAAGCATCACAGGCAAACCACACATACAGACAACTTTAAACAGTAGAACCAAAATATTAGCAGACAGACCTTCTCGATGATAGCCTTGGCTTGATCCACTGAGACGTGGCAGGGGCTGTCCTCCGGGGAAATGGTCGTGTTCATGCTGCATTGCGTACAAATACAATAAATAATTACACATTGTGTGAAAGAACCTAATCTAAATAACTAATTTAAATACAGTCTATAAGAGGTCAACTTAGTTTTGATTCCACTGTAACAACCTGTCCTCTACAGCAGTATAGTATGAATATCTAAGATATATTAATACAAATGGGCATATCTGGCAACAGCCTCCATCCCAAATGATTAATCGCTTACCAGTTGAGTTCCCCTGGTTTGGCCTGCTGAGAGATGAGGGCTTTCCAGAATTTGTTGGTGGTCTTGATGGTTTCTATGGCGAAGTCCTACAAAGAAATCAGCAGCCACGCTATTACGATTTATGTTTTAGGTACAACTAACTATTATTTTAGTATACATTTTTGTGAGTTTATTTGTCCAACTTTGCAGTAACTGCTATGCGTTCAACATGTATTGATGCCGGCAAACAGTTGGCTGTTTTGGGGTCACCTTGTCCTTGAATTCTCCATTAAAGCCAAACTGGTTCTCTGGTTTCCCATCGGGGACCTTGTAGCGTCTGAACCAGTCCACAGTGGCGTCGAGGTAGCCCGGTTTCAGTCTTTTGACGTCGCTGATATCTAAACAAACAGGGACACAAAAAGTTGTGTTACTGCATCTCAATATGACACTTTGCCAAGTTACTAAATAGTAAATACTTAAATAATAGACACTCATCCAAAGTGACTTCGGATTCAGATCCAACGTGATTTATATTCTCCCCTGCAGTACACAGTGCAGCACTCCTACTATATGGCTTGGAACTCACTAACCCTCACTTATTGAGATGCCAATATCTAGTATCAATCTAAACGCTGCCCAAATGATGGTTGTATACATGAAGAACTGCAATAAATGAAATACTCTTAATTAACCCTATTAAATGTAACATCTCATATTAAATTGTAAATGTCATAACGGTGGCACAGAAAATAAAAACAGACTTGCAAGCTGCTTAAACCTGAACTTCTTCATAATATTTGATAATCTCCTCAGACATTGGAAGACCATAGCCACTAAATGACCCTTATACTCGAGACCAAAGAGGTTTTTGGTTGCAAGCAAGTCAGAGATAGATGGGAAATGAGTGGATGGAAATATAATCGAACAGAATTACTGGCTTACTGTTCAAGTCTTTGGCCTCGGGGTCGTCCACGTTGATTACGATGACTTTCCAGTCAGTCTCTCCTTCGTCAATCATGGCCAGAATGCCGAGCACTTTCACTTTGATTACCTCCCCACGTGAGCACACCTAGAGAGTATATTTTGGGTTACTGTCCTGTTCCATGGCTCAAAAGGAGTCATTTCTTATTTGAGTGTCAACGGAGGCTGTTGTTTGGTACAAATGGAGGAGTTGTGATGGCGTTGTACCTTGCTGCCGATTTCACAAACGTCGATTGGGTCGTTGTCACCGACGTGACCGGTGTCTGGATCTTTGTGGGTTGGGTCTTCCCACGTCTGAGGGAATGACAAAATATTAGGAAACTACTTCAATTTAAAGCCGTTTACAAGTCTGTTTTTCTCTGGCCGACAATAATGCCATTCTGATGATAATGTTCAACTTAATTCTTAAGAATGTAATCAGCTAAAATAAATTGTACTTTGTTTAGTATGACATTGTTTATTGCAGTTGTTCATAAATAGACCCATCATTGGGGCACTGTTTGGATAGATAGTAGATATGGGATTTATCTTACAAAGTATGAGTTGGAAGCCCTACAGTTGGAATATTGCCCTGTGTACTGCAGGTGAAAGATGTAATACATGCCTTAAGCTAATAATCAAACATGTCTGCTTCAGAGCTGGGACCTGTTCCAAGAAGCAGGTTAGGAAGAAACCATTTAAACTCTGATGTGAGTAGGTGAAATCTGGCAGGCAGATTTCAGTTTTTCCGAGATTACATTTGAAAACCAACATAGGTTCAATAAGCTCCTTATAGGTATAAAGACACGGACCTGGGGAATAGCTCCGTAGTTCCAGATGTACCCTTTGTGAGGGAACACATTCGCCACATAGCGCACTTTACCCTTTTTCACATCTTGCTTGACTGGATTGAGGGGTTCTGTTGTAGAGATCTGAAATTAAGTAGGAATACATTTCCATTGTTTATTCAAGCCCTTGGTAGTGTACATGTCATGGCACTAATATTGTCAGGGTTTGATTCCGCTTGGGCCAACAATGCACTAAATTAAAATCTACAATCCTAATGTATTGTAAGCATCTGTATAATATTGAGTTTCAATGCTTTTATTTCCTTATGCGAGAGTAACATCCCACTTCATGCAACCTCAAAATGAATAATTAGGAAACTGCATAAACAGGTTTAATAATGAACTGCATGACCAGGAAAATAATAAAATACCTCCATCTTGGCATTTGTCCATCTTGGTACTTCAATAACCACATGGAAGATGTTCTGAAAATCCAAGGGAAGTTTTGGGAACGAAAACAGATAATTCAAATAAATGGCATTGATGTAAAATTGGAGCAATAGCAGATGGCAATAAAGATATGTTACGGAGAGTTCATATGAGTTGTCAACCTCTATTAAAAATGACGTGGACATTGAAATAGCACGTAACAGGAAAGGATTCTGCAATGTGTAAACGCCCTTGGACAAACAGACTATGAACCTACTTATCACAATCAAAATTATGCCTGGTTTACCTTACCATTTAAAGGGGTAGTTCGGAATTTTAGACAGGGCCTGATTCCCAAGTTAGCCTTGATGTTCTTTATCATTGGAGTCAGTTTAACACATTTCATTCAGTCCTCCCAAGTCATATTTTGTCCAAAATGTGATATCTAACCTAACTACTCTCCTAGCACTTCTGTTTCACTGTGCCTCATTGGCTATATCCTAAGTCAATCAGAGATCTTTCTATATTCCATAATCACCATCTGCCAAGCAATCTATTTGACTGAGGCATTTTTTACACTAAATACAAGATGAACCTTAAAATATGACTTAGATAATTATGGTATGAGGCTAACTATATGGTAGTGAAGTGAAGACGAAGAGAGAGCAACACAAAATGAGATCCATTAGTAATTACAAAAAGGGGCTTGTGAGGGAACTAGTCCACTTTACCTGTCCTTCATCAGCATACATTGGTATGTCATGGAATGGGGAGACAACCTTTCCATCGGCATTTTCTGCAAAAGAGAAAATAAATGTTTCAAGTTTTGACAAAAGGGCCTTGTTCAGATTTGGAAGCCGCCGGATATCACAGATTCAAAGGGTGGACTTTCGGTTTAGTACGCTGAACTAAATACAAATGGTTAATGTAAAATGTATAAAGTTACGTACTGGTTGTGCGATACAGATGAAAATTATCGGATTAAAAATCTGCGTTTCATTCATTAAGGCGTTTAGTACCATACTAAGCTTCTGCTGGAGGATGATGCAAGGCAGCAGGACGCAAACTACAGCAGACTCCTTGACAGGTACTCCCTGCAACCTTGCATCATCCTTCGAGTTAGATGGCACATATAGGCTGAGCCAGTGTTAGGTTTAAAGCGATGTTTCAAATATACAAATCGCGGTGTCGAGCACAGTCGGATTATATGATGGACCGTTTCAGAATGAATAGAAGTGACACGTGGAAGATCGTGAGTGGCGTTGAGGAGCTCGAATCAACTCGTTAAATCAGAACAGTTGAACTACTTACTGTAAAACAAGCGGTAGGTCAGACTATGTAGGTCTCCCCGTTCTTCGACTGTGTAGCTCATGGTTAACTCCAAGCCGGTGGGTCGCTACTGCTTTTGCTTTGGCGAATGATCGCGCTACGAGCTAGGGAACGAAAGAATAACCTACTTCCGAATCAACTGCGCATGCGTACGTGTTGTCTAGGATCGGTCCTCCCTCACCCATAGGTCACACATTTTCTCCACCCAGTAAACTACATTTTATGAGTGTTTAGGGAGGTTCAGCACAATATCACTATGCTGTAGAAATTATTAGAATATTCGATGACGATTAAATTAATGTTGACATTATAAATTTAAAATATATATATGTATCTATTTGTTCATTTAATCGTATGTCTCAAGTAGGTTTAATCCAAACACTTGGGACAATTAAATAATAACAGAAGGCGTTGACAAAGTGTGCGTGCGTCTGTCCTCGTCTGCTGCACGTTTACTTCACATCCTCCCGCGGCGCGCGTTGCTTCCTGCCTTGCCGAAGGAGGGGACGGTGTTGACGGCTGGACGGACGAGAGGAAGGAAGACGGGCAAGCTCTGGAAAGAACCAAGAAAGTGGGAACGGTCCTGGGATACACCGTCCGTCGGCAGCAATAGCGCTTAGTTTCTGCAATAGCTTAATTCGTCATCCATTTTGTGCAGAAATGTCGACCAGTCGTCATCTTAGCGAGAGCAGGGCCATCCCGACTAGGACGGTGTTGATCAACGATGCAACGCAGCTACCTCATGACTATTGTACTACCCCTGGAGGCACTTTATTTTCCACCACTCCGGGAGGTAAGACAGTTTTTTGCCTCAATATATTGTTCTTCATTAAAACGTGGATCATTTGTGCGTTGACATGTTTTGGTTTTTGCGAACCTTTTGTGTTTTTTTTGTTAATGGGGCCTATGCAGTCTGCTTGGCCTGTCAGACGTATCATAACAAAAACAATGCTTTGCCCCGCCTTCCCTCTCTTCACTGCATCGTGATTGGTTGGGTTGCAGCGCAGGGATGAGACAAATAAATGAGATAATGTTGCAATTCAAATGGCGATTATTACGTCCCAGGTAAGATATATACATTGCGGTTATATTTTGGCACATATTTCCTATGTTCCGCAAATTGTTCTCATTTAGAAATTCAATTGAACTCTAGCATTAAGCTAGAATTGTAATAGTCATATACTTTACATTCATAAAGCAATCATAAAGCAATCGTGATACAAAATAATTCATATTTTGACCTGCAAGGAGATCAGAATCTTCATTTTTTTGTTTGTTTCCCTGTCAAAGGGACCAGGATAATCTATGACCGGAAATTCCTATTGGACAGGCGTAATTCCCCAATAGCCCAGACCCCGCCTGCCCACCTGCCTGTCATCCGCGGTGTGACCAGCCAAACGGTTCTGAACGAAAACCGGAAGAATGAAGCCAACAAACACACCAGCCATGACGGCAAACCAGGTACTGGTGGGGGCTGCTCAAACTACGCAATGACAAGAAATTATAACATTGTTTATCCTGAATAAGTAGTTATGGGTGTCAAATCACAACAGAAGTACAAGACAGCAATAAGAATTAAGGGTAACAAATATGATCTTAATATTGAAATGGTTTCATTGATTGATTGGATGGTTTGAACATAGAATTTGTTCTTATATGTGAATTCAACTTGAGTATCCTTGAACAAAGGACCCTCATTCTAAATACAAATTGTAGATTCTGACTTATTATTTCATCTAGCAACCCCTTAATAGCCAAGTAGCTGTCTCCTGGCTATGACATTCTAGTAAGCAATTAAAAAAATGTTTTCTTTCTGGGTTTTTCCCCCAGGTGACGACGCACAGTTTGAAATGGACATCTGAAACAACGGAAGCACACGGGAAGAAGTAAATGACCCTGGCCTCTTGACACCAGTGGCTTGTAGAAACCAATGTGGCAGCCATCTTTAGCTCTCTCTCTGTCTCACGGCTGGATTTAATGTGTGTGAACCATTGGGGATAACATTTTTTATTTATCATGCAGAATGGCCACGCCTTGGAACTCTCTAAAAGGTTTGAGGTTTGGCTCCTTGGTAACCCACCCTCCGCATATATAAACGGCATAGCATTGAAGTGGATCATAATCATTTTCATACTTTTTTTTTAACCAGGGTGTGCTTTCCAAAAGATACATTACTTAAGTGCACATCTTACTGCTTAATGTTGTCATTCTAGAAGCCAAGACACTGGTGGTAAAATAACCTGACCTGAGAATGACCTACGTTTTGAATTCATCGCCGACTGTTATTCTGGTATTTGTTACCAATATATTGTTGAGATATATTTTACTTGAAAAATGTCACACCTCCACAATTTGTCATTGTGGCTCTCGTTTAAAACAAGCATTTGTAAATAATTGTTTTTTAGCTTATGATGTTTTATCGAGTAAGCTAAAAAACAAGAGGTCTGACATCACGAAACACATAAAATACATTTAAATAACCGTTTTTACACACGCTGGCGATCAACATAACTGTGAACTGGTAAATCGGTTTCAAACTGGCTGTAGCAATTAAATATAGCCATTTCCTTATTTCTGCCAAAAAAATGACATTTCAGTTGTTTATTTAGCCAGTCTGTGTTAATGTTGACCAAAAGGTTACTTTCAAAATGCAGGCCACATCATGTTCAAACACAATTGATTACAATAGCTGCTGGACCCAATGGTAATATAATTATGGATTAAATGATGGATAATAGATGATATTTCTATATGCATTTAATTTTTGATACTAAATTTGTTCACAGGGAAACAGATCACAGGGAAGGCAATCTATATTAATTGGTTATTTATTGGACTGTATCTGCCACTTTGGACTTATCACGTACGCAGTCAGTCATTAGTTTCTGTTTTCTAGAAGATTGAGATTGTATTGGGATAGGTAGATGCTATAACTGATTCTTCTTCGTATCTTTCCCCAACAACCTTAATCAACTTTGCAGTACCTTGTTATCATATGTTTATCTGCCCTCGCCTTACATCAACATCCTAATGCAGTAACAACAAACCTCAGTGTTGCCAGTCATACTCTCATGAAAATTCATAAAAACAAAGAAAAGTTTACTGAAATACATATTGCATTTAGCAGCTGAGAAAGATTAGTTTGAAATGCACTCTTTTTTCAATGTCTTCATATTGCGTCCCATAAGAAGCTTTTCAATTATTTTCTCTCTCTTAAACAGAATTCCTGCTATTTTAGATCATATTTTGTTACTGTAATTTTAAAAATCAACTTGTTGAATTTTTAAATCCTAACATATATCATGGGTTTTTATTTGGTTTGGGCTGTAATAATGTCAACTTTTTTGCTGATATTTTTTTTGATTTGGTTTGCACTTATTTTGCATCAAACATTAGGGTAAGCATGATGTATATGTTCATTGGCATTCATATTGCATATTAATTTCAAGCACTTTGGTTTCACATTGAGGGCTTAACATTGTATCTTTTAGAGAGATTTAAAACCACCTGACTGTAACATTCAGATTATAATAAACTTTATTTTCTTTGAAACACCGCTGCCAGTGAATATTGTTGAAGCAAGATCAATAAAGTTACTTAACAAAAATATTTGTATTTATTTCACATAGCCACAGGATTTTTTATTATAGTTTTATCGAGTAAGCTAAAAGACAAGAGGTATTTATAGATAAATACAATGTATGAAAAAATATAACGTTTATAAAGCAATACAACGATAGGGGTTTTCTGACACCAAGAATGTTTTGTTGACAAATTATGTAATAGGAAGAGCAACAATCGTTAAAAACAAAAAGTAGTCCATTTATCTGTAATTAATTTAAATGTTTTATTATTTTCATTTTAAACCCTGTATTGTTTTGTTTATTCAGGTAATTGGCATTACATGTTTAGGAAGTGTAGGTTAATTAAAAAAGTTATTGTGCATACAATGATCTGACAAAATACTTTTTTTTCATGATTTTTACTGCTAAAGGTCAAACGACTGTTATTAAATTATTTCTCTTTTTGAAAAAGATAAAGAGATATACCAGCGTTTAATCAATACAAAAAAAGTTATGTTTCCCTTAAAAAAGTTTTTCTCCGTGCATAGTTTAATTTACATCAGGCAAATAAACGTGTACCAATAACATTCTCCACAGGCATTTCACTGGCTGTCCGCTGGTCCTTCCTCCTTTTCTACTTCCCTGAGCAAGGCCAACGCCAAGATGGTGAGACTGTGGCAAAAATGTTATTGTAATCCGTTGATTATCAAGACCATCCTTTTATGAACATATGATGTACAAGCAGCACATAGTGTCTTAAACCTTGTTTGTGTCCATGTTCCAATATTTTATTAATTAGACGTGTTTATAACCCTACCTGGTGAATACCCGGTTGGCCCACCGTAGCGCCTTGTTAACTCGTCTACTATCGGTTCAGATATCTCCATGGACAGGGTCTTATTAGATACAACTTTCACATGTGTTATGCCTAATTTTTGCTTAGACAATGCGGTACAATTTGGAGTGCCTTACGTGACGTTTTTATTAAGCAAAGCTACACACTGTTGACCACTAACTTGCAGTGTTGTCCATTAGCATTTGTGGCTAACGTTAGCATGCTAGCATCAGCACACATGATGATCTTCCAAATAATCAGTTGGACCTTGATGGGTTTAGCGAAGGAATATTGTAATTAAGTTGCGACGAGATATAGTGAATTGAGGCCCATGTGGCCAATGTCTCTGTATTTACGGGGTGTGCTTGGGTTATTGTGACTGTTGCTTTCGACAAGGTGGTTCGGGTCTTCAGATGTTTTGAGGGAAGATGAGGTTGATATGCCCTACTGAAATATATCTTTCTTTATGATAGAATGACACAGTGACTGTCAGGACCCGGAAATTCATGACGAACCGGCTGCTCCAGAGGAAGCAAATGGTAAGTGGTTCATCATACTTGTGTTGTTGGGGTACAGTTCCTAATGTCTAATTACTCTGCCGCTTACAGTTCGTTTTCTTTGTATTCTACAGGTCGTCGATGTCCTGCATCCTGGCAAGGCCACAGTCCCAAAGACTGAAATCAGGGAGAAACTAGCAAAAATGTACAAGACCACTCCCGATGTGGTCTTTGTCTTTGGCTTCAGGACCCAGTTCGGAGGTGGCAAGACTACAGGCTTCGCCATGGTCTACGACTCGTTAGACTACGCCAAGAAGAACGAGCCCAAGCACAGACTGGCCAGAGTGAGTAAACCCCAATGTGTCAGTCCCCGGCCTGTGTACTTGCGTAGTTGCAGCATTCTGGATCCTCTTAACAATTAGGAACATAAATCTCTTCTGGTGTTCTGTTAAACTTAAGGGTATTTGGAAATCGTAAGCCAGGTTGTCCTTTTTTCCTTTTGTTGGTTCATTTTCATCCCTGTCTGTCAACTGTATGTACTAGCTAGCGCTAATTCAAACTCATTACTTTTTCAGCATGGTCTGTACGAGAAGAAGAAGTCCTCCAGGAAACAGCGCAAGGAGCGAAAGAACAGAATGAAGAAAGTACGAGGCACCAAGAAGGCGGCTGTGGGGGCTGCTGGCAAAAAGGTATGTCGCTGATCATGTGCACTGCAACACATTGAAGTTCCTACGACCTGAGTACCATGTCCATGGACGGATGCACGACCTGGCTCCTAGTGGTCCATTAGACTTCAACCAGAATCACAACATGACTGCAATCTAGACGTGGACGATGCGTCAAGTGTTTTGGATTATGGCTGCAACGTGTTTGAACTGGACGGTGGACCAATAGTAGCTTGCGGCGTCCTGTCCCGGGAGTCAACATGACTGCCCTTCATGTTTGATTGCGGAGATCTTTTGTCATTATGACTGTAAACTGATTAACTATCATTAAGCAACTGGAAAACTATTGCTGTTTTTTCTTGTTGCTCTTCTGTTAACTTTCTTTTACTTTCCTTGTCATCTTTCCATTCACTTTGTTCCTCTGCAACTATAGAAGGTAAACGCTGCTTGAGTAGATTAAGTCCTGTGTGCTTAAAATCAGGAGTGATGGACCTTATTTTACACCCCTAGACTAACTCTTCTCCCATTCCCAGTAGGGTACCTTATGAGTAGATTAACTCCTGTGTGCATATGATCAGGAGTGGTAGACCTAATTGTACAACCATAGACTAACTCTTCCCCCCGTTATCATAGTAGTGTACCTTTTATGAGTAGATTAACTCCTGGTTGCATGTAATCAAGAGTGATGGACCCAATTTTACACCTCTAGACTAACTCTTCTCCCTGTAGCTCACCAACTAGTCCTGCCTTGTAACTTGATACCGTCTCATTAATAACTTGAATGTTAGTGCTGGCTTGAAATTGTTCTAATTGCATCTTGTGGACTAAAGGTTTTATTCAACGTAATCAAGTGGTAGGTTTCATCTAATGATGAAGGCTGCCGAATCACAAATGCTTGTTATATTAATACAGATCACACTCAATGCTGAAATTTGATCAGTATTATCGTAGCAATTATCAGACAAAAAATGAAACGTTCTGATGGTTTCAACTAATGCACCCTCTTAGTCGCAATGCTACCCCTGCCATGCAATGGCCTTGTGGCCCCAAAAACACTTTTATACACCAATCCGGGGAAGTACTGGAGGTTAAAAAGACACAATACTGCGGTGGTACGTGTTTGAACGCAAGCTATCCTGAGAAATGCAATATTTTCCACTTCCATTCCCTACACTACTTTCTATGTAACTTAACTTATGTCAACGATGTCTAGGGATCAGGAAGAACCTGTGCATTTAACACAAGCTTGTGATTAAAGAACAGCAGGCGACTCTCATTCACTAAGACTTGCCATTGCAGTATTGGGGGCTGACGTAAGATTGCGTAACACGCAAAGCAGCCGGATTCCTGTACAGACCGTAGTTTGAACAAATGTCCATACTTCATGTAGACGTGTTTGACTTTTATTTTTTCCATGCCAGACCATTAACGTTACTTCCATCTTGTTTACCTTCTTTTGATTTTGCTACCCATGGACTTGTGCAGAAATGAGTGGTCAATTCCAGGTATCACATTAGTCTTTTTCTTGGTGTGCCGTTGGGTAGCACATCAAAAAGCTCTGACCCAGAGCTGTGTGCATGTCTCACGTGGTGGTGGTTTGTGTGTGGTGTTGGCCTACCCCCTTTCTCCCAAGTATAGCATCCTGGTAGACCCCACCGTCTGAACCCTTTAACCTTATCCTGTAATGTTGATCACCCTTAAACCAGACTCTTCTCTAATCTCTACTGGATGGAAGTTTGTCACAAACTGCTATCCATGAGAACTCGCGTGGCTTTGGCATAAATATAATTGTGGGCACTTTTGGTTCCTTCATATCAAACAAACTAATGGTTTATGAAACCAATTGAATGAGTATATCTTCAACTCTTTCCACCCTTGTCTGTCTTTACCCTAGTAGATAATTAAAAATGTTAAAATATACTCGGTCCTAACTTTCTTTCTTTTTTTGTCTCCCTCTAGTGATCCAAGAAAACCGGAGGCTCTTCATGCTAAAGATGTTCTTGTATATTGTCATCAAATAAAATGTTTGGGAAAAAACAATCTATTTGTCTTTGGTTCTTGGTGATAATTATTTTCTCCTAACATGTATGCAGTGTCTTTCTGCTGGGCTGTTCAAAGAGCAAAAGGTGGTTCCCCAGGAAGAGCCAAGGCAGTTAACATGAAGTCCACCGTGGGCTAATGAGCTGCTATGGAAATTGACACGGCATATTATTTTTCTAAATTTCAAATGGTATCTATCGCATACCTGATGTTCTAAAGTAACTGACTCATTGACGTCGATGCCCATATGTCTGACTAATGCTTAAGCAGCTCCCCAGTCATTTTCACACTTGAGTGAAGAAGCGGTAGAATAAAGTATTGGCTCACACCAACGTCCCTTAATGCGGAACGAGCCAATCTCTAATATCTAGGCTTAGAAAATATACTTGCTCAAGGGACCCTATCATAAGTGAGTTTATATGATTCTCCTAGCAACTCTGGAAAATGGCACAAGCATTGTAGACCTGTATCTTCTCGTTGTCACCATGGTTGTAATCACTTGTCGAACACACAATCAGCTGTATTACAACTGTATGACAAGGAAAATCTGTTTTTTATTACTCAATTGTACTAGCATAGAGGACCAAACGTTAGGAGCTACCCATTAGACCTCAAACTATGGGATCACCCACGATACAGAACATGCACCGAGGAACATTAGCATTTTACACAAAAAACAATTCTAGTGAAATGAAAGCTTTATATTTAGATGTTGGGGCAGAAGCAACTCTCTGTATCCAGCATTTATTTCTGACTAGGCTAAAAGTACAAATTACATTATCATAAGAATGTACTTCAGGTTGTTCATTCCCTGGGGAAGAATTCCTAAATATCGAATCACGTTCGATGCCTGTACGGAACGGCAGTGTTTTAACCCTGCTAACACCTTATCAATGATGGCCCTCCGTCTGCAACTTGGCATCCTGAATTTATTTATTCCGATCATTAGTCTGCACACCTTTTACTGTAATGTGCTTTTTCCCCCTCTCTCCAAGATTATGTAAAATTCCTTTGTGTTTGATTCCGTTTTTTCATAGTTATGTTGCAGAAACTTTAACCATATCGCCACAAACTGTTTAAATTAGAATTCAAACTGCAGTATTGGATGAGGCACACGAGGGCGCCATTCAACAAGCGGACATCGTGACCGCGCACCCACTCCTCCTGAGGTGTTGCAGCATATTTTCCTGCAGCAACCTATACGTTCATGTTTCAATAATCAAATGGACTAAGTGTACCACGCAATGAGAAAAAAAAAACATTAATATGCCATTAGAGCAGGCTGTACACACAGTAACTTGGTTCTTCATAAACACTGCTAGTGAACACATCTCCCTCTCTGCGGCCTGACCTTTCCAGGTAATTTGCATAGTAATACCCTGCAAGAGAGTGTAAATGAAGTGATTAAAATGCTTGAGAAGGGGCTGTCCTAAGGGTCCCCCCTCCGCACTCCCCTACACACACACACACACACAAACAGACACACACACACCTACACAAACTCACACTGGTACACACACACACACAAACACACACTCTACCTTTGTCCATGTCCTTTTATGTATTGCAAAAGGCATCTCCAACCACAGGTTTGCTTATTCAATGTCTCACTGGTTGTTTGGACTCTTAACCAGGTGATGGGGTTTATTGTATAGACAGAAAGCATAGGGCTGGTATTTGCGACTGAATCACTACAGGACCTTTATAGCGAGAGGGAGTGACTGTAGTGTAGGATGCCACTTCCCTTTGACCTTTAACATTACAAACAAGCTCTACGGTTCCAGGGAGTGAGAGTAGAGCTGAATCACCACACTACACTTGCGCATGGCATTTTATTTTCAACCTTGGAACACAGAGGTTCCACCCAATCTTAATGCGTCTTGAATGTAGGCCACACCACTCAGAGGGAAGGCCCCCCTACCGCCTCTGTCAGAACGGCAGAGAGGCGGGAAGTGACTGTATACATATATATATATACATATACACATTTATACATGTAGGTAACCCCTTTTCTACCAGGTATGTTGTACATTAATTCCATAATGTCGTTAATGAGGTTTTAAAGGCTAACTGACAGCCACTTAGGGTCATCACCCCCGATATCGGAGTCATAAAAAAACAACATTATCCGGAATCTAATTCTAATCTTGTCAGCTATTTTTTTATCCGTCGTGACTATTTTATCCAGTCCAAATGACAGAAAAAAGGATACATCACCTTGTGTGCACCGAGCCGATAGCGATCCGATAGGGGCAGTCCATCTTATTCACGGAGGCCTACAGGTAGACTGCAGACACCAGGGTTCCAATTCAGAACCTTTAGACTCAGTCAACTTTGGAATAAATGGACATTTTTTGGGGGGCCACACAAGGTTCCCTTTTAGTCTCAGCAGACAAAGTTATGACCCAGAAACATGCGGGCAGACTCATTCATCTGAACCTGTTCAGAACGGAGTCTGGGCTGCATGCAGGCCGGTGGCTGACAGTAAACCCCCCAGTTATGGGGTTGCAGGAGGTAGACGGGAGGGGCTGTGTGGACCGACACAAAAGAAAAAACATTTAGGTCTCTGGGTGATCTGTATCATCTCTCCTTACTCTCCCTCTCTCTCTATATCTCCCTCCCACCTCTCTCCTCCTCTATCTCAGGCTATTTTTTCTAACTCTCTCTCCTTCTCTCCTCTCTTTTCTTGCTCTCACTTTGCCTCTCTCTCTCCATCATACCTTGTGTCCCCCCCTCCCCTCCTTTCCCTCTATGTCTCTCTCTGGGCTCTGCAGTGCTGCCTGTGTGGTGGTGGTGGGAGGTTTGACATAAGTGGAGCTCTCAGCCCAGGGACTGGTAACAGATGGTGTTGGGAAATTAAGCTCCTCCACACAGCCTCGTCCCACGAGCCCCTGCCTCTGTCTCTTTCTTCCTCCCCTCTTTCTTTCTCATTTTGCCTCCCTCGTCGTGTTTTTGCTCACACTAGGACTCTCTCTCTCTCTCTCTCTCTCTCTCTCTCTCTCTCTCTCTCTCTCTCTCTCTCTCTCTCTCTCTCTCTCTCTCTCTCTCTCTCTCTCGCTCGCTCTCTCTCTCTCACACTCTCTCTGTCTCTATCCCTTTCATCTGCTCCCTCTCTCAATCTCTCTCATGTCCCCTGTACAATTTTGCCTCACACGATGACTCTATGACACTCTCCCAATCTCTTTCTCTCTCTCTCTCGTACGCATTGTCATTCTCGTCACGACTTGTCTCTCATTTTCCTTGAATATCTCTTCTCCTTCATCTCTGGTTTGACCGAGTTAAACACAGAACACCCACCTGCTTCTCCCCACTCTGAATACCCAGCATGCCGTCGGATAGACCAGGCAATCGGTCAGGCAGAAGCAAGAGAGTGCATTTTGGACAGGTTGGAAGTGTGTGTGTGTGTGTGTGTGTGTGTGTGTGTGTGTGTGTGTGTGTGTGTGTGTGTGTGTGTGTGTGTGTGTGTGTGTGTGTGTGTGTGTGTGTGTGTGTGTGTGTGTGTGTGAGAGTGTGTGTGTGTGTGTGCATGTCTTCATGCATGCATGCAGGCATGCACGCTTGTGAGATAGGTGTGATAGTGATGGACCATCCATGTAAAACTTTTGTGGAGCCTAATACATACAACAAAAATAAACTACAACATATTCAACCAGGTTCCACCCCGTTGGAACCCCGTCCAAACCTTTTAGTTCACCTGGTGTATAATGGCTACCTTTGAAAGCATGTGTTCGCTTCAGAGCAGGGGGATTCTGATCTACCATTGACCTGACTTAGCATTGACTTACCATATAATGGTATAGGCTGTAAATACAATAATCAGATGATGGACTCTGTTTGCAATAATCATGGCTAATCTCTGTTTAGAAAAACATGTCTCTGAAGGATTAAACCAGCACAATCACATCAAGAATAATTGTACCGTCTGAATCTTGTTCACTTTAACCACACTCCATGTAATCCATTATTTGAATTATTCATTTAACGACTACTCACTGATCAATTAGTCACTTGGATTGTACTTTTCAGCGTTTCACCATCGCGACTAATGATGCTCTGAAGTCGCTACTGGCTATCTACTAAGGTCTTTTGTGGGCTTGTGAACATTTAGTATATTCTTGTGTTGCGAGGGCTCAACTTGCAGCAGCAGAGTCTGGCAGGGTATCTGAGGATGCCATGCATCTTAATGAAGCCCGTCTCTCTCTCTCTCTCTCTCTCTCTCTCTCTCTCTCTCTCTCTCTCTCTCTCTCTCTCTCTCTCTCTCTCTCTCTCTCTCTCTCTCTCTCTCTCTCTCTCTCTCTCTCTCTCTCTCTCTCTCTCTCTCTCTCTCTCTCTCTCTCTCTCTCTCTCTCTCTCTCTCTCTCCCCCCCCCCCCCCCCCAGCAGGGGAACCATCGGGGCTCGTTCTGTAGCCCTGCTGCAGTGTCCTCTCTGCTACGCCAGCCAGCGTGACGTTCACCCCGGCTGCCAGTTGCTAGGTGCTGATATGTAAAATGATCTTAGCCTTAGTAGCCTTTCCTACCACCCCTCAACCCGCTCACCCCACCCACAACACACACACACACACACACACTCTCCCCCCAAAAGCACCAGGGAAGTGTTTGGCCCTTTTCTCTATTTTTAAGGGCAATAGGTTTTTGTGAATCCTAATAATTCTGTCTTCTTTTCTTTCTGACATCATTTATTTTTGCATTCATCCCTACTGCATGCGGTGGGAAGAAACATTGAGCATTTGACATTACAACACAACAGAGTGCCGCAGCCAAAACAATGGAGGCTTCCTTGGGAAGTGTAGCCTCTGGAATGGTGTTTTTTTTCCCGTATCGACCGCTTTTTCACAGGCTCCGCGAAAAAGGGGAAGAAATTGTATTGATTGTCTTGTTACGGATGCCCTCACTGTGTGTGTGCGTGACACTGAAACCACTTCGCATTCTCTCTATGGGGTGTAAATCTTGTGTGTGTGTGGATAACTAGGCGTGGAACTTTTAATGTACATTCAATTCGGCCATAATTCAACGCCTTTTAGCAATACAGCTGGAAACTCTTTGTTGGTGGTGATAGTGATGATGAAGATGATGATCAGGATATTGATGGAGGGGCGTTGTGGTTGGGCTGGGTGGTGGTGATGGTGATGAAGATGATGTTGATGGCGGTGGTTGTATTGGTGATGGTGTTGCTCGTGGTGGCATGGAGACAGTGGTGATGATGGTAGTTGCTTTGGGGAGGTGGGGATGCTGATGGTGGTGGCAGTGGAGTAGGTGGTGATGATGGTGGTGGTGGCACTGATGATAGGGATAATCTTGATGATTAGGATGGTCGTAGTGGAGTTGGTGGTGTAGTGGGGCTAGCAGAGCTGATGGGGGGTTATAATGAGCCAAAGCAGCAGATGTGAATGACGGTATAATGATGAAATGTTCAGTGTGATGCACTCTGTCCATTCTTGTGGATGTGTGCTGTGTATGTCCTTGGATACAGAATTGATTGTGTGTGTGTGTGTGTGTGTGTGTGTGTGTGTGTGTGTGTGTGTGTGTGTGTGTGTGTGTGTGTGTGTGTGTGTGTGTGTGTGTGTGTGTGTGTGTGTGTGTGTGTGCGCGCATGGCTTCCATTCCAGTGGGGGAGAAAAAAACGGCAGTATATTCTTACTTACCATCTTACCATCAAGGTTTTCATCAAGGTTAATCAATGTGGTGATAGCTTTGAATTATTGTTGTAATGTACATCAGAGGGCAAGGCAGAGAGCTCTATCAAAAGGTGGCAGTAATTGTGTGCTCTTCTTAGCGACATAGGGGAATGTAATGGTATGCTTGTGCAGTTTATTTTACTATTTTAGAAATTATTTGTATGTATGGCTCCATGTTTAAAACCTAGGTATCTGTACACTTCCTCTCACTGCTCCTGCTGGAACATTCTGTAATGCTGTCCACTCAGATATTATGAAGTAGTGGAATATTTTGTCGCCAGTGTTATACAATATTTTATATGTACAATTTGACTAACCAGAGTCCCTTAGCCCAACACCTGTTTTAGATAACAAGTTTAGTGACTGTATATAAACAGATTATAACACTTAAAAACACTTAGACATTTATACTAATGCTGAAGTGGGCCCCTACTCGTGTCATTGTGGTTAATACAGATTCAAGTAGCGCACTTGGCCTTGGAATGGTCTGCATCATCTATGGTGGGAAATAATCATGAAGTGACACTGTGAAAGTGCACCGCAGACACCGATAGACACACACACACACACACACACACACACACACACACACACACACACACACACACAAACACGCGTGCACGCACGCACGCCGACAAACACATGCACACACACACACACACACACACACACACACACACACGCAAACAGGCAAGCACACAGACACACACACACACAAACACACACACATACACAAACAGACACACATACACACGCACACACAAACACATCATCCGGATCTGCCACATACCTCCACTCCATTGCTATTCCTTCTGATATTGTCCTCTTCAATCAACAATGGAGAATCAGTGATTATAGGCGTAACGTGGAGAGCCATCTCCCAGCGATTCATTAGACAGCACTGGCATGAATACCAAAAAAGATGATTTGCTCATATTGCCACTCAAACCCCAAAATAGTTTGGTCTCCAGAGAAGAAGTGTGTAGCTCATTGTGTTGTTAGTGGCAACGGGAACGTTCAACAGAAACACCGTGGCAATGCAATATGAATGATTACACCGGTCCTAATAAACTATATATCATATTAGGTTGTGGGGTTTAATAATTCATGTTTTATCCGTGTATGTTTCCAGTATAGGACTAGCCACTAGACGTTTGAATGCATATGTGATTAAGCTGTAATACGGCTGGTGAGTGATTAGCTTATCAGCGGTGCGGCGTCGTGTGCTGGAGCCCGCCGGCCCACATGTTTCCAGGGTGGTTAGCGCGGCCTGGAACAAGACAACACTGTCTTACTTAATTACACAATATCGTCATGCATTACAAGATAGCCGTTTTGCAATTTCAATTAATGTTTGATCCGTGCCATGAACAAGATAGTACCATCCCTTTGTATCCAATCTATCTTAGGTTTAGGTGCGTAGGTGCTGTCCATCTGACTGTTCCTCTCTCTCTCTCACTTGCTCTCTCTCTCTCTCCCTCTCTCTTTCTCCCTTGCTCTCTCTCTCCCTGTCTCTCTCTCTCTCTCTCTCTCTCTCTCTCTCTCTCTCTCTCTCTCTCTCTCTCTCTCTCTCTCTCTCTCTCTCTCGCGCGCTCTCTCTCTCGCTCTCTCTCTCTGTCTCTCTCTCTCTCTCTAGCTGGCTGCCTGTCTGTCTGCCTGTCTGTCTGTCTGCCTGTCTGTCTCTCTGTCTGCTTAGTTCGAACTACCTGACCTGTCTGTCTGTCTCGATCTATCTGACTGTCGGTATCTACCCATCTGTCTTTCTTTCATATTCAACTGGAGACATGAACAACGGCACATTCTTCAAATTGCACGGATGTTAACCGATGTTTTCCGGCCTGCACAGCGATCCGCTCTAAATATGAGTGCACATTAAGTGGCCATGTGCCCCGAGCAGTGCACCCACACCAGATAGAGACACAACCAACTGCTGCTACCAACTACACTCCACCATTTTAGCCATGGAGTGATTTCCTCTTTTTGTCTCTCCCATATATATATTTTTTTTTTTCAACATTTCCCCTGTGAGTGTATGTGTGTGTGTGCGTGTGTGTGTCTGTGTCTGTCTGTGTGTGTGTGTGTGTGCGCGCGCGTGTGCGAGTGTACGTGTGTATGGGGATGTGTGTGTGTGCGCGAGTGTGTGTAAGTGTGTGTGTGAATGTGTGTCTGTGTGTTTGTGTGTGTGTGTGTGTGTGTGTGTGTGTGTGTGTTTGTGTGCGTGCGTACGTGTGTGTGTGTGTGCGGGCGCATGTAAGCACGGGCCATCAGCCGGGTGTGTCATTACCGCCGCTCGTTTGCGCTGTAAGTGACGACGTGATGAGACAGCGGTGGAATTAGCTTAGCGACGACTCTCTGTCACTCTCGTTCGGAAGGCGGCGCTACGTGGCGGCGGTGGAGGAGGGAGGGAGGGAGGGGCAGCGCCTGATTAAAAGGATGTACGGCGTACTTCAACTCTGCACATTAAGACCCTCAGACCCACCCCTACGACCCTACCCATCCCACATCAACAAAAAGGCCACAAAACATTGTGTCTGCTCGCCATGGAAACTACGGAGACTTCGACAGCCCGCTCCCAACCCCGCCATTCCTCAGTCTCTCCACCCTGCCTTTCTTCCTCTTCTCCTTCCTTCCTCCCACTCCTCTTCTTCCTCTGCATCTGCTTCAAGGCGTTGCTGATCTTCTGAGAGCTTGTACCGATGAAAGTATCCAGGTGTAAAGGCCAACCTCCAGGTCCACTGTGTTGCCGGGGTATATTTTCGGTTGCTGTTATTTTTTTCTTCCATTATATATTGAAACAAGGAAAGAAAATCACAACATGAAAGCAGTGCGGTGTGGCCATTACAACGGAGTCAGGAGCCAGGATGGAGGTCACTCACATCTCAACCCCCCCCCCCCCCACACACACACTCCTCCCCTTCTTCTTCTGGAGCAGTGTGAACCTCCAGCACAAGGCGAGCACGCTGTTTGTATTGAGCCGGGTCTCACAAGAGGAATCGATAGGCTCTGACCTTACCTCGGTCAGGGCCGTGTCGCTGACCGCACCGGGACAGCCCAGCTGTGTCCTCCGTGCCGGGCTCTGCAGTGGATAAGTAGGCCTCTCCCTGTCTCTGGGTCCCTGATCCGCAAAGCCAGTGCGGGGATCAGCGAGAGAGTCCATCGCCAACGCCGGGGCTTGACCAGGTGGAAGTGGTGTGTATGGTGTGTTTATAGGGGGGAGGGGGCACGGTGAGGAAGGTCGTTCAGGGTGCTAGATCCATACTGAGGAGGTGGATGGATTCAGAGAGGAACGTTGGCGCTCACCTTCCGTATGTATTTGCTGTTTACTCGTTTTCTTTTCTTTGACACAACATGGTTTGTGGTGGGGTCTTTAAGGAGCAGGCAGGAGTATGGAATCGCCATAAAAGATGCCCTGAGGTAGACTCCGGACAACGAGGTTTGACCACCGAAAACCTTTTGGCTCGGAGTCTAACCCCCAAACAACGAGTAGACAATTCGGCTCCAAGCAGTGGGGCAGATCTAAGGTCTTTCCCCTACCATTACTACTACCTTTTCACTTCATTTAAGCCTTCATTCTATTTTTTCATTATTTTTTTCATGCAGTCCTTCCATACGGGTCCTCCAACAAAGAGCTGACTGTAGCTCTGTGCTGATCGATATTCTCCCTCTCAGTCAGTACTGTTCCCTGTTTCCAGTGTGCTGCCTCAAAACACAAGCAGCCAGAGCCTGTATCGCTTCATCAAGTGTAGAAGTACATCTCTAGAAACCCTGGAGGGAGCCGTTTGCTATATCAATACACAATACACAAAATGAGGGTGACAAGGGTGACACCACTGCTACACAACCAGGGTTATGGAAAGCTAATCAGCGTTTCCTATGCAACGACAATAAGGTAACACTGGTCACTGTGAGCAGGTTTATGGAAAATCAATATTTTCCAACATCATTAAATCATATCATGCATTGTAGTAATAATATTCTATGATTTACCACAATCGGGAATAATTCAACTCAGAACTCTCTTCTTTTTCTTTTATATAGCAAAGTTCAACCTTGACAAAAATAATTACTTCTCTTCGCATTGGTAGTTTGAAGTTGTGTGTGTGGAATGGATTAGGCTTTCGTGTTGAGGGGGGAAAAAAACCCATTAATAATCGAGAGGGGAACTCAGGGAAATAAGCTGCTGGCGGTTGTGCAGTCAACTGCACCGACACGAAAAAGGAGTGGAATAGAGGAGAGCTGGGGAATGAACAGAGGGAGAAAGAGAGAGGGAGAGAGAGAGAGGAGCGAGTCTATAAAATATAGATAGCTAGGAAGAGCCAAGCGGGCTACGGAGAAGAAGTGAACATTCAACCACTCCATTCATCAGCGTAATGATACCAGGCAAGATTTAGCTTTCTACCCAGACCAGGAAATTGAGATTGCTATAGGAAAACACACATAGCCCTATCTATATATCACGTTATCACAGTTGTTTGCTCTTTTAACGAACCCTAGTGTCTCCATGGTAATACAATGCTCAATGTTGTATCTACATTTTACAGTTGTGTAACCTATATTACGTACATATGTCACTTCCTTCTTATGTTAATGTGTCTGTATCCCCCCCACAGTGGAGTCTTTATTATGCCAGCGCCGCCTACCACCAATATAGCGTGTTGGTAACCGTGTCGGGAATGTAGAAATAATAGTTTCCTTAGTTCACGGTTAATATTAGGTTTATCATGGCAGCAAACAGCCGATAGTTCCTCTGTCAGCGTATTTCAGTGGCGTAAAAAAAAGAGCTCTGTGCGAATCCCAAACGGCCACTGTAACATATGCATGATTTCATACCTGCTGGCGAAGCTATTTCAGGACCAACAACTCTGATTAGTGGTTCATGGGGTGATACGCTTCTCTTTTCTCCTTCCTTCACTTCCCTCCCGACTAGATTCAACACCGTATCGGTGGCAGTTAATGCGAGGCTTGGCATGAAGAGGGGCTTTAGTGTTAAGTTCAACACTTTAACTCGTGAACTTGGTGACGAGGAGGAGGATGGCAGCACATGCTGATTATCGGAAAAGGGCGAAGTGTCGTTTAGTTAAAATGGGCTTTGCAACTAACTTTGATTTGTTGTAGTTTATCGGTTTTATAACCAGCAGGTGGACGTATTTCACCGACACCGTTGACCTTTAGAGGCCCCATGGCCGCCCAGCGGTCAGGGCGTCGGTGAGGGTCTGGTTTCTGGGGTCACTCCCGCACCGTTGGCAGTTGTCGGCCCTTTTCTTTGGACTTTTGCGGCCAATTTAGCATGTTGAATCAGGGACGGAGGCAGTCGGTGATGGAATTCACAATGATTGGGCGGTTCAGTTTAAGCGAATCAGAGCACAAGAAGAGAAACGGCAGTGAGCAAAGCAGCAAATTACATACGTCATCATATCATCATATGAGGATCTCATATTACAAAACCGTCGGAGTGACAGTGGTGTGAAATGATTGGCAAACATTGCTTTGTTTCATGTTGGTACACCCGCAGTCCTAGGTCTTTTGAAAGACGAATACAGACTACCGCCCCCTTCTGGGAGGGAGAGTTATTTCCTCTCACGCAGAAACGCAGAACGTTCACGCTAGTTGGCCGTTGGCGGTAGTCTTTGCGGTGTGTTCAAGTGCATCTTTTTCGCCAAGACAAGGGCGACACAGGAGTCTCCCTTCGTTTTGGTTAGTTCTTTAACGTGGGTTTGGTGTGTCAGGGCCTTAAGGTAAAGAAAACAGATCCGCCAATATGAAAGCATCGCGTGTTACCTTAAATCGCCCTGGATTTCTCATTGAGTGATAATGGTTTCACGGTCTGTTAACCCAAGAGGGGGACCGCGATATTGGCATGGAGCGATACGGAGCTCATAGCATGTGTTGTGCTGTAGCACAGCCCAGGCCCTGTGTATGAGCATGCGAGAGGGGTCGAGTAGCACGCCAGCGACGCGCCGGCCAGCATGGCGCTCAGCTTCAAAGAAACGCCCCGAGGCCCTCGCTGCTCATATTGTCTTGAAGAGCCTGTGTTTATCATGAGAGGGCCGTTCCATTCGGGGGGGGGGTGGCAACATGAAAAGTGTTTTTGAAGTGTGGGATATTGTCTGACTGCGGCTAAGCGTTTCCACCTGAATCCTGATCGCCGTGCGGTTCACCAGCACACTCTTCATAAGAGTGGTGCTCTGGTTTAATACCGGTAGGATGTCGGGCAGCGGAGGCAACCTGATACCTACTAGAGAAAACGAATCTGTGAAACGTTTCGTGAAATCTTTGAATATGAATCATAGTGAGCATTCCTTTGTGGAAATTGTTCCTGGATATTACAGCTGGTGTTGGGACGTGCTTGGGTTTGGCATGAACCAAAGAAGAACCATCTGGATGATATGGGTTCTATTTTAAACAATTACTAAATTATTGAAGTTTCTTGCCTAAGTGCTTGATTTTTTTTAGGACGCGGTGAAATTCATCGTAGGTTATATATAGAACCTATTGAGGTTGGATCATTTAGAGATCGTAGCCTGGTACGGTGGCCTTCCTCGGGAAGCAGTGTAGAACCTGTCTCCGTTATTTCATACACTCCAGGCTCGATTAATATTTAGGCTTCCCCGACCGATTGCGTAGGCAGATACATCGGGGGAATACGCCACTCATCCCCAACCAGGCGGTGATTATCATTTTTCACGCACAGTGAAAGATTTCTCCCGTGTATGAAAGCACTATGAACACACTTAGCGACTCTTTCTCCTTCCTCTCTCGGGCCCAACAGCTGTGTTAGCGTGTGTACATGCAGTGTCTGAGACAACCAAGATCAACAACCAAAACTACGTTATCAAAGTAGAGCCTACATCTCATTGAATACCTGGAATGACCTTGGTGCACTTTTCTTTTCTACTGCTGTGTTACCCTTTTGCACTCCCACATGGACACACACATATACACACACACACACACATGCATGCACACACACATGCATGCACACATAGACACGCACGCACGCACGCATGCACACTCAATCACACAAGCTCAGACATACATGCACACACACACACCCATACACACACGTAGGCATTATTGCATACACATGACCTGGTTCCACACAGGAAAACACAAAGTGTGTCTGCTTGTGCTCGCGTGGCTGCATGCAGTGTGCGTTCGGGGCTGCAAGTTGCCTTTTTTTGTTTGCGTGTGGGTCAACATGGACCAGTCCCTCACGATACAGTATGATGCACGGATTTGTAAACAGTATGAATCTGGCTCAAACCTCCTAGATCTAGATCCTAATATCTCAATAGTTGTGACTTACACATCACCCACTGAATTGTAATCCCCGACTCGACATTAAAAATAGCTCAGACCCTCCGCTGGAGTGTCAGTGGTGGATTCTGGGTAATCACTGGTCTGTCACGCTCCGGTTGCCTCTTCCACCCCTTCACTCCCAGCCATGTTGTTTTTTTTGGGGAGGGGGCTGTCACTTCAGATTGGCCTCATGCCACAGTAAGCCCCCTGCTCATATCTAATGGGAGAGACACACCAGTCGCGTGGCATCCAAACCCTGTCTTGCTCGAACCGGTGCTTAGAAACACATCTGTGTGTGTGTCTATCTCTTGTTTCTATATTGTAGTACATAAAGCAGTTTGCTAGTTTGTTTAATTTGATGCATTCAGATTCTTGCACTTTTCGGGTCATAACTTCATTTCAGTGTTCATTGTGTGTGTGTGTGTGTGCGTGTGTGTGTGTGTGTATGTATGCATGTTCATATGTGTGGGTGGGTTTCAAATCGCAAATGCATGTTGTATGACTACAAAATAAACATCTACAACAGCTACAACCTCCACAGCAGCTACCACGGCTCTTTTGGAAAATGTAATGCGCTGTAGTTGTCGTCATTTCGGTTAGCCTGATTTAACCTGATTGAACGTGACTAACACAGTTCAATTACTGATCCTTCTGGTAATGCGTGTCATGCTGGTAATTATCCAGTTATTTCTGCTGTATCTCACAGTGTGATGGATGTGTCCAGAGTGTTGATGTGAGCCTTCTCTCTTACAGAGAGACCATCATAAACGTTACACCCCAAAATGATACCCAAAGCA
>NC_044062.1:11665865-11730865 GCF_902167405.1 Gadus morhua
AAAAACTCCATATGGACGCCTATGTGGGTGCAGTTCAAACACACAACTGCGTTCATGAATCTGTTGGTTTCTTTTTTTTTTACCACAAGAGCTTGGGGTCAGATGGGCCTGAAGAATGTACGTTTGAGAATGAGTAACAATGACCGGCCTGTTTTCCAAGCACTTAGACCACTGACAACTAAATGACCCAGCATGAGTCAGCATTTCAAGCATACAAATTCATTACATCTCACTCCTTATCAAACAGTGAACACAGTTAAGCAAAAGACTGATTTACATCAAATTAAAAGAACAGCCTATCGTTTCTGTGTTTGTACATTGTTTTGTGATATTTTAAAACAATCACAATGCATAATCCACGGTAATTACATTAAACAGCGCAACTCAAATGACAAATTAAAATAAACCGCTGAATTAACTAGGCATCACCAAAGAAACCCCTCACGCAGCACAAAACAATATTTAATGCAGGCCACTACACCAACCATCCTTGAAAACATGCCCATGCTCAAACATTTTCAGTTAGAGTGCAGTAATCGATCGCCTTAAAAGGTTATGTGAATCAATACAAAGTTGTTTTGGGCACCAGGGCTATTATATTAATGTCAACCTGAGAAATAGGCACTAGTTTAGCTGGTAGGTCTGCCCAGCTCCCTTTTCCTTCCTTCTGAACTCTAATAACATGGCCCCTACTTATAGCACAGGATATGACAGGATATGACAATCGGCCCATCAATAACTCATGCTTGTAGTTCATGTTTGGATGAAATAATGGTTTCTACGGTGTCCAAAAGCTTATGGGTTCCATCCCCCATGTCCCTATGTAGGCTTCCTTCCATGAGGTGCCCTTCTAACCTCTTCTTCCTCCTTAATGACCTGAAGTGTTGAGCAACAGAATCTGCTAAATGACTCAATAGCAGTAGATAGCGATTATGTGGCTGGGGTACTTTCTTATGACGTCCTGATGTTTTCCCTTTCAATCCTTGTTTTTGAATAACACCAAGCCGTTTCAATCATCAAAACTAAACATAGTCATTCATATTTTAAAACATTCACTGAATCATAACCTCCTGATGTGAACATGACAGTTTGAGCTGCTAACCCCCACCCCCCCCTTCCTCCCCCCCCCCACCCCCACACACACACAGCTGGGAAGACGAATTAAAGCATTCTTCTTTCTGTTCGTCTCTTGGGAACACAGACCCTACTGACTATAGTGATAAGGCCTGGCGAGTTGTGCAGTCAAGGATGACATGCAGGTTTTGGCATGGTCACACCATTCACACAGCTCTCTGTCTCTCCCCCTGGTCCTGGTCCTCTCCAAGGTCAGATTCTCTGTTGCATAACGTAGACCCTGAACAAGGCTCAGACATGTGCATGCATGCATGCATGCACAATAGGGGGGTGGGGGGGGGGGGAGAGAGAGAGAGAGAGAGAGAGAGAGAGAGAGAGAGAGAGAGAGAGAGAGAGAGAGAGAGAGAGAGAGGTAAGGGCTTGAGGCTTAGTGCATGCATTGCTGCTGCAAGAACCTGTGGGTAAAAATAGAACAATCACATGCTCAAAGATCAAACAAGCCTCACTCTGAATCTCATGTTGTCGACACCCACTTAGCATTGACAAGTAGTTGCTTCACACATACGCAGTAATGCTGTTACTACTAAGCAAATCCTAATGGGCACTTTTGATCCAAAGTGATTTACAGTGATTTGTATTTAGACACATGTACTTAAGTAGCCGGTATCTTTCGGGAATGCCTACTACTAAACTGTGGCCCTCAGGGTTGAACCCACCACCTTTTGGCTAACACCCTAGACCACCGCCCCCTTACAATACAGAGACAAATGTAATCTGTATTAGGTGTTACGTCATTGTTCTCTTCATTCACATCTCTTTCCTACTACGCTCCTGGGCCTCTCTGCTGTTCCTTCTCTGCTCGCTACTCTCCACTACCCTCGACAGAGCCTGGGGGAGCTGTAAGCTGTCACGGTTCTCCAGTATGGAAGGGTCTGTGATGGTGAGCACCTACTACTCACTGCCTGGCTCTCAGGTACCCAATGCTGAGCCCGGGAAAGACCACAGGGGGGCCCGGCCTGAGAGGCTGAAAGGAGGGAGAGAAAGAGGGGGCGAGTCGGGTTAAAAGAAAAGGAACAGAGCGGAGAGGAGGGGAGAGCAGAAAGGAAGTTGTAGGGAACTGGTTCAATGCAGGTGCGCAAATGTAACGGCATACGCTCCTATTTGTTTTCAATTATGGATTGGAATGATTGATACGTATAATGGAATAACATATCTCTTGTTTCTTCATGGAAGACAAAGATAGAAATTGGCATACATATACACCCATGATCTTTATCCATAAAAAAGGATATGAAAAATGAATTTACAATATTACTTTATTTATTTTTACCGTTTCAAATCATGAGGTAATTTTTTGCCACTTGCTGTGTCATCGGTCGACACAATATTGTGTAAATCGCTGTGTGCATGGGGAAGCCCATTCATGGTCATTTTTCTGCATTCATTCCTAATGGCCGTTATTTCCCCCCGCCACATGAGTGTAATGGCCTGAGACAGCAGGGTTGCCCTGTGCAAAGCCGTCTGACCGCAGCGTGCACTGCACAGCTGATTTCAGCCCCACTCCAGGTCCCCAGCATTATACCACCGTGTGAAGGAAAGCACCAATCGCATTTGACTTGACTTGACCAATCACATTTAGACCCCTACTCCACCAGAAGGTTAACACCCACTTAGACTCCGCCTCTGGCTAAAGGTTAATACCCATGTAGACCCCGCCTCTTGGCAGGAGGCTAACGCCCACTTAAACTACCCTTTCCAAATGTTAACGCCCACCAGAGAACCTTATTCAGAAGGTTAGATCTGACCTGACTAACCATGACTTGGAATAAAGTCATGTTTTTGGGTTTAGATTCAGCGTCGACTTAAGGCTGTTTTATTCCCAGTACAACGGTTATGGGGTCGGACCTTGTCTGGAGCATGCACGCATCTTGCTCATCCTTGAATAAGATGCGTGTTTAACCCCCACCTGCTTAGGACAAACGCTTTGGTTGCGGTAGTAAATTCAGTACGCTATTACAGGATAAGCATGCATGTTTTTGTCGATTGCTTTCCACACACAATGCAAATCGTGCTAAATCTTTGAGTCGGAGCACGCCTCAACCAAAGCACTTGTTTCCATCTGAAATCCATTGCAATCAATTGACCCCCGCTCCTAGAATCGAGGGTCTGTGAAATGATACACACAGAGCCAAGCAGAGCCAGAGTCTCTCTCCCGGCCTATAATTCAGTCATTCATCATCTCAGCCATCTGGCGTCATAGTTGCCACTGCTACTGCGACTACAACCAGCGTTGTTTTTATGAACTGGGATTTGAATTTCCTGGGAGAAGCGGATAGCCTCACATGTGTGACACTGTGCGTGACCTCCGCTTCTCGGGTGGCGTTTAACAAAAACTTGATGGATGGCCCAGAACGGACGATATTATGATGTGGCCAACATCTATTAAACGACCGCAGCGACCAGGAGCGCTGATAGCTGCCGATCCTGACACAGAGTGTTGCCTGTATCTTCTATCACCGTCTTATTCTCCCTCTGGTTTATTTTTTTCTTTATTCCTAGGAGCACACCTTCATTCTATTACGATGACTATGAAAACACAGCATCCTTTTGAAAGGGACAAGTCCCTAGGTGCAACAATATAAAAACAATATAAAAATAAAAACATTGGTCACCGGGCCGGTGATGTCACCGGACCCATTTGTCCCTCCATCGGCCCTGTGTGCTTATAAGCTCTCTCTGGCCGGCGGGCTGGAATGTCCTTGAGATGCCGTGACAGCGGTGGGATGGCCGGCCCCGCCCACCCACCCACCCTGAAACCCCCTCCCAACCACTTTTCCCCTTCAGATACCCCCCCCCCCCCCCCCCCCCCCCTCTCTGTTCTCCTGTCCATCCAGCCTGCCCCTCGCTGCACTAGTGTGTCTCTCCCGCCCTCCAGGCAGGAAGCTATAGATGGCCCGGTGTCAGTCTTTTGTAAAAAAAAAAAAAAAGCGTGGCCCAGAACGGAAATGATTATTCCACAGCAGAATGAATCTTGTCAACATTTAATTTAATTAAAAATTTTCTTTGTTTTCAGGATTTTCAAGGGCCTTGTAGAGTACTTGTTTGTGGAAAGCTAAAATGTATGAGGAATTTATACACAATATATATTCATATATATAAACAGCGAGAGAGAGAGAGAGAGAGAGAGAGAGAGAGAGAGAGAGAGAGAGAGAGAGAGAGAGAGAGAGAGAGAGAGAGAGAGAGAGAGAGAGATTTCTATCTGATGCACTGTTCCAGCCTAGGAAACGCGCTGCCCTCCCTCTGGGCAGTTCAGCCTTGTCTGACTAGTCGGGGAGAGCTATGCGCGCGTGTGCACGTGCGCGCCTGTGTGTGCGTATATGTGCGCGCGCTTTCGTGTGTGTGCGTGTGTGTGTGTGTGTCTGTGTGTGTGTCTTTCGGGAGGGGAGACATTGTTCCTTGACGTCACCGCCCGGCCCAGCCAGGCGCTGTAGCCACTGCTCTCAAACATGTCTTTGTTATTCTGAGGCTTCCATCTGAGAACGGTGATCAGCAAAATACGGAAGCCGATAGCCGCTGCGCTCACTCGCACACCCGGGGGAAGAAGAGAGGGCGGGGCGGACGTGTGTGTGTGTTTTGTCAACGAAATTGATTCAATAAATACATATTTGAAAGCAATGAACGCAATTAAGTCAATACACACGACACTAATATGGCGATGTGGAATAATAATTTCACAATACTTTTTATTTATGCGATTTTTTAATTATATAATACAAATATATAATGTAAATGTTTTGGTGTTGTCAAATGTCCCGTTGTATAGATCCTATGCATTCTCTGTGTTGCTATTTGAAAGTCATATTTTTTCATAAAATAGCCTGCATAAAAAATGTAAACAAATTCCTTGTTTGTATCAATATTTATGTTTGGAGATGAATACCGAAAGGATGCGCAGTGCACAGCTATTACTAATAATAGGCTCTATTAGAGAATAAGGCTCGGGGCAATTTAAAGTGAGTAAAAATAGGCTACAAGCCGTACATGTGAACTCCGGTCCAGTGTGATCGGGCTACCCGTCAATTGCGCCATTACAGCGTGTTGGGTTGGTCTACAGCAGCGTCGCTGGGCTCCCTCTTCAAGAAATCTGGGACACGTTTTGACACCGACCGCCAAGCATGGCTCTCTGTGGTAACTGAATAGCTAGTGTAATTTGACACTTCAACTTGCCGTGCTCTACGGTAGTTGATTCAGTCAGTCACTCACGTCGTTTTTTGGGGGATCTCGTGTCGCCTTTGTGAAGTGGAAAGGAGCACCGTAAACACGAGGGTTTTGGAGAACTAAAACGGACCGTCCCGGACGTCTGATTCACAAAGTAAGTTCCGCACTTTCAACATCCCCACCGTGCCGATGCAAAGGGGGGTTATAAATATGTTCATGTGTGTGTTGTTCAGAATGGGTCTGCTGCCTTCTCTGCTGCTGGACACACACACACACTCGACCTGCTAACAATAGGTTGACCTACAGTATTTAATTGCACTGATGAAGTTATTTTGACCCTGAGTTTTGATTTTGATATCTGTCAAGACAAAACGAGCCCAATTTACGCAGCGTAATAACCGGGTTATTGGGCTGTGTGTGTTGCGGGTTGGCGTGCGGGTCTCCCGTTTATACATGATCAAAGTAGGCATGAATACTGAGCGACACCTCGCAGGGAAGATAGGCTAGACACGCATTATGACAAGCACATTTACACGTTTAACACGTTTTCGCGCGTAATGGAAACACCATTTGCATATCCTCGGTAAGTCACTGGGCGATTTAGTTGAAGCTAACCTGGGAATGTGTGTCAGTTAGCTCATGGCTCAGAGCAGCTTGTAGAGAGGAGTCCCACATAAAGCCTATTATTATCCGCTACCTGTTGTAATACAATTAGGAAACGCGTGTGTTTCGACTTGGCACGGTATAGCCCAGTAGCAGGCTGGTGGTGCACCTATTGGATTGGCGAGGGCTAAATGCAACTATTTGTACTGTTAACGGCGCGTGTTTACACAGATAACCACACACTGATGGTGTTATAGATACAGCGTTCAGCGGAGTTAAAGACCCAATTGAACCTGCGTTAGGTTCAGGAAGAAGGTATTGGATATCGGCGGCACCGCTCTCTGGAGCAGCAACAGCGGTCGTCCTCAAATCAGTGCGGCGGGTCTAGCGAACCAGTTAAATTCCTCCGTTTGCCTTCGAGGCCAGCCGGGGCAGAGCAGAGAGCAGCAGAGGGGGCTCCCGATGGGAGGAGGAGGAGACTGAATCCCTTTCATTATTACAGGCGAGCCTCTAGCTAACTTGAAGAGCAATCGAAGTGGAAGGAAGAAGGGAAATCAGGTATTTTAGAGAGGCGTAGAAGGTACCAGATCCTCATTTGGATGAATAATGGACTCCGAGCCGAGGGCTGGCTTTTGATTATATCAGTTAACCTAGGGCAATATGGAGCAATCGATATTCTGCAATCAATATAAGGCTGTGCAATCAATTGCTGTTTTATTTCCAGTTTGTTGTACCTTCTTTTTCTTTTATCAGGTAATGAAATCTATTGAGATTAATTTATAAAACTACAGGCTTCTATATAACCTAGATCTGCTTACTTTTGCTCACTATGTCTTTGCAAACAAAATCGGTTTGATACAAGCCTGTAATGAAAACTAGTTGACTAAGAATAGGTGACCATAATGAATGACAGCCTGGAGGAGAGTATAAGGAGCAGAAACCATCTGCATTTGTTTGAAAGGAGAGTGCATGCTTGCCCGTGTGTGTGTGTGTGTGTGTGTGTGTGTGTGTGTGTGTGTGTGTGTGTGTGTGTGTGTGTGTGTGTGTGTGTGTGTGTGTGTGTGTGTGTGTGTGTGTGTGTGTGTGTGTGTATGTGGGAAAGTGTGTGTGTCTGTGTTCAGAAGCAGTTTTGTATCCTTCTCTTGTCCCTCTTGGGGCCTCTGCAGTCAGCCAGCCAGCTAGCCAGCTAGCTAGCCTGTGGGACTAGACAGGAGGGTGTCTGATCCACTAAGCAGGCTCACAGTGTCTTGCTCCCTCTGTGTTCAGCCAGGGAAAAAGCAGAGCGAGCTCTCCACCAACATACACACACACGCCACGCGGGGGCTGAGCGAGGTGCAGAGAACACACAGCAGCTGGGTCACGCACAGACACAGATTTTTGTGGAGCAATCAAACAGAGAAATTTGAGAGGTGAGACAAGAGGGGAGGAAGAGAGTTTACTAGGTACTGATAGAGTGTGACTAGCTGATATCAGTTTCATGACAGGTGGCTCTTTCTTTAGCACTTTTTCCCTGCTCTATGGCGGCTGTAGGAAGTCAGCGGAAAGCAGAGTGGCACGGAACAACTGACGTTTGAAGCAAAGACATACTCATGCTCTTTGTCTCTGTGTCTGACGGTCTGCTCTCGCTTTCTCAGTCCCCCCCCCCCCCCCTCTTTGCTGTTATCTCTTTTTCTATGGAGAACATATTGGTTTCAAGTCCTCAAAGATTATATTCATATACATAACCTGTTTCTTTTATGACAAGGTGTGAAAGTGAAATGCATTAACACATTAATTCTAAGCATTTACACCTTTCAAAATGCCAGGCAGGGACGCATTCATTTAAAATAAGGGCTAGAAGGCATACACAAAAATACACACCTCGTTACATGTAGGCCTACATTTGTTTTTTCAATAGTACATCTGACATGTTTTCAAATCCGGGTTTTGGTGCTCACACAGTCTAGCAAGTAAAGAAAGGAAGTTCCACCGTTCCACTCTGTATACATCCTCTCATTCACAGTCCGTGAATGCCCTCTAGGCATTTACAACCTGGCAAACACTAATCAATGTTTTGACAAGCGGTAGACGTTTCCCTGCCTTAACTGTTGCTGTGCTGTGGAGCACTATTTGGGCTGTGTGCTTGGACACTGGCTGTTTGAGGCTGCTTCCGGCCACCGTCGGCCCCGCCATCACCTACACCTCCTCTCTACTGGGGAAGTCTCTTCCTTCTGCGTCTCCCTCTCTGTGTAATATAAAAAATAAAATAAAAAAAATAAAAGCAGTTATCTCAAGAAGTCATGTGACTGTTTTTATTGTTCAGTTATAACTGCTGATTAACTCTGATAATAACTGATAATCCTGTATCGAGGTCTAAGGCAGAAGGGTGGAAAAACTATAAAATATGCTGTAATTATACTCTTTCTGGTCTCACTCCGTAAACCTGCCGCAAGATTGTTAATTACAATGCGGTTGTTTTTTTGTGTAACCAATTAGTTTTGTCTATTAACGGAACAACGGTCAACAAATTCCAAACGTCGTGTGCAGTTTCTTTTTCTAAGCAATCTAGTAACATTTGTGGACGATGAAGGTCTTGGATGAAGCTCTTGGATAAACAACATTTCTGCCTTCCACTCCCACTCCCCCCCCCAACCCACCATATAGTTGAGGCAAATAATTGGCCATTGTCAACTTTAACTCTACTTATTTCTGCACTCCCTGCCTGAGCTCAAACTGAGCCGGTCTGGTCTAAGATGTTCACCTCTTCACAGTTTAACAGGTTCTTGAGCAATGTTTACTTTGGAGTGTATAGTCTTTTACTGTTGCTCGCGACATGGCAGGGCTTATAGCCTAACTTTTAAGAACAGTCTAACGACCATCTTCTCCCTGTTTCACCCGAGTTTTAACTTTTGGCTTTTTGCGGGGAGTGGGGTTAACCTATGAGCGTGTGACAGCTTTGATAGGGAACCACCCCTTCAAGTCAAATGCTTTGCATCTTTTGCATGCTTTGCTGTCTTTGACTCGAAGGCTAAAAAGTTAATGGTATCATCATTCCTCAATGTCGGCGGTCTAACTTGTAGCGTCCTTAAGCTAGACGTTGCTTTGGGGAAAAGTGTCTAAATGAGTATGTAGTCGTAAATAGTCCAATAGAAGGAGAGGGACTCGAAGAGAGCTCCGGGCTGGCCCTCATGCATGTTTGATTTGATGCTCTCGGAGAGATGAGTGCAGTAGTTGTCACAATGGCTGCGTCCTGTCCCGCCCTCCTCCTCGGTTCACGGGGGCTGTTTGAATCATAAATGACACCAAGTCTCGCCAGAGTCCCCACGAGGGGAACAGTGTGTTCCATCTACCTAGCCATCCATCTCGTTCTCTCACTCCATCCATGTCCTTCTTACATCCATCCAACTTGTTCCTTCATCCATCCATGTACAATTGTCCAATTTGGTGTTCTTTTACTGCTGATGAAATTCTGTGTGTGTGTGTGTGTCTGTGTGTGTGGGTGTGTGTGTAACACTGCTGAGAGTGAGAGAGAGAGAGAGAGAGAGAGAGAGAGAGAGAGAGGGAGGGAGAGAGAGAGAGGGAGAAAGTGGGGTAGAGGGAGAACTTGAGAATGAGATGGGTTGAGAGAGAGATAGCGACGGATAGTATGTCTCTGTGAACGAGTGTCATTGGCGTGTGTCTGTTTGGCTTGTAAATCCTGTTTAAGCTAAACAAACTCATCGTCCTCATCCTCAAACAAACTGTCTCTGTATGTGTGTGTGTTGTGCTGTCGCGTTTTTCCCGCCTCTCTCTCTCTCTCTCTGTCTCTCTCTGTCTGTGCTGTCGCGCTTTTCCCGCCTCTCTCCTCTCCCTCGCTCTAGCTTTAGAAGTACAGCTAATAATTCCTCTTCTCTCTCCTCATGCTGGGGTCAGTGGGTTTATGATTTCATTTCACATTTTCTAGCTCCAACTGTTTTGCAATGCGCACTGTCTGTAACATATTTCTCCGGGAGGTTACCACGACCTTAAAGTACGGTCCACTCCCACCTGAAAGATACTGAGTTGGATCCCCGGGTAATCCTTTCCCTAACATGTGTGCATCCTTGAGCAATAGGTCTCCCAAACTCAATCCCAACTTAATTACATCTATCTGATGTTCAATGTAATTGGTTTTAGATAAAACACGTCGGCTAAATGGCTAAAGAGGTAATAGTAATGGTCTCTTGGGCCCATCCAACTGTCGGCTACTTGGCTCGTGTGTTTTGAGGCTCTGTGACACAGTGTTTGCATAGTGCCTGAGTTCCTTGCCAGATACTTTCTGCTCCCTACCCATTGCCCAACATAGAAGAGTCTGTCTGTCTGAGTTTGAATTAGTAACTTCCTGCCCCCTAATGATTTTTATTTAATTCATTTTTTTTTTTAACGGCAACAAATAAATCCTCATAAAAAAGTTGAAACTCCTCTGAGTACAGGGGAAATTAGACTAAGACTTAAGAAGAAATCGCTGTGTTGCAATTTCTTGCAAGCAGGCGGCAGACTTGGTGGCAGATTGTGAGTAAACGCTTGGCCTTTTACAAAGCCAATAATGAATCTTAATAAACAGATAATAAACCACATGCTCTGTTGATAGCGCCTTGGTGCATGTATGTGTGTGTGTAAACACACTCTTGCCTGGTCTGCTTTATTCCCCTGGTTTACGGTATGTGTGTCCTGAATCAGGATTATTTCTCTATCTTGGTGTGAGAGATGGAGAGTGATTGTGGAGATTCTCTATGGAGAACCTGGACAACGTAAATTAACTAGGATTTACTAACACAGGTGGTTTTAATGAGGATCAGGTCAAGCCATAGCATTTATTTAGTCTGCTGCAAGCATTAGAGGAGTTAATTGTATAATCTCCTACATTATGGACAGGAACAGGATACTGAGGTGACTAGGGTGGTCAACAAGGCAATAGGTTCATGGTTTGAACCACATCGTCTGCAGTCCAACTTAAGCATCGTCCGCAGGCTTCCTTCAGCGAGATGCAGAACCCCTACCTCCTCATTGACGGCTCATTCAGGCCTAAAACACTGGTTAAACCATTTGTTTGAATGGGGGACTTGCGTTTAAGATGGGGAGTTGGTATTCGAATGGATTCACCGTACAGTCGCTCTGGATAAAATCGCGACAAAGTAATGATAATAAACTGTTAACTACTTTACTTTGCATGGCAGGAGACAATGTTGCAGAAGGTTAAGTGGCAGCTGTTTTGATAGTGTAGTTTGGTTAACAAATCGTATCGGACGTCTGTAGAATATAATGTCTTTTGTGAATGGGGGCTTTGTTGCCTTGAAGTGACTGACTTGATGTAAATGATGCAGATTGTGGTTTTTGTGTCAGAATAGGGGCGGTTGCCTGGTTTACTGCCTCCAAATTAGCATCCGTTGTAATCTTTCCTGATCATATTTGTCCATTGGTCCATAAACATGTGGGTGTACTGTGGGTGTTTTGAGGGCCAAGTTTCCCCTCCATCACCTATTTCTGAAACTAGCAGTTGGGCCAGTGGTTTCCTCATGGTTCTAAGAGCTGAGGTTGGTTTTGTTTCCCTGGCTGTGCATTGCAGATAAAGATAAAGCACACTGTAAACCCAACCGTAGCTATGGCTACTGCACATCAATACTCTTTCTTCCTTCTTTTTTTTTTCTCCGTTCTTGTTTTTGTTTGTATATGTCTTGCGTTCCTTCCATAATCTCATTATTTTATATGTGAGCAGCAAATTATCAAAACATACATAACACAGAAATATCGCCGCAGCATTAGTCCACCCACCATTCCACCAGGTAACCTAGAATCTGTTCTGGTTGTTTACCCTCCCCGGTCCTATTAGAGGAGGTGTTGGGTGTATACATCACTTGTTTATTTTCCACCAATTCTCCTGCTAATACCGCGATACATTGTGCTGGTGGAGCGACGGCAGGAGGTGGAAGTCGTCGTTTATCATATCGGTAATGAGAGCGCGCTAATGGTGTGTATTCCGGAGACAGCCATGATACACTGCATGGCGCTTGCCAGGGATTAGCCTCCGAACAAAGTCTGTCATTGTCTTCCCCGTGCTCTTTAATTATCTGGCAAACATATTATTGGCAAAAATCAGCGTGGTGTCCGTGTTGTTATCATTTCAGATAACGCTGGGAGAGTGAGAGTTCGTATTCAAAAACCCTATAACTGGAGCAAAGGAACAAAAAGATTTTGGAGCAATCTTCTACAGGGGGGGGGGGGGGGATCTGCTGTGTGAACCTTGGGTTGTTCATGACACCATGACCCCACCACCTTCTTACCAACTATCAACTCTGCCACAAATGCTTGTAGACACCTAGGATCTATTGAAAATGTTCAAGAATCGAGTAAAGGGGATAACCAATATTTGATAACGTGTCCACGTTTCATGGGATGGATTGCAGTCTCTTGAGACAGTGGCTCAGAGCTGTCCTTCTTTCATCGTACATCTCCTCCTCCACTCTACCGAGGAGTTGTTCCGACTGTGGTTCAGAATAGAAGGGGTGTGTGTGTGTGTGTGTGTGTGTGTGTGTGTGTGTGTGTGTGTGTGTGTGTGTGTGTGTGTGTGTGTGTGTGTGTGTGTGTGTGTGTGTGTGTGTGTGTGTGTGTGTGTGTGAGAGATTAGACTAGACAGCGGTGGGTTGGGGGACACAGTTACGACAGCAGTTAGATGTTGGAGTGGAAGTCGGATGTTGGATATGTGTGTGTATGATGGTGGCGACTCGGATCTGTTAATGACAGGAGTCTGTTCTTGTATCTCCCCCCTCCCCATCCCCACCCAGCTTGTAATTTCTCCCTGACCTCGTCTCACTCAATATCAAATCAGTGTAATTGTATTACAAGGCAAGAGGCGTGGCCCCAATCAGGTCCTCCACCCTCCATG
This sequence comes from Gadus morhua, assembly GCF_902167405.1. NCBI lineage: Eukaryota > Metazoa > Chordata > Actinopteri > Gadiformes > Gadidae > Gadus > Gadus morhua. Next base: position 11,678,641 of record NC_044062.1, read on the forward strand.
GCGTGTGTGTGTGTGTGTGTGTGTGTGTGTGTGTGTGTGTGTGTGTGTGTGTGTGTGTGTGTGTGTGTGTGTGTGTGTGTGTGTGTGTGTGTGTGTGTGTGTGTGTGTGTGTGTGTGTGTGTGTGTGTTGCTTCTGCAGAATCACATATGCAGCGTGCATGAGGGAGAGAGGGAGACTGAGAGAGACTTGGGGTGAGTTCCTGCCCTCATTTTCTCAGGAATTCCTTTGTTTTTGGAAGGCAGAGAGGGAGAAACTGAATCTGTGTGTAGCCCGGGGGCCTCTGGGGGCCGTGCTCCTGCAGAGCTCTCCCCACACATCTCTTCTTCTGCCGCCAAAACCCCAGCGCTTTTAAAGGACGGCTCCGCTTTCAAAGCTGGGAGCATCAGCCAAGGTGTTTTTCCACCTTTTTCCCCCGAACAAGAAAGGACAAGAAAATAGGCCGTTAAAATGACCCTCACAGAAACATTTTGCTGACCATTTGACAACAGCAAGTGATGTTCGCCATTGTCATATGTTCCGCATAACTTGGTCGTTTCTTTTAGAGTCATTGCGTGCAATGAAATTGATATGCCAAGGCAAGGAGATTGAGTTACAAACGCATAATGGTAATACTAATCATTATATCCATGAGTGGTTGTCGATCTTATGAAATGAGCAACATGAGGATGAAATGCATATTGAATGGAACCATGGCTGAGGTTAACATGGCTGTGCCAGGTGGATGGCAAACCATTCCAGTCCAGTAACATATACTATATTCAGTCGTTTTATCGGCCAACATTGTAGGCTGCCGGATCAAACCCTGAATCATGATTGGGCTGTCACTCAGGAGATGAATAGCCGTTGGCCGGGGAAGCACGTGTGTCTTATCAAGCCAAGGAGCTTGCCAGCGCCTCACACATGGTAGCGGTACATAACATACAAAACAAGATAATAACACAAGCAATAACAAGAGAAGTAACTGGTACAGGCTTGCAATCACAGAGCCTGGTCTTCTTCCAATAACATCCCAAGGTTGCTTGCTATTGAATCAACTTTCATTCTCTGATTCTCCTTCGCTGTCATTCTCCAGTGATATCCGAGGTTGCAGAATGAAATCACCAGTTTTTTTTCTCTCAACCCTGAACAAGCAGTTAAGTCTAATTCAACCCTGCATGTGTGGGTCATTGGAGCTGATAAACCTTTCGGCTAGCGGTGCTACACTCACACAAAGGTTAAGTAAGCCTATCTCTCCTGCTCCGCCATCGTGGTTGGCCATCGCTAAGTTGTTCTACTTCTTCCTTCTCTCTCTCTCTCTCTGTGTGTGTGTGTGTGTGTGTGTGTGTGTGTGTGTGTGTGTGTGTGTGTGTGTGTGTGTGTGTGTGTGTGTGTGTGTGTGTGTGTGTGTGTGTGTGTGTGTGTGTGTGTGTGTGTGTGTGTGTGTGTGTGTGTGTGTGTGTGTGTGTGTGGATTGTCTTTCACTTTTAAGTAGCTAACTGCCATAAAGGAGGGAGACCAGCACCCCCTCCCCACTTGAAGGGGTCTGGTGTTAAGCAAGGGGGGGGGGGGGGGGGACTGAATAGGCTTGTTGGCTGCCTCTTTTGAGCTGCCTCTATTCTCTACCTTCATAAAGAACAGGCGGGGGCGGCATGGTGGTGCTGGTGGTGGGGTTACGATGGGGGTAGGACGAGGGGGTCTTAGTGGTGGGATCACGTGAGCGGTTATTGTGTGTTCATACTGGTTCTCTGGTTGTCACTCGAAATCAGTTTGACTCTTTCGCCGTCAAAATCATTACAGAGGCTAAAAGCCGTGTGCGTGTGCGCATCAACAATCGTGATAATCACGTTTGTTTCCAGCCTTCCTGCTGTGTTGCTATAATTAGCCTTCTATCTCTCTGTCTCTCCATCTCTCTCACTCTCTCTGTGTGTGTGTGTGTGTGTGTGTGTGTGTGTGTGTGTGTGTGTGTGTGTGTGTGTGTGTGTGTGTGTGTGTGTGTGTGTGTGTGTGTGTGTGTGTGTGTGTGTGTGTGTGTGTGTGTGTGTCTTCAGCAAGAGGAAGTTGAGTGGGAGAGTCATATTTTGACTCCTGCTTCATGGAGACAATGTAAAGCCTCCTGTTGCAGTCCTATCCCTCTCTGTACGATTGACTCTGGAGTGTACTGCTGTGTGTGTTTTGGTACGAGGCTTTGTTGCTGTGTGTCTGTGTGAGCCTCACACAAAGGTGTGTTTTGCCAGCATGTTAACAGCCCCTCAACAACAACTCCCTTCTAATTGGGCTCTGAGCGTCCGGGCGTTTGATGTCCCTTGTTTCGCCAGACAGGGGGTGGGGGTGTCTGGGAGGGACGTATGAACTTCATCATTCGGTCACTCTGTGATAGGAACACGTCCACATGACATGAATTCCCACCAAACCGGGGCACTGTGGACTTCTGATCCAAACTCGAGAATAAGGAGATCACACAGTCCTCCGTGCATAGCATACCGATCTCCCCTGCTGTCTATCGACCAGGACCTATCACCAAGACCAGAAGACCACACCCCACCTCGTGCCAAGCTCAGTCTCCCGTTACCTGCATTTTATTTCAACCTTTCCTTTTTTTTTAATACGCTTATAATCCCTAGGGCCATATGAAATCCGTTTTATTTTTTTCCAAATTCCGTTTTATTTTTTTCCAAATTCCGTTTTTTCCGTTTTAATTTTCATTAATTCCGTTTTTACACTTAAAATCATCAGAACGAGTGTCAAATAAGTGCGAACGAATACAATTTAATCAGATAGAAGACTACATTTATTAAAACATCACAACATTGCACTGTTTTTAGTGCTTCAAATAAAAACATGACATAAATATTAAAGTGCTTACAAACTCTTTTTTTATAAACTCAAATTGTTGTTTGAAGGGGCGTGCCCTGGCTACGGCGTTCATTGTTTTTCATATGGATTTTGGACTTCAAGTGGTCATCGCACGTATCTTTGCGTTTCCAATCGATAGTATGTTGACATATTCTACAAAACACCTGAGTGATAGAAGTGTTTTGGATATTGTTCGGCTCTGAATTTGGGGTTAGAACCGAATTACGGGCGCTTCAACTTCTTCTTCGGCTTCTTGTTTCCCGGAGCGGGACCTATTGTTTGCGTGGTGGACCGGGGACTTTTTTTTAACATTGTTGTGCGAGGGACTGCTAAACATTCAGTGACGTTAATGTCACCTGTGTTGTTTCCCTTTTCCCTCGAAACTGAATTTCACCAAAATAATGGCGAATTCCGCTGCATTCCGCTGCATATTGTAAATGTGACGTCTGATGTGCCTTGTCCCTGTTGCATGTTATATGTGCTGAAGAACAGGAACCTGCTGGAAATCAGTTATTTTACTAAGACAGGCCCGTTTTAAATTGTAACTTTGTTACTTTTAATACTTTCCTGCTTAATAAAAAAATAAAAAAAATAAAAAAAATTATCAGTTGATTCCGTTTTTATTGTCCAATTCCGTGATTCCGTCCGCGTTTTCGTTATCGCGGATTTCATAGGGCCCTAAATCCCTCTTTTAAACGTCTGTCGTCCTCTCTGCTCTTTCCTCCGCTCCTTATTTGTCCCTTTTCCCTTCCCTATTGTTTCTTCCTCTCCTTTTCTTTAACCTTCTTCTTCATCTTCTTCTTCGTCTTCGTGTGTGTGTGTGTGTGTGTGTGTGTGTGTGTGTGTGTGTGTTTGCCAACGGCCACAGCTCCACCACGCCCCCTGGAGCAGAGCGCCAGAGCAGACATCTGTCACACGCACACTATCCCCCGATCTGATCACTCCCACCCAGGAAGCTCTGGGGTCAGGAAGAGTAGCAACAGCCAGCGCTACACCACACACCCACGGACACGTGCATGCACACGCATAGACACGTGCCCACGCGCAGACAGACACGCGCCCATGGGCAGACAGACAGACAGACAAGCTATGGCAGAAGGGACTTCACCACCTCGCCCAATCACTCTCGTTCTCTCTTTCTCTAACTCTCTGTCTCTTTCTCTGTCTGTGTTGAGCGGTTGGTTGCGAGAAGCAGGATTTGGACCGAGTCAACCCGCTGGCTGGCAGGCAGGTGCCTATCTTCGTCCCTGATAAAACCATCCTCTTCTCAACCCCGCAGGCTGTAGAAAGCCGGCTGAGGTGGCAGGTTTATCACCTGCGGTGTTGATCAAATCGTTGACAGTTAATCTGCTTTGTGCGTTGCTCCAGGCGATGTGAGGAGAAAGGGACCTGTTTGAATAGAGGAGGGAACACATTCATTGTGTTTCTTTCAAGTATAAATAAAATGACAAACAACTTTCCTTTTGATTTTGAATTCACTAAAGTAACCAAAATCCACTTTTTCTCATGCACGTGCTGCCAGTATAAGAACAGATACAAGCTTACCTTACCGTACCCAAGACCTTCTACGTGCTTCAGACTCAAGCCCTTTTTTTTCCCCTCCTTCCAATAAATCAAACTTCATTGTTTAATCCACAACAGGTTATCTTTAGCAGGTTCCCTACCCCCTGCCTAAACACCCTAATGACTTGTATCTCAACTGACATTACTTGCTAGATTACATAATGGTAAATAAACTGTGTGTGTTTGGCGTGTGCGGTAAAGCTTCGGGCCATGTGATTTTGTAAATAAAGTGCATGTCACACGGAGTGGCTTCTGAGCCCGGAGGGATCTGGTCTTATCCCTTGAAGTCAAAGGTGTGTGTGTGTGTGTGTGTGTGTGTGTGTGTGTGTGCGTGTGCGTGTGCGTGTGTCTCTCAGCTGTTTCCTGAGTGTCCATGATGGGGAGCACATCTTTCCTGTTCGACATCAACAGCGAAGACCTCCGAGAGAGACCAGGAAAAAGTCAGATAGAGAGAAAAGGAGGGGAAAGATATACCGAGAGAGACTTGGAAAGGTTATGGAGTGAGTGCCATACATATAAAGAGACATAGAGAGGGGGAGAGAGAGACAGCGACAAAGAGACTTGAAGAGAGTCAGAGAGAAGGAGAGACGGACTCAGAGAGAGAGACAGCCACAAAGAGAATTGGAGAGAGAGAAACAGATAAAAAATACTTGGGGAGAAGAGAGAGAGAGAGAGAGAGAGAGAGAGAGAGAGAGAGAGAGAGAGAGAGAGAGAGAGAGAGAGAGAGAGAGAGAGAGAGAGAGAGAGAGAGAGAGAGAGAGAGAGAGAGAGAGAGAGAGAGAGAGAGAGAGAGAGAGAGAGAGAGAGAGAGAGAGAGAGAGAGAGAGAGAGAGAGAGAGACACCGATAAAGAGACTTGGAGAGAGTCATAGAGAAGGAGACGCTGAGTCAGAGAGAGAGACGGTGTCAAAGAGACTTGGAGAGAGTGAGACACTGATAAAGAGACCCGGAGAGACAAATAAATCGAGAGTAACAAAACCTACACGGACTGCCTGTGCATTTTTCGACCCCTCTTCCATTTCATTTTGGGACACGGACAATCTTTTTCCCATTAACGCTCATCAGAGGAAAAAAAAACCACTGTCCTATTTTCACACGCGGGCCGGGAACAATTGAAACAATTTGAGCCGCCATTATCCTAATGTGGCGCAATGGAAGACGAGGAGCGGAGCGGGCGGAGCGGGTCGCGCCCGCCCTTTTGATGAAGTGGCTCGTGTTAGAATGTGGCCCCTCCGCCCCTGAGGAGAGGCCCTGGCCACTCGAGGGGCTGAAGGAGGTTTTGATGGAAACCCCATGAATGATTGATAACAGGAGAGGAGCGGTTTAAAAAGTCCCACCGCCCAGCCGCCCGCCCACCCCTTCGTGCTCCTTGGCCATCTATTATTCAGCGCCCTCTCCCTCGTATTTAGGTGCCACACGGAATTTCAGTCACCATCGGGGAAATCTCGGGTGGGTAATTCCTGTCAAAGGAATTAGGTTTTCTTTTTTGGGGGTACCTGATGGGCAGAGCTGATGCCCCGGGTCGTGACGGGAACAGGACAGTGTACGTACGCATGTTCCGGGGGGGCAGGGTGGGGTCTAGTTAACTTTAGCTGGAGAGTTGGACTAAACGCTCTTATGTAGAACCAGCAACACACCACCCGGACCGCTGCTGCCTACTACATCATCAAAGGAATGAAACCTATCTGGTGGAAGGTTAAGAAAGTGAAATGAATATGTAATTAATGATATGGAATTAGTTTGTTGGCCGTTTCTATTTCAGCGTGGGTTTGTTTTTATTCCGTCGTTGGCACCGGCGACTCATGTGCGTTTTTATTTTTGTCGTCGCGGCCTGCACGTCTTGTCCTGTACATGGCTGATGGCTGCATGCCACCCTGGCTTACACACACATGGGTAAATAGAGTGCATCAACTCACTACACACGCAGTCTGCGTGACCGAGTGCCGGAGTCACACACATAGCACACATGTTGGGTATAATGGTGGTGAGATTGAAGGAAGGGGGAGGGGGTGTGTGTGTGTGTGTGTGTGTGTGTGTGTGTGTGTGTGTGTGTGTGTGTGTGTGTGTGTGTGTGTGTGTGTGTGTGTGTGTGTGTGTGTGTGTGTGTGTGCGTGTGTGCGCGCGCGCGCGCGCGCGGAGGTGGAGTGTTGCTTTGTGGAGAGGAGCTGACAGGTGCTGTGGGGGTCCCATGACCCCCCGCCCAACTGGAGAGCAAGACAGACAGGGGGGAGAGAGAAAGATATATATATATACACACACACACACAGACAGAGAGAGGAGAGCTAAAGAGAGCCTGATGAGGTTAGTCTTCTGCTGTGTCTGGCAGCGTTATATTTAGTGGCCAGAATTTTGTTTTTTAATCTAGTGGTTGGACTATTTGGTTTGAGTGTCCCAGCCAAAAAGCGCCGACTTTGAACCCCAATATCTTCTACTACTTGACCAGGATCCTTGACCCCTGGCCGCCACGTGTATCTGAATTCACTTTGGATCAAATGAAATGTCCGCATCAAACTAAGCAAATAAAGGGAGATGGTTGTCATTCAGTGTTTTGTACTGTCCAGTGTTAGAAGGTATGTAATTCAACCGTTCACGGAAGTAGTGATTTATTGGCGGACAACTGCGTGCGGTTTTGCTTGACAGCTGCGTTTCCGTCCCACCTATTCACCTTCTTCCTCTTCTTAGTATCACAGTGACTCCTACCTTTATGCCCTCTCCGTATATTCACCGACGTTTTGGTTGCAACGACTCTGCAGACGGGTTCCCGGCAGCTCTGTGTGTGCAAACGTGCGACTTAAAACTGAAATTGTACATAGTCCTATTAATTTGAGGTCACGAACATAATTCAAAAGTTGACTCAGGATACTTCGTGAACAGGCTTTGAGCGGTGGTGGGTGTTCCATTTTTTTTCTTTTCTTTTCTTCAACTCTGTGTGTTATCTTCCTAGTGACGATCATTGCTTCGTCACGGGGAGGGGGGGGGGGGGGGGGGGGGGGGGGGAAGGGGGATAGCGTGTGCTGCCCGTCTTGTGTCAACACCGGCATATTTACATAAGCTGTTCCAACAAAAGAAATAAATGATCCCCTTGTCCCATTGCTGTGTTTTTGGCCAAGTGATCTGGTGGTAGTGTTGCAGGGTGGCGGTGGTATCGCTCAACTTCAACCCCTCCCCCTCCGGATGCCGTTGCCGTAGCGGCGGCACAGCGAGTGACTCCTGGTCTGAGGGCTGCGTGATTAGATTTGGTGATGGAGATTAATGGCCACCGAGGTAATGGCGCAAAGCGCATGCATTGGGAGGAGGAGGAGGAAGGGGGGGGGGGGGGGGGGGGGGGGGCTGGTGGTGGTGGTGGTGGTGGAGGAGGTGGAGGAGGAGGAGGAGGAGGAGGGGGGGCACCCACCCTGGCTGACCTTTGCCAAACAGTGATAATGATGCCCCCATCAGATACACTCCTACTAGGGGAGTTTCCGTAGCTGCAAGGCCCCCCTGTGAGTCAGTGTGTGTCTGGGTGGGGTTGAGGTTGTAATGGGTGTTCAATGCTATTGCAGATTCAGCGTGACATAGTATGCACTCTGGTGGCCTGGCAGGTAGGAGGTATAGTTATCAGCATGGCTTCAGATATGGGCCCTGTCTTACACACATGCTCTCTCTGTTCAACTCCAATCAGGTGGCTATTTTAGCAGGACATATGCATGAGGTGTTGCCAAAGCAATAAATAAATCAAGTCACACATAATCGTACATGCAATACACACAAAAAGGCAATGACATGTGCACACCCATACGTCGCACAAGCACCAGCAGCAATGCTGCGTTCTGTAACCACTAGAAGGGGGCCTGGGGGGGGGGGGGGGGGGGGGAGGGGGGGGAGGGAGAGAGAGAGAGGAGAGAGAGAGAGAGAGAGAGAGAGAGAGAGAGAGAGAGAGAGAGAGAGAGAGAGAGAGAGAGAGAGAGAGAGAGAGAGAGAGAGAGAGAGAGAGAGAGAGAGAGAGAGAGAGAGAGAGAGAGAGAGAGAGAGAGAGAGAGAGAGAGAGAGAGAGAGAGAGAGAGAGCGGCGATACATGTGCGAAGAATTGCGGCGGGATGTATGGAAGAAGGGATGACAAGGCGGGCAGGCATGGACGGACGCATGCACATATGCACGCGCGCGCAGGTTGAGGCACGAGCACACACACAAAGAGGGACACCAACATACACATGCATGGGCGTTTTTTCACAAAGGTTTATGAGGACAATCAGCCCGCTATGAATACGAATGAGACGCACACTCACACTCCAACTGGTGTTTCTCCTCTTCCTGTCCTTGCCCTCTGCTCTCCCTCTCTCCAGCTCTCTCTTTCTCCCTCGCTCTACCTTCCTCCACCTCTCCCCCTCCATCGTCCCTCTCTCCCCTGCCTCCTCCCCCTGGTTTTCAAGTAGCACCGGGCTCTCTGTCTCTTGTCTGTCTCTTGTCTGTCTCTTGTCTGTCTCTGTGTCTGTCTCTGTCTCTCTCGCTGTAACAGTCTCCCTCTCTCTGGGTCTCTGTCTGTCTCCTCCCCCCCCCCTCTCTCTCTCTCTGTCTGAGTGATGCTGATGGAGGCGGGATGGAGCCCTAATCCACTCTGTGCCATTAGAGGGAATCTAACCACCTCTCGCTTCTCTCCTCATCTCCTGCCCTCCTCTCCTCTCCTTCTCCCCTTTCCTCCCCCTGTCCTCCAGCGCCACACTCATCGAGACCACCTGAATTCACCCCGCGCACGCACAAACCATAATAATGACACAAAACAATGTGATAATCTTATAGGGGCGTGGGAGATGCGCACGCACGCACGCACGCACGCACGCACGCGCGGGTGCTAGGGGAGGGGAGGTAAGAATTTGTGGGGGCAGAGAGAATTTTTTATCATTTTATAATTTACTAAGTTATTATGTTTTAATATGCTTTTGCCGTACAGACATTAGTTTTTGTCATGCCAATAAAGCACTTACAATTCAGATTGAATTGGGAGGGAGGGGGGGAGTGAGTGAGCGAGAGAGAGAATCTCGTCTCCTCTCTGCTACCAATCTGAGATTATTGATTCTGGTTACATAGGGAGAAGAAGAAGCAGAATCGAGATGCAGAGCGACAGAGAAGTGGTCCATAGTGAAAGAATTCAATAGAAAAACACCATAATGCAAACAAAAGCCCCTATATTTCTGGGGTTAGCTGGTGATTTTTTTTTCTTTTCGGGAGGGGGATTGCGTTTCCCAGAAGAGGCTTCTGGGAAACGCAGAAACACAAAGAGAGCCCTGTGGAGTCTCGAGTGCCGAGCGCATTTGTTTGGAGTTAAAACTAAGGAGACACAGTCGTGGTCTGAGGTCTGAAATATGCGGCCGATTGCATGCGCCCTGCGGTTTTCCTAATGTGTCAACAACAGCAATGTCAGATAGCGGACCCTTTCAGAACCCCCTGTTGACATGTTTATATTTAGCATGTTAATTCCGATAGTGCTAAAAATGGCCGCCTTGCGGTTGGGTGACTGCTGCTGTTATGTGACCACCTCTTTGTCCGGGCGCTCTGAGTGCTCTTTGCCACCTCACGCTGCACAGTGTGTGGGTCTGGAGACAGACGGCCACATGGGGGGCCGTTGAGCCCAGCCCCGGGCGCTGGTCACTGACTCAATGATGAGGTCACTGCTCGGGCCAAGCAGAGAGATGGACCGACCGGGGCGCCAGAGAGCATGGACCCACTTCCCTCCGCTTCTCCTGACTTCCTTCCTTGATTTTCTTCTCGTCTCCACCTTTATCTTATTTATTTTCTCCTTCACTTTTATTTAAGTCTCTCATCATTTCTATTCTCCTCCTCCTCCTCCTCCTCCTCCTCCTCCTCCTCCTCCTCCTCCTCCTCCTCACTGTTCCTTTCTCTCCTCCTCTCCCCTCTTCTTACCACTCCTCCCTTCTCTCTCGTTCTCTCCTCTATACTCCCCTCCCCCTGTCTCAGCCACTAGTTGAAGAACCGCCACTGCTAACAGTTCCACTGTTAGTAGTGGCATTGAGCTCCATGGCTCTTTCATTGGAGCTGTGGCTAGCCTTGACGATTGAGCGCGGAAAGTTTACTCGAGTGCCGTCGTCACTCGCCTCTGTGAGTCAGAACGCCACGGTCAAGGAGGGACGTCAGCGCTGACTTTTGTCAGCGACATGACTCAGAATTGATGGCTCTTTATTTATAAACAGTCCCAGCAAGGCCAATGGGAAATCATGTGTGACGGATTGATTTGTGTTTAGCACCTCTCCAGCACTTGTGACCCTCTGATAGACTCTCTCTCTCCCTCTTCTGTGCCACATTTGGGAGTCTTCAAGCATCTGAAAGGTCTCCAAATGGTTTTGGGTGTTGATGCACAAATCCTGTGCCCCTCACAGCCAGCATTGGCTGCAAGGTGTCGTTCTCGGGAAAACATCATCAGCGTTTAACACATGCGCCGGTGTTTTGCTAAATGTTATGATGTTTTAATTTCCGTGGGCTGAGTGCCCGTGCCCTTTCAGTCTGAACCATAAAGGGTTTTGTCTATTTCGCCGAGCGGAATAAAAGGTGGTGTTGCGACGGGCTCTGCAGTTCACAGCTGGTTGTCGCCGGGTCAACCAGATGAGAGTACTTTCAGTCTCTACCTGACTCTACCTTGCTCTCCCACTCTCCATCAGGCTGCCTCTCTCTCTTTCTCTCAGTGTGAAAGAGAGAGAGGGCTCTCCTTTTAGCTCTGCTCTCGTATCCCTACTCTCCCGACTATCCAACAGGTGTGTATTTTCTTTCAGCTTTCACCACCAGCATTGCCGGTCTAGCTAGCCACGACAGGCCTTGATTGCATTCTTTAGCCACACACACACACACACACACACACACACACACACACACACACACACACACACACACACACACACACACACACACACACACACACACACACACACACACACACACACACACACCCCCCCCCCCCCCCCCAAACCGGCACGCATTTACCCCTTTGAAGTCGCAATCTTGGAAGAAACACAGAGCCATCGCTGGGATTAGCTCAAATGTCTTCAGTAGAGATGCACCGATTGCAAAATTCTTGGCCGATACCGATTTCCGGTTTTTAAGGAGGTCTGACCTGCCAAAACCGGTTTTTCCGATACCGATTTTCTAAGAAATAATTATAATCATATAATATGTTGATAGGTTTTCAATGTAGTGAGTCCCCGGGACCCACAGGTGGCGAGTTGGGTGGGTCCCTGAGAAATTCAATGGGTCCCGACTCCCCAGTTTAAAAAATGTGTTTCTTTTTTATTATTATTCTATTTCTTAAATGAAATTAATAGTGTTAAACTCAATACATGAAATTGTCATCTGAAAAGCGCAGCCATTTGTATGTGGTGAGCCACTGCTTCAGAAAAGTTCGCTTTTTTTGGGAGGAACATGTAGAAGGTTGAGGCAATTCTTCTGCAGTGGGCTCATCAGGCTCAGTAGAGGGGGAGGCAGAAGTAGGTACAGGCAATGTTGAGGTACTCTCTCTAGGCTGATCAGAGTCAGGGAGGAGTGCAGAGGTAGTGGGGACAGAAAATGCAGCTGCAATAGTTTGCTGACCTGCAATAGGTTTCATCTTTTTCTTTGGTGGTATTTTTGCGTTCTCTCTTCTCTGCCTGTTTCTCGAGAAAAACGGGATCTCGTTGGAAGCGCGATGTATGCGCAGGCGCCGTTTGGGCATAACAATATGTAGGCTGCCGTTCAATGTAGTTTTCATCACCACCACCGGATTATGTTTCATTTATTTCATTACAGCACGTCCCCTAAACGTTACAACATAATCGACACGAATGAGCACAGCATCGAGCAGTGGAAACGTGGGTTTATTTACTATGAAGTTTGTATTTTTAATTGTTGAAATGAAATCAGCGGTGACGAGCTAGTTGTTTTGGTAGCGGCTAAATTAGCATGTCGCGATACTTTGAACAGGGGATCACGTCTGCGCCGAGTAGATGCGCAGAGGGTTGAAACAGTGCTTGTCTGGTCTGCTCACAAGAAGGTTTCTTTGGCCAGTTACTGTGATTAAACACGAGTTGTTTAATGTTCACAATGTATCGTTTTTCATGGGGAAAATTAGATGCGTCCCCGGGACGCATGGATAGTGAGTTTAGTGCGTCCTTTCAGATTTGAATGCGTCAGGGACGCAGGACGCGTACCTAGCAACATGATCCCCCACGGCTTATTTTTGACTTGCAAGCATTACAAACAGCGTGTTTTGGGTCGTCCTGGCACACAGTGAAATAAGTCCAAATCAGCGACATGTTTTTCTTCCCGCGCTCTGGGCGCCTTGAGCTGCTACGCACCGCGCATGCGGGTGAGTTTGATCGGCCGAAAACCGGAAATTACGACAGTGACCGGCAGGTCACCGATTGTGGCCGATTGGATACAAAACCGGCTTTTTTAATCGGCGGCCGGTTGATCGGTGCATCTCTAGTCTTCAGTAATGTCAACAGCCTCGGCCTGGCCCCTGAATCTGAGCACTAGACTGCGATGGCCAGACCTGACAGACACTTCTGCCCCATAGTAAATCAGCATTATAGGCATGAACAGGGCCGCCTTGAAAACAAATGAAACAAAGTTTTTTTATGTGTATGTATGTACGCACATACGTTTCTATTAAGGCAATATACATAGACCATGCAAGACTAATACGTTGTATAAAACAGCTTGAAACATAGACATGGAATCTCCCTGTTTGAAGCGGATGGTAATGATCAAAGGGGGTTGACATCGTCCTCCTCCCACCACCCCCTCCCCCCTTTGGCCTGGGCGGTGTGTACGCTCCAGATAATAATAGGTAATGACACGAAGGGTCATGAGGTAACGTTCGACTGTCTCACTGGCATTTGCTGAAATGTTATAGAGATCATTAGGGTGCACACGCACACAGATGAACACGCGCCAATACAGACACACGCACACAAACAAACAAACGCACTACCACACACTTATAGACACACGCAGATGAACATGCGCAAATACAGATACACACACACACACACACACACACACACACACACACACACACACACACACACACACACACACACACACACACACACACACACACACACACACACACACTTGTAGACATGCACACAAACGCACACATACACACACACACGGGCACGCACACACACTTATAGACACGCACACACATACCGGCACAAACACACGCATAAAAACACACATTGACAAACACACACACTTACACAAAGTTTGACACAGACACATAGACGTACAAACGCAAACCGTAGATTCACACACACAATACAATGAAAGGGAACGACTCAACTGAAAAAAAGAGTGTTTTCAGACACACACAAACGCACGCTCTCGGGAGCGAAGAAAAAAAGGATGTGGTCTGTGTAACCATATCAAGATGTTATGGTCAGAAGTTTTCTTAGTAGGGCTTATGGGCTTGAACCGTCATTCAGATAGGTATATCTCAAACACTTTTTCGGGCTAACAAACAGCAGAGAAGTGTGTTTTTGGCTTCATTTATGCGTGTGTGCCTGCAACCCGCCAGCCTTCACCTCTCTTTGTGGCCTTTTTCCATGGGTGATAGCAGGGTGACATGGGGTTTGGGGGAAAGGGTAGGGGGGGGGGGGTCCACTGGGTGCAGTAGGGGGTGGGGTGTGCAGGGCAGGCAGGCAGCTGGGAAAAGCGAATCCCAGCCAAAAACGGAAATTTTGGTGGAATTTTTTGGTGGAGATGTGGGCTACAGATTCAGGACTGGACTTGTGTGTGTGTGTGTGTGTGTGTGTGTGTGTGTGTGTGTGTGTGCGTGTGCGCCTGCCCGGCCCCCTGGCAGACTCCCTGCCTGGTGGTGGTGGAGGAGGTAGGGGCCCCAACGGGAGGCCCCCGCCCCCCCAAACACACACAGTTGCCTTACAGCCAGCCAGCACACATGCTACGCCCTCATTTCTTATTCATGTGTATAGTGAACGATCCGTCTGAATAAAACACAGCTACACTGGCTCAGTGTTGACATTTAGAGCGGGGGAAATAACACATGATGGTATCTGTAAAGGGTGAATACCACAGAGGGAGAGCGAGACAGATAGGTCGAGAGATAGAGAGGGGAAAAGCGAGGGAGATAGAGAGACACAGAGGGAAAGAGGTTTGAGAGAAATGGGCAAAAAGAGATGGAGAGATCAAAAGGGAGAGAGGGAGCTGGAGAGAGAAACTCGGGTATAGAGGGGTAGAGAGGGGGAGATGGAGGGAGAAAAGAAGGGAGAGAAATGGGCAAAGGGAGGGAGGGCGGGAGGGAGAGGAAAGGGAAACACTTGACCTGTTTGTTTGGGGAAAATGATTGTATTCCTCTGCTAATTTCCTCCGGATAAGCATCTGACGGCTCATAGTAAAGTGTTTTATCTCAGCCAGAGGGATGGGCTCCCCCCCCCCCCCCCCAACCCCTGTTTTTGTGCAGCCATCGATCCCCGCACCAGCACATACGCACGCTCGATGGCTTTTAAAAGCATATTTTATTTTATTTACATAGCGATAATCAATGACACTTTTAGGAGCTTGGCACCCGAACCAAACCTCTCTCCCCCCGACCCCTCCCTGGTTCCCGCTCTTTTCTCCACACCCCAGATTAACTGCTGTTTGCACTGCGCTGCTGGAGCCATTGATTTTTACTGCTTTCTCTCGCTCTCTAGTTCTCTCTCTCTGTCTGTCTCTCTCTCTCTCTCTCTCTCTCTCTCTCTCTCTCTCTCTCTCTCTCTCTCTCTCTCTCTCTCTCTCTCTATTTCTGTCTCTCGCTTTCTTTCTCTCTATTTCTGTCTCTCTCTCCACCTCTCTGTCCAAACTGCAGCGTCTTACAGTGTACTCGTTTCATTTTCTCCTTAAGGTGTGTGTTTTTCAAATGCACTTGATGTGTTTGCATGTGTGCGTGTGCGTCGTAGCGTTAACACGCGGGAAAGGCTTGGAAGAATGTGAGAAATGTGTCACATGATAACCGCTGGCTCTCAAATGACTTGTTTTGTTATTGCCGAAATGTTGGGCAAACGACAGTATCCCATCCACTCTTAAGTGGGGAGAGATTGCTCAACAAGTATCTCTATCATGTGGTGGTTCAGGGTGAAAAGTAAAACCCTAACCACTCTCCCCGTGAGTCGCCCTCCGCTGAAAACCAGAGCGGGAGACGGTCTCGTTGACTTTCTTTTTAACCCTGTTTTCAGAGGAGTAAGCGTGCCGTACCGTTCCAGGATGAGACGGCTAAGCGGGGGGCTTTAATGTGGGAACGTCAGCCCTTGAAAACAGAGGTTCCCCCCCCCCCCCCCCCCCGCTTTAGAAACCTTAAGTAAACGCCATGGACTTAAAGGGGCTCTTTTTTATAACCAACCGTTGAGCTCAGAGCCTCAGTCACACGACTCGCTATTTGAATCTCACTAAAGACTCGACGGCGGAGGAAATTAGTGTTGTCTTAGTCACCGAACAAGCATATCATCAGACATGATTGCCCGGGTTTAAATGTTAGGGGGGTAAACCTAAATACCGGGATCGCTCTGAGCCACCACTCTGCAGAAATGTGCATTCATAACGGGGTTAGATATTTTGAAGTCTTTGGAGGCATCTAGGTCTATGCACACACACATTCTCAACACTCACACACAGAGTAGTACTTAAGACGTCATGGGTACCGACGGCAACCTCATTCAACACGATTAGGCTCTTTGAGGATATTGGAGATGAAAGAATTTTTCGCTGCTCCTGACAGGAAGGCAAGTCTAGCGAAGTTATGAATCTGAATGTGGAGCTCTTAGCTCCTTCCAACCGCAATATATCCCATGCACATTAATCTCTCTCTCTCTCTCTCTCTCTCTCTCTCTCTCTCTCTCTCTCTCTCTCTCTCTCTCTCTCTCTCTCTCTCTCTCTCTCTCTCTCTCTCTCTCTCTCTCTCTCTCTCTCTCTCTCTCTCTCTCTCTCTCTCTCTCTCTCTCTCTCTCTCTCTCTCTCTCTCTCTCTCTCAGCAATTTCCTTCCCAGTTGCGTGTCTTCTTCTGAGCGATATTATGAGTCCAACTGGATCCAACAGACGCTCTCGCCGACTGCACTTATTTGTGACTAAATGTTTGCGTTTTTCAATGACTGTGCTCAATATGCGAGATGCACTCCAAATATGTCTCCAGTATGCAGAAGAGGAAGCAGCATTATGCGCTTCTCCATGCGTCGCTCCATCTGTGGCTGAGGCTGTTCACCGTCTCTGAAGAAACATTTATTAATATTGTCCTGATATTGCTTTTCAGATCCACTTCAGATATAAAAAAAACAGATCCACTTCAGATATAAAGAACTACGCAAAGAAAAACACACAAACTTTAGATTCGCAGACAGACTAGACTTTGAGGCCTTGGTTATCAGATAGTGAAAATAATATCAATAAGGAACTCATATTTTCTAAATTTTCCTTTTGCCTTTACATTTTAGAACCGCAGACTGTGTGCTGGAAAAATAAATATGTCCTAAAATCATGACATGCAATCGTAGCCACTCCAGGCCTTGATTGCATTCTTTAGACACACACACACACACACACACACACACACACACACACACACACACACACACACACACACACACACACACACACACACACACACACTCGGTGCATTAAGGGGATCCACTGGTGCGTGTTATAGTAGGGTAATGGTGAGCTAATAGGCTTACCTGTCAGCGTTCTACACGACATCACTCCTGTAAATCAGACCACTCTGACACACCTGCTCTGTAGCCTGCGTATATTTATGGCCTTTCCTCCCCCCCCCCCTCCCCCCTGCTTCTCCCTCTTGGCCGCCTTCCAAAGTCAACCCCTCTTCCCCAAGCAGGGGCCTCCCCTCCCTCCCTGATTCCTCCCCCTCCTCCTTGTGGATTCAATGAAAGGGGGCAGGTGTTAGCATGGATCTGGAGGGGAGCGGAGGGTGGGTGTGCTGGGGTGGGCGGGGCGGGGCGGGGGGGGGGGGGGTAGAGGGCCAGCCGTCTTGCTTGTGTGCCCGTCTGAAGGCTTGTAAACCCCTTCATTGCCTATTTACATTGGACAGAGAGGGAGGGAGGGGCCGGGGGAAGAGGGAGGGAGGGAGGGTGAGAGAGGAGAGGGAATGAGAGGCTGAGGGAGGGAGAGAGAGGGAAAGTGAGGAAGAGGGAGGGAGGGTGAGAGAGGAGAGGGAATGAGAGGCTGAGGGAGGGAGAGAGGGGGAAAGTGAGGAAGAGGGAGGGAGGGTGAGAGAGGAGAGGGAATGAGAGGCTGAGGGAGGGAGAGAGGGGGAAAGTGAGGAAGAGGGAGGGAGGGAGGGTGAGAGAGGAGAGGGAATGAGAGGCTGAGGGAGGGAGAGAGAGGGAAAGTGAGGAAGAGGGAGGGAGGGTGAGAGGAGAGTGAATGGGAGGGAGAGGGGGAAAGTGAGGGAGAGGGAGGGAGGGAGGGAAAGAGGGAATTGGACAGAGAAGGAAAAGGAGGGAGGGAGGGAGGGAGAGAGAGAGGCTGGGGGTTTTGAGGTGGTTATGTTGGCGCGCTAAAGCAGAGTGGGTCTCTATACTCTTGGTTCTATAGCAGAGTGGGTCTCTATACTGGGGCTGGGTTCTATAGCAGGGTGGGTCTCTATACTGGGGCTGGGTTCTATAGCAGGGTGGGTCTCTATACTGGGGCTGGGTTCTATAGCAGGGTGGGTCTCTATACTCTTGGTTCTATAGCAGAGTGGGTCTATACTGGGGCTGGGTTCTATAGCAGAGTGGGTCTATACTGGGGCTGGGTTCTATAGCAGAGTGGGTCTATACTGGGGCTGGGTTCTTTAGCAGAGTGGGTCTATACTGGGGCTGGGTTCTTTAGCAGAGTGGGTCTATACTGGGGCTGGGTTCTTTAGCAGAGTGGGTCTATACTGGGGCTGGGTTCTATAGCAGAGTGGGTCTATACTGGGGCTGGGTTCTATAGCAGAGTGGGTCTATACTGGGGCTGGGTTCTATAGCAGAGTGGGTCTATACTGGGGCTGGGTTCTATAGCAGAGTGGGTCTATACTGGGGCTGGGTTCTATAGCAGAGTGGGTCTATAGGGCTGGGTTCTATAGCAGAGTGGGTCTATACTGGGGCTGGGTTCTATAGCAGAGTGGGTCTATACTGGGGCTGGGTTCTATAACAGAGTGGGTCTCTATACTGGGGCTGGGTTCTTGGCTCTGTGCTGGTCGTTGGGCCCCAGTGAACCAGTGAGAGGTGGGGTGAGGGGGAAGAGTAAAAGGTGTGTGTGTGTGTGTGTGTGTGTGTGTGTGTGTGTGTGTGTGTGTGTGTGTGTGTGTGTGTGTGTGTGTGTGTGTGTGTGTGTGTGTGTGTGTGTGTGTGTGTGTGTGTGAGAGATGGAGTCCTGAACAGGACTGGTCAAGCGGCAGCAGGCCGATAACCTCTGGGAAGGACGTTGATCCTTCCTGTGTGTGTGTGTGTGTGTGTGTGTGTGTGTGTGTGTGTGTGTGTGTGTGTGTGTGTGTGTGTGTGTGTGTGTGTGTGTGTGTGTGTGTGTGTGTGTACACATTGCAGTGTAACAGAGTGCAACCCGATTGGCCGGTCTGTTGGTTCTCAGGAAAGGTTAGCTGCTAGAGTAAATGGCCAGCCTAGCATTTTCTTTTTTTCCTCTCTTCCTTTTCACTCTTTTCTTTTTTACATTTTTCCGCTGGCGTTTTCCCAGGGGTTGGGTATTATTTCACAATGATATATTAATCGTCTGTCCTGAAAAATACCCTTATCCCCTGTAGTACAACTGCAGAACCGTAACTGATTTATTTTGTGTGGTTTTTTTTTTTTGTGTGTTTATGGCCAACAAAGCGGGCCGGACCCGTCGAGTAGGAGCGAAACGTAGCGTGTAGGACCGGGGGTCGGAGTCGAAAAACCCCGGGTCGCGCCCAGTTATCTCGTCGTCTGGGTGATTAATGCGCCCGCGGGGGGGGGGGGGGGGCGGAGTCAGTCGCCGCAGCTGATTTATATTCACCGTTTTGTTTTTCTGTTTGTTCTCCTTTCAGACGGCTTCCTGCGAGAGGGCGAGGGAGAGACCCACCCACCGTGAATACATGGAGGGGCGGGGGAGGGGGTGGTGACCACAGCAGCAGTGCGGCGGGGGTCCACGTTCACGCAGGTATGAAGACCCTTGCGCTCATGTCATGTCTCTGTTTTTTCATTTTGATGGCTCTGGACGGGGGGGCTTGAGCAGGGAAGGGGGGGTAATTTGGTTGATGATGAAAATGACCCATGATGCCTCATGATGCCTCATGACCTCTGTGTATTTCCTCTCGTCTTTATTTCGTCAATTGAATCCCCGGTCCAATCAAAAGAAGGGTAACATGTCCATCCCTAACCCACCCCCCCAGCGGATTCTCTTGATCTCTTTCCTACCAATTATACTCTGTTGTATCGTCGTTGTTACGATCAATTAGAACATATTGAAACCTTTGCGGGTGTCAATTGATGAATGAATGAATTAATCCACATCTCTTGATTCACCATGCATTATTCAAGAATGGGGAATTATTAAAAAGGGGGATGATAATCAGCGGTCAGCGTCACGGCTGGAGATGACAGGTGGGTGGTATTGAATGTAAAGATCACATGACCACGTCCATCCCCGATCTAAAAGTAGAACCCGCCCCTCCCACAACCCCACCCCCTGCTCTGTGTAGCCAACAGCTGATTGGCTCCCCACACATCACGAGTCTATCTTCAACCTTTGACCTCTCCTACATCCACCTCGCCTCTTCCCCCCCCCCCCCCCACCTCTCTTCTACCCTCCCCTGCACCCATCGCTGCCGTCATCCCTACCAGGGATTAAGAACAGGGGGTTGGCGGGGGGGGGGAGGAATCAGGATGAGTCTAGATAAATAAATAAACGAATAAAAGTGCAGGATAATCTTTGTGTGTGTGTGTGTGTGTGTGTGTGAGAGCAGTGCAGACACTTGCGAAACATCTGACACACACACACACACACACACACACACACACACACACACACACACACACACACACACACACACACACACACACACACACACACACACACACACACACACACAGTGTGAGAGAAAGGAGGGATCAGCCAGAGCGATTAGCACACGGACGTCAGGCCGTGGCAGACGACAGAGCTGCAGAATGTGACAGCACATGAGTGCAGACACATGAACATATTGCCCCCTCCTCGCTTGTTTATCCTACTGCTGGCATCCCATAAACCCGGCTCTATATCGGTGGACTGAGGTCTGTCACTCATTCGCTTTCTCTTCTCTGTGTGTCTCGTTCTCCTGCTGTCTTTCTGTGTCTCTCTCTGCCTCTAGTTCTCTCTCTGTCTCTTTTAAGACTTCAAATGTATTTCAATTCTATTCATTTATTTGCTTTGTTGGCCACGCCAAAGCATAAGAAACATAACAATGGAATACACACAAACAAAAGTCATCTTGAATAAAATGATGCATCGTCAAACATGCTCTCTCTCTCTCTCGCTCTCTCGATCGCTCTGTCTCTCTGTATCTCTGTATCTCTCCCCAAAACATGGTCAGAACATGCAGTAGCAGTTAAACAGACCTGTTAGCAGTCAGAACGTATCACTTGGTGGCCTGGCTAGTTTTGAGTGGTGGGTCAGCAATCCCAAAGCCATTGTTTTATAACAGGGGTTGAGTTCTCCTATGAAGCTTTTCATACATTTGCAAACGTGCAGGAGGCATATGGTTCCCTGCCCTCCCAGATTCATTTTCAAACATCCATGTCTGCCGAGGTGGACCCGAATGATCTCCGAGCCGAAGTCCCAGAGAGGGGGAAGGTGCTGGAGAGAGGGTGGGAGGGAGTCTCAGAGAGGTGGTCGTTGAATTGGCACGAGGATGCTGAATCGGCAGGTCTGAGCCGGTGCCACACGGCATTCACCCGACAAAGGGGAGAGTCCCAGTTCTCACGGATTATTTTACACCACAGGAATTATCTTCCCCTTCCAGCACCGCTCTCTTACCGTTCCCATTCGTCTCCTGCTTCCTTTTATTCCTCACTTCTGTATTAACATTAACCCCCCTTCTCTCTCTCTCTCTCTCTCTCTCTCTCTCTCTCTCTCTCTCTCTCTCTCTCTCTCTCTCTCTCTCTCTCTCTCTCTCTCTCTCTCTCTCTCTCTCTCTCTCTCTCTCTCTCTCTCTCTCTCTCTCTCCCCCCCCCCCCCCCCCCCAATGCCTGTTAAGTTTACTTGAATTCATTGTTTATGTGGTGTGGAGCAAAAGGAAAACGGTTCATTACAATTGCCAGCCTCCATCTCGTTTCATCTGTGTGTACAACACTGCCATATGTGTATACACCACGTGTGTGTGTGTGCATGCGCACGTCTGTCGGTGTAGGTTGGTGAGGACACACAGGGACATAGAGAGAGAGTGTGAGTCTCTGCGTTCAATGGGTTCCTCAAACCCACAAGAGGCGGCGAGAAGGCATTGCGAGAACATTAAAATGTTTTATTTTATTTTCCCTGGCTGTGTGTGTGTTGTGGTCTCTTTCATGCGGACCTCTCTCTTCTCCTTTCTCCTCTCCTCTCTTTCACTCTCTCTCTACACTCACCCTCTCTCTCGCTCACTCGCTCGCTCTCGTGTACACAGACCAGCGTTTTTCTTTTTCTTTCAAGCGCGCCGCATAAAGCATCTCTCACAGGAGACAGCAGGGGAATCAAGCGACGTGAGTGGGAGGATGAGAGGCAACACAGTCCTCTTCCTCCTCCTCCTCCTCTAACTCAGGTACTGTTTTGGTGCAGGTTACGTCATGGTTTACATCCTTCTCTGTACCCGACATGGCCTGTAGGCCACCTGTACATCTGGGAGAATCCTTAAACAGAACAACACACCTCCGACAACCACTCGGCATCGGATAGCGCACTCCGCTGCAAGAGCCCATTTTCGTTATCAGGGAAACCTTGTTGGGGCTCTGGCTTCTGCAGCTGTAGTGTCATCTCCGACAAACTGATGTGTTGAAGCAGGAGTTCTCAATTGAATGTCGTTTTCATTTGAGGACGTCATTGTTAATGCACAGTGACAGAAAATGCCGTTTGAGATTGAAGTTATTTTCTGAAGTGCAGTGAGGTGAAGTACAATAAAGGACTCTGCATTTCATTTTTAGTGAGAGTAAAGAGTGTAGTGTGTGTGTGTGTGTATATATTAAATTTGTATATTATGTATCTCTCATTGCATGCAAACACCTTACATACAGATCCTCCTCAGGAAGAGTCGTTTATTCATTCAAGCCGCGACACAAATGATATCTCCCTGCACCTAATAGACACTGGAGTCGTGTTCACGGAGTGAGTCGCCCCTGAGGCCTGGGAGATTCTCACGCAAAGGCCCGAGCAATGGCGTCACTCCCAACGCCACGTCGCCAACACGCGGCCCTTCAACGGAAACCCGCTGCGTCTCCTCGCGGCCCCCCGTAGAAACCCGCGCGCCCCGGCGATGTTGCGTGACTCGCGTCATTGATTTAATCTCGGGAATGATGTCAGGCCCGTGGGATCCATCTTTTATTTTCCTTGGCTCGCGCCGTGACATCATCCATCACCGGCCGCGGCCCGACGTTGTCAATTACGGCGAGGAAAACAAGCGCGTTAGGGGCCTGAGTGGGGCCGCGGCGGCGGTTGTGACACGGCTGTGTTATACGATTACACAACCTGTTGGTCGCCTGCTGCCCGTCAGACTGTCAGACCCGGCTGATGAATGGTTGTAATCGGGCGGGTCGTCACAACATCGCGTGTGCGCGTGTGTACGCAGTCGCGCACACACATGGAGGCCGGTACGCCTATTAGTGCAAGCTAAACGAGCACACACACGGGCACACAACGTGCAGATGCACATACGTGCGTCTCACGTGTGCGTATAAACGAATGCTCATTGTACGCACGCATACGTACATGTGTACCGCCGGCAGCACATATAAACGCACATACACACACATACACACACACACACTGTCTTCATTAGTACTCAAACCTTGTCTCCATTGCCAACAAGGAAGAAGTAAAAGAAAACCAATAATTAATTTTTGAACGATATCTTGTCTGTCGTGGAAGGTTTCCTATTAGCCATCAGCTCCTCCTGATTAAAGGGAAGGACGACAAGAAGAAAAAATCTGAAAAACAAAACAAGAGGAGGTCTGGACTAAAAGGGGAGAAGTAAAGAGTTTATAAGAATGAGGTTTCCATTACGCCCGACATGTGTTTTTTGTTTAGATGCTCGCCCATCTGTGGCCAATTTGCTTCAACGGGGAGATGAAGAATGCAGGCAACTCTCGCTAAAGTAGAAGAACAATAAGAGGCAGATGCTGGCTGAGAGTGGAGAGAGAGAGGGGGAGAGAGGGAGAGAGGGAGAGAGAGAGAGAGAGATTCTTGCTCTTCTTGGGTAGATAGTATGTGAAGTGTACGAAGCCGGGGCTGATTACCCCTCTATCTCTCTCTCACCCAGTCAGAAGTCACGCCATCCCAGGCCCTCACCAACCACTCAACGCTCGCCCTTAACAAACACATCTGATTCTCCTAGAGAGGGCGTTTACTAAGGAGGGCTTACAATTCGATCCCTCCCAAAGTTGTTTTCAAGTGAGTTGTCCTCCAGAGAGTCTCTCTCTCTGTCTCTCTCTCTCTCTCTCTCTCTGTCTCTCTGTCTCTGTGTGTGTGTGTGTGTGTGTGTGTGTGTGGGTGTGTGTGTGTGTGTGTGCAGTGGCAGAACCTGTGATCCTTCTTTGTGGAACTGTTTTCCTCTGTTGGTTAACCTGTAGGGTACCATGTGTACGGTGCTGTTTTGCAGCTCCTTATTTTGCCCTGAAATACCAATCGGATAAATGACCCTGTATGGGTGGAACCAAGTGATATTGCAGACTTTTGATTGGTCACACACAATCTTTTAAACATTCTGTGACCAGCCTAGATGTAACTGTTTGCCTTTGAATATCTCGACTTAATACGATCCAAGAAGAGTCTTTGATAAGTTTGTGATCTTGCATGCCTTCACAGCATCACCACACCCTCGGTTTTGTCTGGTATAGACAGTAGCTGGGCTTCCTTGCAAAGAGGTCTTGTGGCTGGGGGTGCTAGTGGTGGGGGTTATATACATTGATTTCCTCCAATGTTTCCTCAGAACTGGGAGGTATGGAAAGTGAAACTGAGAAAAGGTAGAGAAAACTAAAACAAAAGAAACTGAAGAATCAACGCTACAAAAATCATAACAGAAGCTGCTCAAATATTTCCCTGAAACAAGCCGACTCGATTATTAACTTACGGGGAGGACTTTGTCGAGAACGTTATTCCTGACTTTATTAGTACAGGATTTCCCGCCACTGGTTGTACGAAACGTTAAAAGATGAATTAATAATGTAAGCAATATCGCTTTGATATATATTTGTAAGAATGTTCTATCGTTTCACAAAATAAGTAACAAAAAGTCAGAGAGCAGCTTTATTAATGCTTTATAAAGCAATCTGGAAGACACACAGATGTTGAGGTGTTTCAAATTACTCCTCCATCAGATGTGCCAGCGTTTCAGTGGCAGAGCAAACTGCTCGGCAGCACCTGCTGTGTGTGTGTGTGTGTGTGTGTGTGTGTGTGTGTGTGTGTGTGTGTGTGTGTGTGTGTGTGTGTGTGTGTGTGTGTGTGTGTGTGTGTGTGTGTGTGTGTGTGTGTGTACACTTGCCTATGCCTCTTTTGGATTGAACTGTGGTATGTCTCTGCGTCTCCTCATCTATATGTCACTGTGCGTGCGTGCACTGCGTGTGTGTGGGGGTCTGACAGCTTGAGTTTCTCTCAGCTAGAAATGCAACACCTGCAGATGTGTGTAGTAAACTACAGCCTGCAGCTCCGTTCCCATTCTCTGCCGTTCAGGGGGGACCAATGAAACACAAGCAATTTACCAAGCTCACTGTATGAGACTCGGAGGGGGGGGGGGGGGGGGGTGAAAGAGAGGGAGGGAGAGTGGGAGAGAGAATCTGTGTGTGTGCGTTTATGAGTTATCGAGAGAACGAGTTGGAGTGAAAGGGTATTGTTAAGAGATTGTGTTTGTGAGTGTGTAATATTTAGAGAGAATGAATGAGTGTGCGTTGCAATATGTTGGATAGATGAATGAGTTGGATAGAGAGAACAAATGGGACGAGTACGAGAAAGTATGTAAGAGGTTGTTTGATTCGTTGTGTGTATGAGAGCGAGAACAAGAGATGGAGTGTGCGTGTGTTAACCAGACATTGACATGGGAACCCTTATGTCATCAGTGTGTTATCTTTTTCAAGAATAAAAAGTGAATTTGATGAAATGTCCTGCTATTCAATCACTGTCTGCTTGAGAGAGAGAGAGAGAGAGAGAGAGAGAGAGAGAGAGAGAGAGAGAGAGAGAGTGAGAGTGTTGGGGACAGGGATGGGAACAATCACAAGAAAAAACCCCTCCTCGGTGTGGTCGTGATATTCATGCCTGTCGGGGAAAAATACCGGGGTCGTTGGTCGCTGACAACCTGTTGACACGGACAAATTTATGTGTATAGCTTAGAGAGAGAGACGCACAAGCACACGCACACGCACACGCACACACACACACACACACACACACACACACACACACACACACACACACACACACACACACAGAAGTGGTTTCTTGTTCCCGCTGGTAGATACCAGAGCTGAAGTTATTCTCTACCCCCCCCCCCCTCCTCCCCATGCTTAATTAGGAACGGCTGTGTGTGAGAGAGCGAGCGGACAGAGCGAGAGACACCAGCAGGCTGGGAGCGAGAGGGGGAAAAAGAGACAGAGTCAACACATGGAAGTATGATCAAACTGGATCCTCGCAGGGCTAATTCTGGACAAGCGGTGGTCGGGCGAACCATGTGACCCCACGATAGGCTCCATGAAAGGCGATCCCCAATCATCTACCCCCGCTAACCCCCTCTCTCACCCCCACCTCCCAGAATGGCAAGTGTGTGCGCTATAGACTGGTGTATTTTAATTCCTCCTCTAGTCATACTACACTATATATACTAGGGGGTGTAGGATAGCATAGTGGTTAGGGTTTTGGTCTCCCCAAAGCCAAAGGGGTTCAAATCCAATGGTCCACAGCCTGTAGGCAAAAATAAAGGCAGCTTTGGATAAGACGTCTGTTGAATTATTTATTAGAACAAAGACCTGGTCCTTCTACAACCATACTATTGAAAAACCAATGAATGTGCATTTATGTGAACTCAACTTTATTCCACCTCAATTGCAGTCACTCCGCTCTAGATTGGAAGTGGATGGACAAAGGAATTGACCGACATTGGCCACTGTGTCAATGTCATAGCTTCTCATGTACCCACAGCAAACATAACCTAACCTCGACTATGTCCAGAATAGGCCTAAGAATGACATAATTTCACATTATAATCGCGATTCTTTCTTCTGTGATTAATTATGATTCAGACCTTTTCACCTTCTGTCTCAAGGTTGCCTCTGTGTGTTGACATCACTGCTCAGTTGAACAGCTTTTCAAATATAAAAACTACTTAATCGAATGCAAACACACTTTACTCTGCTTTCATGTCACTATTTGCCCCACCACCTTTCTTACCGCCCGGTAGATAGGAGTAGTCTCTAAATTTTGCAGATCAGCTGAATCATAAATCGATTTCTTTAATCGGGAACTGCATTAAATCATCACTGCATTGGATTGTGACCCCAAGAATCGACATTGTGACCCCCCCCGGAAATTGAATCGAATCATGGTATGCTGAAAGATCCAACGCTTGTCGCAAAGACATGCTATAGAATGTCACAGAAGAAAGAACGGAACGCAGGGAAATAAATAAAACACATTTTTCAAGAAAGAGGAGTGGCACATATGTGGTGACAGCTGCACACATGTCGTGACGGTGTGTCTGTCACAGGAGATATTTCTGTCTGTTTAGTGGCGTGTTCCTCACTGGCTGTCACACACCACTCATGTCATCGCTGGCTGCCCTGCTGTCATTGGCTAAGAAAAGGAGAGGGATGAGAGAGTGAGGGGGGGGGGGGGGGGGGGGGGGGGGTGAGCTATGGGGGGTGGGCAAAGGGGAGAGATCGAGAGTAGTGGGAGGGAGAGATGGGGCGAGAGCAGCACGAGGGAGAGAGAGGTAGGGGTTGAGAGAGATCAGGGCAGAAAAAGAGAGAAATGGGTACGTGTGTGTTTGTGACAGAGGAGCGACAGTGTGTTCATGTGACAAAGAGAGGGGGGAACAAGTGTGTTCATCAGAGAGAGAGGGAGAGAGAGAGAGGCATAAGGAGACCAGCAGCTGTCTTGAATGCTCCTGTTCTCTGTCATTACTTGTGATTCTGTCTTTGTTTAGACTCCTCGCCCTCAGCTGTTAGCTGCGCGGTCCTTTTCCCTCCCTTCCCTTGAAACAGCAGCGCTTTTCCATGAAACATTGGAGCATGTGCCTTTCACACCAACAAAAAAAAACGGAGCCCACCTCATCCTCCCTGGGAACGGGGAGACGGGAACAATATGCAGTCTGATGGATTGCAATCTCCTGTTGTTTGAGCAGCGCAGCTTGTTGACAAACACCCAGTTTGACTTGGCTCAGGCACGGTGGTTCTATTACCGCAAAGCACGCTATTGGAATGCCATCATTATGGCCGCCCGCTGAGTAAATGCTAATAAAAGCTATAGTGGAAAAACCTATTTTGTTTTGAAAAGAATGTTGTCTTCAGGAAACTTTCCTCCTACTTTCCTCATGATTACAGATGTTATATTTGTAGACAACATCCACTTAACTTCCCTAGTGTGTGTGTGTGTGTGTGTGTGTGTGTGTGTGTGTGTGTGTGTGTGTGTGTGTGTGTGTGTGTGTGTGTGTGTGTGTGTGTGTGTGTGTGTGTGTGTGTGTGTGTGTGTGTGTGAACCAATCGCCCAGGACCTTACAGAACCAGTATCAACTGGCTGTCCTCTTTACCCCAGTGCTCTCCAGTCCACCCCAGTGCCTTCCAGTCCACGGTGACTCAGTGCTAGCGCTGGCAACAGGTTGAGTGTGTCTGATCTGCTAAGTGATGCCTTCTCATCAGCTTCAAATCCTCTGCTGGGACTGTAAGCTCTGCCTGACCCCTGCAGACTCCTCAGAGCACCATAACCCATCCATGTCCAGTCCATGAAAACACACTTGGTACTCATTATGTTAACACAGCTACCTCCTTATGTAACCAGAGCTGCCACCCTACACGGGCAGACTTATGGATGTGTGTTTTTGTATGTCATGTACTTAAGTGTGTGTGTGTGTGTGTGTGTGTGTGTGTGTGTGTGTGTGTGTGTGTGTGTGTGTGTGTGTGTGTGTGTGTGTGTGTGTGAGATTCGGCAGCTGCAAGTTTTTCCTTTTTCTTCTCTTACACTTTGTCTATATCGCTTTCTCTCTCCTGAAGTCTCATACTTTCTCATGTACTCTTTTCTCCCCTCCCTCTCTTCGCCCCCCTCTCTCTCTCTCCTCTTCCCTCTCCCTATTTAATGGGCTCCCCTGCTCTGTTTTTCCTCTCTTCTCGCTCCCCTCTATCTCAAATATTCTCTCTCTCGTCCCTTCTCTCCTCTCCCTCTCTCCATCTGTCCTTCCATCTCTTGTTTTCTCTCTCTCACTGTCTCCGTCTCTCTCAGTCTGTTTGTCTCTCTCTCTCTCTCGCCCTCTCTGTCCCTCATTCTCACTCGCTCGCTCACTCACTCGCTCACACGCTCACTCACTCACTCACTCACTCACTCACTCACTCACTCACTCACTCCGTCTCTCTCTGTCTCTGCAGTTACCCACCAGTATGCTCACTACCTCTGCAGGCATTTCCGGTGTGCTAACAAAGCACGTCCTGACTGATGAAACAGAGGGGAAACAGTCTTTGTGTGACGGTGGTGGTGTGGACTGCTTTCTCTTGCCCCCCCCCCCCCCCCCCCCCCTTCCCTGCATATGCTTTTGAAGTTGACCCCGGTCAACTCAGCTTTGGTTACAACAAAACTAATTCACTCCTCACCCTGAGGGATACACCGTGTTATAATAAAGCCTTTAGCCTGACAAGCCCACGGGAGGTGGCGATGTGTGTTTTACCAAAAGAAAGGCAAGAGATCAGGTTTAATGAGGTGATCTTATACCGAGCTCATAGGATATACACCGACACCACCTCCACCGCGCTTTATTAGACAGGGCTTGTTAAGCACAGTCCGTGTCTCGTGGTCCTTCCTTCCTTCGTTGTCGCTGTCGTCCAACAGGAAGTGTGTGTCTGTAAAGGGCCGTCGCACAAAGGCCGCCCTCGCATTAACTGCCAAGCATCAGAAACACACGCCCTCTATTATTGTCAACATCAACCCACAGCACAGTAGCGGTTTCTCGCTCTCGAACCAACGCACGTTAAAGGAATGTCTGCTCTGCTGTTTATGTTTTCTCGAGAATACGGGACAAGTTTGCAGTGTATTCATTTTTAGAATTCAGTCGGCTCGTATCTCCCGCAGTTGAGATATTGCGACAATTCGTAGATATTCTCAAAGATGAGGGATTATTTTCGCAAGTGGTTAATAGCTTCAAGATGTTATCGTGACAATTAGTTAAGAATATCGAAGTCGAGCGATCATTTACAATTCGCCTTCTTTACATTTCAGAAATTGAGATATTGTGATGGTTAATTAATATTTTCGAAGTTTAGATATTATTGTGACAATTCTTTAGAAGTTCAGTGATTACTGTGACAATTAGCCTATTTAACTAATTGTTGTGGTAGTGAGTTTATATTTCAGAAGTCCCAAGATTCAGTGGTGGGAGAGGAAAAGGAGAAATTAATAGAAAAGTAAAAACCTTGACTTAGTAGCAGGATAAGAGGTCACGAGAAAAACGTGAGGGAGAAAGGAGGGGAGGGATGAGAGGAGGGAGGGGCAGACAGAGAAAAACAGCATAGGAGGAATGATGAGGGAGGTAGAGGGGAAAGGGGGAGGGAGAGTGAACAGGGGAGGGAGTCTGAAGGGGAGGCGGGCTCTGGAGGGAGTGAAGGAGTCGAGGAGGGAGGGAGGGAGGAAAGGAAGGTTTAAGGGAGCGCTCAGGAGGACGAGTGTAGGACGGTAGGGAGGGAGGGAGAGCGAGGGGGATGGAGGGAGGGCGAACTAGGGAGGGAGGGAGGCTGAGTGAACTAGGGAGGGAGGGAGAGTGAAGAAGGAAGGAATGGAGGGAGGGAGAGTAAAGGAAGGGAGGGAGAGCCAATGAGGGCGGGAGGGTGAGTGAAGGAGACCGCATCCGCCCGGTACATTCCTCTGTGCTGTGTCATGCTGGTGCTGGGTTTCCTCCCGCAGCACGCGGACCCTCCGGTCTGCTGCTGACGTAACGGGCACAGCCACGGACGACTATGAGGCTAACACGGGAAGAAAACACAACAGAGCACACTGTGGGGGGGGGGGGGGGGGGGGCGAGGAAAAGCAGACAGTGTTTTGATAGAAGGGCGATCGAGGAAGAGCGGGAAACAATAGGACCGATGGGAGACGCACACAGCCATGGGGAGTCTAGAACAGAGTGTTTCTGTCCACGGGACAAGCTGTGCTGTCTCGTTCATCATGACGTCTTCCCCCTCTCTCACGCTACGTTTCTCTTAATGTCCATTAATTAATGGTAATCTATTTTATAATCGACCTCCCTCTCCTTCTCTCTCTCTTCTCTTTCACACACTCTCTCTGTGGTCTGGTCTTGGCGTCCAGGCCCGGAGCTGAATATCTGTGGTCTGTCTATACCTCTCGGTCTGTCTGTCTGCCAGTCCGCTTGTCTGTCTGTGGGTCTCCATTTCTGCCGGTCTGTCCGTCACTCGGCAGGTTAAAGAGGTTCTTGTTGGGCAGCCGGGGCCACCTCAGGCCCCAGTCACTAAGGGTCTGTTCACGGGGCCTGAGCACGGCGCAGCACGGCCACCGTTCTGTCATCTGGAGAGAGAGCGCCTGGAAAAGCCTCCCGAAATAACAGTCGGCTCAACCAGGGCTGAAACTCACCATTACAAGCAGTGTCAGTTCCTCGTTTATTACTACTACCCTTTGCTGTTTAGTCATTTAGAAGACGCTTTCATCCACTGCAACTTGCCTGATTTGAATTTTAGATCATTTGCTTTGATAAGTGTAATTACTGAGCAGGGAAGGGGAGGGTTGGTCATCTTGCTTTGGGGGTTGACTTGGAGCCCAGGACCTCTGGTCTGGGAGATTGAACACCCTAGCTCTATACTGCCCCCTTCATTAGGCCCACGACGTGTGAACGTACGTGAAGTCTTTCAGCAGACTCTGCTGTTCTAGCCAAGGTGACGTACAGGTGGGGCTGGGTGAACACCACGAGCATGTGATCCATGTCAGAGCAACCTCACACAAGTTAGTGGAAGTGCATAAATAATGGTTAGCGTAGCCTGGAGCAGGCTTAAACCTGGCTTAAATTAGCCTCCTTTGTCTGACAAGCTGCCAAGAAAACAAACTATTCATTTAGTATGATCTGAAACAAGGAAAAACCGCAGCCAAGTATTTGCATTTCTGAAGCACTATTATCAGGATAAGCGGTATAATCTGTTAAGTGCCCGTCTAGTGACGGAACATCTCAGTGCTGGGACATAGTACCTTGTCAGTCATGCTCTGTTCACACTGTGTGCATGTCATCCCTGTGTCTGTTCACTCCTTAAGGGTCATTTCAAATCCATTCTGTGGCGAGGTTGCCTCAGCTACAGAATGTGGACTGAAAAAACCTGCTATACTTCATAACACAATCCCCTACTCGCACGTACACATACTTGCATAAACGCACGCAAATACACACCACCAGATTCACTCCAGGCGCACACACACAAACACAGATACGCACGCACACGCACACACACACGCCAACAGAAAGACATGTTTCAAGGGCAGGACTGGCAGATCCAGTTTGTCTGTGTGTGTGAGAGTGTCTGTTTGAGAGTGTGTGTTCTGTCTGTGGCGCTGTTAGCGGCTGGCTGAGAGCAGCTGGCTCTGTCACAGAGGCACCATGGCTCTCTGAACCAATCGCACTCCCCCGGTCCCTGAGAGACACGCAGACGGCAGGCATGAGTAAGAAGCAGGAAATCAGTTTGTACACCAGGCCTATCTCTCTCTTATGCCCTGTGTCTGTCTCCCTCGCTCTCTCCACACTCCGTCGCTTGCCTTCTCCCATGCTCTGTGTCTTTCTCTCTTGAGCTCTCTTCTCACGCACACGCACGCACGCACGCACACACACACTCTATGTGTTCTCTTTTTGCCCTCAATCTCTCTCCCTCTCTCTCGTTCCCAGTTTCAGTCACACCCTCACTCTCAGCACGTCATTCCACCCCCCAGCACTCACTTTACTCGCTTGACCATCCTTGACTCTTTTCTCCTTTATCCTCCCTCACGCCTCTCTCACACGCACGCCCCCAAACACACACACACACACACACACACACCCACACACACACACACACATTAGTCATTTCTCTCCTTTATTCCATTCATCGTCCTTCCACTGTCTGCCGTCCAAACATCTTGCCTCCATGATGAGTGATAATTTTCCTCCTCTGCAGTCAGTGTGATGTCTAGAGCCTCGCCAGTCGTTGGACAGAAGCCTAATAGGCTCACACACACACACACACACACACACACACACACACACACACACACACACACACACACACACACACACACACACACACACACACACACACACACACACACACACACACACACACACACACAGCGGCCTGAGCTCTCTACAGGCCTATTCTCCTGTGTCACCGCACAGACACAGACACACACACACCCCACATGGGCGGACACACACACGCTCACACATACACACAGCCCACATGGGCAGACGGATACACACACACGCGGGCAGATACACACACACACACACACACACACGCACACACACCCCATATAGGTGGACACATGCACACAAACACACACACGCACACACCCCACATGGGCGGTCACACACACAGGGGTATTTGGGCTTAAACACAAAAACACACACAGGCACACTTATTATATACACACAAGTCTTGCTGTGTTGCACTAGCTTAGCATGCTAATAGCTTGGTGTGGCGCGCGGTGGGCCCGTCGAGGACGGGACCCCGGTGTGAGCGGCGCGCGGCGCGCTTACGGTGACCTTCCGCGTGCCAATCACAACTGAACTGCTCGGCGGTCTGTTTGGCTGTTGGGGTGGGTGGGTGGTGGGGGGGGGGGGGGAGAAAACGGTGCAAATTGAAAGCAGAAATCCCCCCGGTGCGGGACAAGATGAGCCCTGGAATAAATTATTCAGGTGGCAGCTCCTCTCTCTCTCCGCTGTGCCGCGCACGCCTTCTGCTCCGCGCGGCGGCATCTGTCAGGACGGCCAGTAGAGATTAATCCAGATGTAGGACTGGTGCACGCGTGTGTTTGTGTCTGTGTTCATTTCTGTGAGTGAGCCCGGGCTATTATTTGTGTTTTTATGTATGCAGGAGTGGATGTGTTCCAAGTGTTAGTACGTGCTTTGGTGTTTGTATGTACGTGTACTCTCAGCTCGATATGTGTGTATTGTGAAGGAAAGACGTGTGTGAGTGTGGGTGTGTATGCCTGTTTGGCCTTCTCGCTCCTCCTCTTCTGTTGCGTCCCAAACTCCCATCACACCGTCTGACGAGGGAGACGGGGGCTCGGCAGGGGACTGTATTTCCTCTCATGGGGAGGGGGGAGGGGGGAGGGGGGGGGGGTGGGGGCTGTAAATAAACAAGCCAGCAAATCAATGCCTCCATTTGTCGTTCCCTTCTCTCCCCCTCACTGTGATAATACTGCGGGTGTCGCGGCGCGGGGAGAGACGGCGTTCCCAAACAGACGGCGCGCTCAGCGTCCATATTTCCTCCTGGTAGGAGAGTGAGAAAACACGCCGACGCGCTCCAGCCCCGTGTTCCAATACCACCGCATCCGTAAAACTGCCACTTTGTTTATTTAGTTCTGTGTGTGTGTGTGTGTGTGTTTCTTTATCTTTTTAGATTTTATACGTAGCGTTTAGCAACCAACGGGAGTCCTTTTTGTGTTTGAGTGTGACTACGGTGCGAGCATAAAGCACGGGTGTATTGAAAACCAGTTTAGAGTGCACCCGCTTACCAGCACATTAGGGACTGGGACATAATGAAGGGCTTGAATGGGTGAGATTGTTGTGAGGAGCTGAAACTCGGCGTCTAGTCGGTGACCGTTGACATCCATATTCAACCGTCTCTTTATGTGAATGTGCTGTCATGTTGTCGACTTGAATGCAAACACAATCGTCCTGTTTCCATTATGTATGGTTAATGACACCTAGTGACAAGGCGCCGGAACTATGATGCTGAAATTCTGTTTACATGCATGAGCTGTGGGTTTTCAAAGTTTCAACTTAAACTTTTGCATAACTTCCTTCATTAACATTGTTTTTTGCCAAATAAATGTTTTATTTATTTTTATTTTCTCCAAACTTGGCAAAGCGCACAAAAAAAGGCAGTCTTTCCACAGAAAATATTAGTGAGGGGAACAACTGGCATTAGTTACAGTTTAATGACTAATGGAAACGTCAAATAATGGCCTGAGCCGAACAAGCCCTGGTTTTTAGGAACAAAAGCAACCTTCCCCAGCGTGTAATCCTGCAGCTTAGAGAGCCAGCCGCTTGGCTAACGCTAATGCTAGGCAGATAATGCTAACACAAAGCTACGCACAAGGGTGGCTAACAAGCGGCTGTTAGTCCGCCCCTCTCTGTATCTGTATCCCACATCCCTGTGCGGAAATCACATTATGAGAACCTAGTTACCGAGTTATAGCTAGTTAATCACGCACATACAGATCAAATATGTTCTGGGTTGAGTGCAACGAAGGTTGCACCGGTTGAATAAGTGAAAGGGATGTATTTAGCATCCTAGCATGGGTTTAATTGTTATAAAACACGTGGCAAGTCAGGGGACTGAGAAGATCAGTCACGTCTTCTCTTGCTCCTGACTCCAAATTTTGTGTGCTGGTAAAGTAATGATGGGGTTTGTTCCTTAAAAAACGGCATCACATATACACATAGAATACATTTGCGAGAGTAGAACTGCGTTCGACATGGTCTCCATATTAGGAGTTTCGGCAAATCAGTGTTCCACTGGAAGATCCGAAGTAGAGATAAAAACATTTCTCCATGGAAGGAGTCTGGGGGATTCTAAAGTCTGGCTTCCTCTACCAGACAGACGTCCAACACAAAGAATCAATTTATCTGAGGTATTTGGCGAGGACGCTCGCACACAGAAGCCCATCTTTCCCACCTTGCCTCGCTGTATTTATGCGTTTCCAATCCATCCGATGCAGGACAAGATTACGTTGTTAAATCTCAACTGACAGCACCCAAGCTAATCCTGTTGTCCCCAGTGCCTAAAGAAAGGCCCGTGTCTGATTTCTCCCCGCCTTCCCTTGTAATGTGACCATTTTCTTTTTTGTTTCTCCATTTAGACCCACTCCCCTATTGGAAGAGACAACCGAGAAACGAGTTGGGCCTACGAGAAACCACAGGCACATCCTCATCTACTGGTAAGCATTTAGGCTTTTATCAACCTTGTCTCTAACCCTAACCCTAACCCTAACCTTTGTTAACCAGTGTGGCGCACCTCTATTCTGGGGGCCTCTCGGGTTAATTGAGCAAACACAAAATAAGAAAAAGATTGTGTTGTCTGTGCATTTCTGTTGTGTGTTATGTGGTCATGTCACCATGTAACCATGTACTTACCACTTCATGTTCAAAAGTGCGGTGAGTGAATCCAGAGAGCTCTGAGGCTAAGTTGTTGAATCGTTTTTTGAGTGAACTTGGTGCTTTGACTTTAATTCAGAAAAAATAACCCACTGCCTCCATGTACTTAAATGCAACTTGACTTGATGGCTATTACTCGGCTTACATTGTTGACTTACGTATGGGACTTACACCGGGCCAATCAACTGTTGCACGGTTTTGAGTTCCCCGAGTGTACTCAAACTCTGAATGTTCCACCACCAGCATCTCATTACGGGCCAGTGTACATTACTGTAATTGCTATCAGAGGTTTAACGGTTGTGTTTTGGCCAGCGGCACTGGGCTCTATGATGGGGGGTTAGTGTACATTTATCTGCATCCTGTCTGCAGTATGCGTCGTCTCTTCACGTGGTAAACAGCTGTTTTCTGTCTCAGGAAACCGAGGAAAAAGTCTCAAAACCTTTAACTATCTTCAACCACAGTGCGTACCTAAACTCTCTGGGGTCTAAATACTGCAACGCTTATGTTTAACCACATTAATCTCCCAGATCAGCGATCGGCCTCGTTCGATCAATGACCGGATCATTCCGTGACATCGTCCAGGAAGGGGATATATCACTGTGAGATTGATCAGTGTACTGTGATTATTGTTCCGCCAGTATCAAACGTAGTTCATAATCTCATTCATTCATGAATGAGGCTGTAAAGTGAGGTTAACCCTCTGAGGAGAGCCCGCTTGTACTTTTATTTAGTGGAGGGAGGTTAAAACGTCTGCACCATAGTTTTTGTACACAAGTAGGAGAGGGAAAAGCTTCAAAGCACTTGAAGGTGATCCATTTTTGGTGGCATCTGCACATGCTGCAATATGCTAATGAGCAACGCTGCAAAAAAAAAAAAAAAACAGATTGCCAGGAGGAGAGAAGGGCAGACCGGAGGTAGAGGAGAGGGAGTGAGAGAGCGGGAAGGTGATGGAGATGGAGGGAATAAGGGAGAAGACTGGAAAGAGAGAGAGAGGGGAGGTGGGGGGGAGTGATGGGGCGAGAGAGAGAGAGAGAGAGAGAGGGGGGGTGGGGGAAGGTGATGGAGAGAGAGGGGCTACCGATTTAGAGAGCAAGGGAGAAGACTTGGAAACAGAGGGAGGGAGAGAGCGAGAGAAACAGACGGAGGGTAGTTTAAATTATGGATGCAACCTGCGATTTCCAAAAGGAAAAGAAAGAGAAAGGAATAGCGCAGAAAGCAACCGCAAGTCATGCATATCAGATTATCCATTTTCTTATCAAGGTCCTTGAGCAAACTGGCACACAATCTATCCTGTTTGTGTGTGTTCATGTGTTTGTGTGTGTGTGTGAAAGGGCGTTGTGGCATGAATATGAGCACGGTTGAGTGAGAGACTACGGATGTAGGCTAGTACGCACATTAGCACATTGCATTATCCTGAGTGACTTGGACGACAGACACATGGGAAGGAGGGTTCAGGAGTATTTTACACTCTTTGACAACCTGAATGTGCATGAGGAGGATACACTAGCAGTCGTATTCTACACTATATTCCATGACCATGGCACTTTGCACCGCAAAGCGGAACCCTGGGACATTTCCGTGAACTCAGATCTATAGGAAATCATCAAGCTGCACACGTGTTTCTGTTCAAACGTCAATTTCTTCATGTGTCGCTTTATATTATGGGAGGTGGGAGGGGTTGTGGCTAGGCAAGCATACATGTTGCCCCTGCCCTGTCTACCCTGAGCCTATGCCAACCCCACCCAGACACCCACCCACTCTGTGGGTGACTGGGCTTTAGCCCCTCAAGTGGGGAGAACCTCTCTCAGTCTCTCAACACCCAGGCCTCAGAGATGAGCAACAAAACAAATAGAGATACGTCACGCCCTCCATTTGGTTAAAAAAAAAACCGAGATGATAAACTTAATATGATGTATATTGGTCACCCATGCTATGCTGATTATGCAACTCCAAAAATGAAATGTAGTAAAAATCGAAAAAGATGGGAGGGTGATTTAGAAGGGCATGGTTTTTCTAAGAATTGGACCAGAGCCGCGATTCGGTTAAAGCAGTTTAAGTCTGCGGGCGGATTTGAGTTGGGAGCAGGATACCATGAAGCTGTCCTGAAAACTGCCTGCGTGTAAATGTGTGTTAATGTGCAAAGTAGGTCATTTATTTGGAACGGATACAGGCATGATCTGCCTCGCTCTCCCAAGTCGTGTCAGAGTGTCGTAACTGTTTCATAATATAGTGGGGAGGGGGGGTCAGGTGCTGGCTTAGCCAAGGATGGGCATGTTTGTATGCAAGTGTTTATTTATGTGCAAGACGAAAGCCGAATTCATTAACAGCGGGGGGTAAAGGTCGGGGAATCGAAGATGAAAGCAGATTGATGGTCGATCTATCTACAAGTGGACACTGCATCCAATAAAACTCACGCTGAATCCGATTATCAAACAAACAGCTCAGAGGATTAATTCTGATCTCTCTTTCTCCTTTGCTTTTTTTCGGACAAACGTTAAATCTGCAATCCATCAAATCCCTACTAATAATTTTTAGCATTTGTTTGAGTTATTTTTATATATAAATATATATATATTCGGATTTACATACAGATTTAATGACCGTGATCCTGAACTCTAGAACACTGCACAGCGCCATCGTCGGGTGAGATACTTATGCCAGGATTGCGCAACGTGCGCTCCAAACGAAAAGCAGAATGTAGTGTACACAGCAAACTGGAAGAAGTCTCGGTGACAGCGCGTCATTCCCACTGTCCCTCCAAGTGATGTCAGGTTGTTCCCCCGGACCCGTGTACATTACGCTGTGGACTGATTTCAACTGCAGGATTTGCAGAACCATGGCTCTCCAGGGTACAGTATGTTCCCTGCCATTCGTCCGGTTAATATTTCACAAAGCCCACAAAGGCAGTGGACTGAGCACTGGAGCTTTTGGCAGATTATTTGATCTCGGTCAATATCATCACGTAAGACCCCTCGCTGGTAAAGCCGTGTGTCGTCGTGACGCAGGGCCCTCTTTAACCCTGGAGCGCCGTGATCCGGGGACATCGCGCTTTCGCCCGCGACCCATGTTTGTCTGCGATAGTTTACCACCAAGGAGAGCTGCTCGCGTCTACTTTAAACATGTCTCCCTAGCTCGCGCTCCCTCCCGCTTTGTCTCTCTCGCTCTTGCTTTGGCTCTCGTTTTCTCTCTTGCTTTCCCTCTCCAAACTCTCCACACTCTCTCCTGCTCTCCCTCTTGTGTTGCTACAGCAAAGCAATAAATAAACAACATTCACACTAATGATAATCAGTCTCTCTGCCTCCCTCTTTGAACCGGCCTCCCGGTAAACCAATGTGACTGTAATCACTGCTCACCTAACCAACTCATCACTACGACAGTTCAGCAGGCTCTGTCTGTATCCCTTCCACCTCAGAAGCACACCTGTAGCGCTGTAGGCCTTAGGGAGACCTGCACACTCCTGTATAATATGTTATTAGGCAGGAGGATAGTGCGGACTGTTTAGGGTGTTCTGGAGTGACTCCGAACCAAAAGGTCCCCATATACACAACGGTCTACCTCTAGTAAGAGGCCCTAACCAGTTACCTGCTTCTTAATTACATGTTTCTGAAGTCAGTGTGGGGCGAATTTGAATATAAGGGCCACCTATGTGTCACGTCTCATGATGTGTGTGTGTGTGTGTGTGTGTTGGTGTGTGTTTGTGTGCAGACACACGCATGCAACGTCACGGAAATAAACAGAAAGGGGAGCAGCTGGATTGATCTGGTTGTGTTTGGCAAGCGCAGGGAAACACGAGCACGGAGTCGGCCATTAAAGGGTGCATTTGAAATCTACACAAGCAAGCGCACACATCTCGCATTACAGAAAGAAATATGCCCTGGCGTGCGCACAACTGGTGTGCTTTTTCTTGTCTGAATGAGGTTGTTTGTGTGCGTGCGTGCGTGCGTGCGTGCGTGCGTGCGTGCGTGTGAGAATTTGTTTGTAAACAGTTCTAAAGCCAAAATAACAGTTACTTCAGTCTATAATTTCATAGTGAGTGTGTGTGTGTGAGTGAGTGTGTGTGTGTGTGCGTGCGTGTGCCTGTGTGCACCAACACACTGAACATAAAATACACAGCAGCTCGTCCCTAGTCCCCTGGTCACAATCACTGCCTGAGAGAGAGAGAGAGAGAGAGTGAGAGAGAGAGACATGGAGAGTCAGAGAGAGACAGAGAATGAGTCATAGATAAATGGAGAGAGATTTGTACAGCAAGTTAGAGAGGGGGAGTTGGAGAACAAACGAAGGTTAGAGTGGGAGAGCAATAGATAGAAGGTGGAGAGAGAGAGAGTTGGAGAGAAAAATGGAGAGACAGCTTGGAAGGGAGAGGGAGCGAATATGAGCGAGATAGAGAGTTAAAGAAGCACTAATTATACCCTCCAGCGCCATAGCTGTAGCACAAGCTTGGTAGCTGGGTCAGAAAGGTTAAGGTAAAGGCAGTGTTCAGATGATTTAAGTCTTTATCTCTCGAGTATCTCAATGTCTCTGGGCCTGAAGTGATGTCTGAATCCAGGGCTCCATGTCAGGGTTACTGGTCGGGCAATTAGCGCTTGTCACTAGTTATTCGCGCTGAAGAAGAAGGTTTTGTTGTTGCTAAGTGGATTATTAGGCCTCGCTGAATCCTCGCTGTGTAGAATATAAAACTCTTCATTTTAATGTGCGACTGTGTTTTGAAATATGGAACAGGTGGAAGCTGAACTTCATTGTGATATTCGTCACATAAACCGTTTGTTTATTTAATAATTCTGGATTTGAACAGCAATAATCAAAGCCAACCCTTTTTTTGAACTACGTACCTATCTTAACTCGTGATCCTGTCAAGGCTCAGGTCAAGCTTTAAAAGGCAGATTAAAACAAACCCTTCTTAATATTCTACTCTGCGCTGTGTGCTCATTGTGAAACAAAAGGGCTAGGTTAGCCAAATCATGTCTGACATCATCAGCAACAGCTGCAGGGGAGGGAGAGAGGTAGAGGGAGGGAGGGAGAGGGAGGGGGGGGGAGAGAGAGAGAGAATAAGCTGACCTGAATGCTCAGCTGAGCAGTGAGAGAGGGAGCTCAGCCTTGATGGTGGAACTGGGACAAGATGGACCACAATGCAACATGGCTTCCCTCACCTTCTGATATGCATACATCCTCTGGTGCTGATCCCGCCAAACACCCATGGTTTTCTACAAAGCAGCCTGTTATCGCCTTCCTGTTTTCTGCATGACTGGCAGACACATGTTTTGACGTCGATGCATTACACGTAAGGGCCAACTTATCTAAAATCCAATATATTCAAATCACACAAAGATTGATAACAGATTGGAAACTTTGCCCCACTGTACAGCGTCTTTAGGAGCTCTACCTTATGGTGCGGCCACACCAGACGCGTATCTCGCGTACTTTTTACGCGAGATACGCGAGTAAAATGTTGCTTGACCATTTTGTGTCAAAAATGGTCGCATACGCGCAATACTCGCTATACGCGCCTACGTCACTCGCCTAGATGAGTCCATGTCCATGCAAGTGAACGGAGCGTTCCCTCTTCGTCATAACTATCAAACCAAACATCCTTCACATTCACCGAGCGAACATTACGAAAGTAAAATGCACATTTCTCGCTAAAAATGTTTCCATAAACGCATTTAATGGCGTAACTATGTTACTATTTCCACCCAGAATAAAGAAAGTTGTCGGCCGTGGCTGCGCTCTGCGCTGGAGTCCGAGGTAGGAAACCCCAACGCCGCCGTGTTTGGGTGATAGAGTTTAGATCGGGTTAGATTAAATAATCTCGGATATAAATAACAATAATCGGGTTAAATAACTTCACATGGTGTGTCTGGTGTGTTTCCCAGCAGAGAAATAGTCCGCCAAGACGTAGTAACCAGAGACTCTGTCCATGCAAGTGAACGGAGCGTTCCCTCTTCGTCATAACTATCAAACCTTCACATTCACCGAGTGAACATTATGAAAGTAAAATGCACATTTCTCGCTAGAAATGTTTCCATAAAAGCATTTAATGGCGTAACTATGTTACTATTTCCACACAGAAAAAAGAAAGATGTCGGCCGTATGCTTCTGTCCAAGCTCACTACTCTCTGCCAGTGACGTCGGGTCAAGCTCAACGCTGATTGGGCAATGCGTGTCTCGTCAGACGCGTATCTCGCGTACTTCGCGTAAAAAGTTCAATTTTTTGAACTCTTTTGAAATGTACGCGATATACGCGATATACGCGCGTAAAATGTTGCTTAATACGCGAAATACGCGTAATACGCGCGTAAACCAATGGTTCCCTATGGAGAAAATGGCGATTTCATACGCGAAGTACGCGAGATACGCGTCTGGTGTGGCCGCACCTTAACACAGGGCCTTGGTGGCCCTGGGTTAGCCTGGGTTAGCATGCCTGGGTTAGCCTGGGGAGCTGAT
Organism: Gadus morhua; assembly: GCF_902167405.1. Taxonomy (NCBI): domain Eukaryota; kingdom Metazoa; phylum Chordata; class Actinopteri; order Gadiformes; family Gadidae; genus Gadus; species Gadus morhua. The sequence goes on from NC_044062.1 coordinate 11,721,200, forward strand.
GAACAGGCTTCCTCAGCCCCCCACTGACCCACCTTATTACCCCTGGCTCACCCACAGAGAGGACGCCAACGAGATGTAGGATGGAGGGCCAATCACAGTGGGTGGGCGGGGATAAGGTGAGGGGGGGCAGGGAGTGGTTAGGGAAAGAGAAGCAAAAGGGTGTAGAAGAGTCATGTTGTGTGTGGCAGGGAGAAGGGTTATCTGACTCGCACGCACACAACGTGAGCATGCACACACACACAGCTATCCGTCCTGCTGATCTATTGTCATGGTGACTATTAATGCAGTCTTAATCATCGGCAAATAGGAAAAGGTGTATTCAAATTTTGTACACGTCTGTTTGCAAATACAACACTGTTTGTCGTGTCTAAATATCTTAAACAAATCGTGTGTGTGTGTGTGTGTGTGTGTGTGTGTGTGTGTGTGTGTGTGTGTGTGTGTGTGTGTGTGTGTGTGTGTGTGTGTTCCCCTAGAGGTCTGTCCTTGCTTTTTAGATCATTACCAGTCTTATCCTCCACTGCCACTCTGTGTCGGGGTTGACACACACACACACACACACACACACACACACACACACACACACACACACACACACACACACACACACACACACACACACACACACACACACACACACACACACACACACACACGGATGTTTGTTCTCAACGTCTGCAAAGATAAAACCCAACCAAACCAACAGCAATAGTGGTTGTCTCCTGCTGCCTTCTCTCCTCTCTTTTATGACTGCTTCCCTGTGTACACAAACCACACACACATCACAGTCAGCAGCACTTGTATCTATACACATGTTTAGAAATGCTTGTTTGAAGTGATGAAGGTGTGAGTGTGTATATGTGTGTGTGCATGTGTGTCTTGCGTTAGTCTAGGTTTGTGTGGTTGGCATGTCACAGCAGACTCTTACAAGACACCTGTTTTGAAGGTGTGTGTGTGTGTGTTTGTGTGCGCGTTTTGTGTGTGTGTGTGTGTGTGTGTGTGTGAGTGAGAGTGTGTTGTACAGAAGTTGAGACCCATAGGGTCGAGTTACAGAACGGGCCACATGACCTGTTCTGTTTGCCCTCACATGAGGTCAAAGTTCACACTGTCAAGGTGTCAAATGATTGAATTATGAATGGTCTGGCTATAAACATATATATGACGGCACTAAAAAGAGGTTAAAGTATTTATAAGTCTTTGTTTGTGTTGTTTATCCAGTATTATTGTTTTGTCTTTAAGGATGCCTAAAGGTTAGACTGCTGACAATGTGTATCGAACCCAGCCCCTTTGAACACCCACGCCTCTACGCTATACACTACCCCGATTTTATTCCTTTTTCCAGAAGATGTATTCTTATCGGGCTGAGTGAAGAAGCAGCTTTGGATGCATACCGTATATACATTATCTACTGTATATCGACATAGCTATGCACACTCTGTTGTTGCGTTAATGAGTACACTCTCTTTCTTCCTCAGGTCATCAGAGGAGCTCATTGTAATGAGTTACTTAATCTCCTTAGTAACAGGGCTGCAGGCATTAATAATTAGCAGAGGCTTGACAGTGTGACACAATACTTCAGCACTCTCTCTCTGCATACCTCTTATACACCCTTTCCTTCTTCATTTGTTTATTTTCCTCTGTCTGTCTCTCTCTCTCTAGCTGTCTCTCTCTCTGTGTCTGTCTGTCTCTGTGCGGTATCACTAGCTCTTTTAAACAGGAACTGGAACAATTTCCTGTTGCAGCTTTGCCATGTTTGCCTTCCCTTGTCTATGTGTGTGTGTTCTACGCTTTGGCGTGTCAGTGTTCCTGACCCCCCGTCAGGACAGATGAACGCTCCCAGCGGAGAGGTCTATGACGGCAACGGCTACTGCCGACTGTACTTTCGGCTGGGAGTGAGCTCCCACATCTCGACACCATGCGTTGTTGTGTCGGTCTACTTCCTACGTCGCTGCTTGCCAAGGGGTTGCTTGTATTTCCTGCCCTTCATTTAAAAACAACACCTTTTGTACACAGCTTTCCTGCAACAGAATACCTGCTATCAAGCTGTTTCAGAGTTTGATGGAAATGTGGTGAGCCTCTGTAATTGGTCATATACAGCACATTTACGTTTATGTCTTTGTATATATACAGTGTATCTATCCTTATATCCGCACATGCATTATCTTCCCCCCGTTAAACCAATCAGCTGGTCGGAAATGTCCCTCTAATGGCAGACTGGTCAGCTGACCGGTTCCCCCCCTGGATCTGAAACCCACTCAGCACATGATGTGATGCCACGCAAATCTCTCGGTCCGATCACGGCAATTAGTATCTGACATGGAGTTGATTTAGTGCAAGGTAGCCCTTGTGGGTTTGCACCATTGTAGTGTGTGTGTGTGTGTGTGTGTGTGTGTGTGTGTGTGTGTGTGTGTGTGTGTGTGTGTGTGTGTGTGTGTGTGTGTGTGTGTGTGTGTGTGTGTGTGTGTGTGTGTGTGTGTGTGTGTGGTCAGCTCTGGTGTGTGCTCAGGCCGATAAAGGGGGAGATCCTTATTGCTGCTGGCCTAGAGGCCCGGGGAAAATCAATGTTTGACTTGCTGCTTGCTTGATGAAGGATGCATTGCTGGTTCCCTTCACCCCCACCCCTCTTTTTCTCTCTCTCTCTCTCACACACACACACACACACACACACACACACACACACACACACACACACACACACACACACACACACACACACACACACACACACACACACACACACACACACAGTAAGAAATGTGTAGGGGCTGAAGTGTCCGTTATTGTATGTATGACACCGTCTTCAGACACGCACACATTCTTCTCACCTCTGTGCGTTTGTATCGACCCGAGCCCTGGCTGGAGAATCGCCTGCCCAGCAAACAAAATCAATGCAGGCCGTTCTCCCTGGCCCTGTCAGCCTCCTGTTATCTGCTATGAATACAAAGCACACACACACACACGCACGCACGCACGCGCACACACACACACACTCGCACCCACACACTCGCACTCACCCAATGGCTTTCACACCCTCTCTGTGAGCTGGACACCCGACCCAACACCAACCAACAGGTCGGAGATAGACCCCACGGAGTCACTGTGTCTGGTAAGGCACTCATCACTTTCAGTTTATTATTTGTTAGTAATTTATCCCCGTCACCTGAGGGGCCCTTCTCCTTAAGTGGGGGAGACTGGTGTGCTACCGGTATTCCTAAAGATTTTCCAACAAATTTGCAGGATTTTATCATTCCGGCATATTGCAATACACAAATGGAAACTCCAATACAGCGAACAGAGGAATGTGTGCGTGTGGATTGGTTTTCTCCACAATGTTGAAAAAGCATTAGCAAAGTGGTTACACTGAGTATTTATTTAGCCACTGGCCGCTCTACTCCATTTTGGATCCGATTATGCAACACTCCCAATTCTCCCTCTGTCTGTCTTTCGCTCGCTCTCTTTCTCTCTCATATATAGTACATATATGTATGTATGTGACATGGCTGGATAAGAGCGGTGGGGGAACGAGGGCGTGCAAGGATTGATCGTGTAGTAGAGTGCCTTCTGTCTGGAGAGAGAGAGAGAGAGAGAGAGAGAGAGAGAGAGAGAGAGAGAGAGAGAGAGAGAGAGAGAGAGAGAGAGAGAGAGAGAGAGAGAGAGAGAGAGAGAGAGAGAGAGAGAGAGAGAGAGAGAGAGAGAGAGAGAGAGAGAGAGAGAGAGCTGTCATTAATCAAACCTCCCTCCACCTTTACTCTCCGCTCTCTCTATCCCTCCCTTCCTCCTCTCTCTTCATCCCATACCCCACCGCCTCATCCCCTTTTACATCTTCTTCTTCTTCTGTTCTGTATGTACCTCGGAGCACGCCGTCCACACAGAAGGGCTTCACAGTGTGTTTTTACTCACTCCCAAACACCACTTTGGAAGGTGTTTAATGCTGTTACGAGGTGGCAGCCCAGGCACAGAGCCCTCCAACCTGCAGGGATGCACACACACACACACACACTCACTCACACTCACACTCACACACTCACACTTATACACAGCCACACAAACACACAAACACACACACACACTTACCTACCCTTAATTCACTTAACCCCCCAGTGGCTTTGCTTCAGAAGCTAGCTTATTAGCCTCCCTCAGTCCTCTGATGCTGTAGGCCAAGCCTGCTAGCCTCTTTGGTCCTGGGCTGCTTCTCTGAGGTTCAGAAGAACATGAGGAAACACTGACAGCCGTGTGTGTGTGTGTGTGTGTGTGTGTGTGTGTGTGTGTGTGTGTGTGTGTGTGTGTGTTGTGTGTGTGTGTGTGTGTGTGTGTGTGTGTGTGTGTGTGTGTGTGTGTGTGTGTGTGTTTTCATGCTGCTAGACGGTTGTTGGTTTTGTGCTAACTAGCCTCCTCCTTGGTAGCGGATGTGGCCTTAGACAGTTGGCTGCTCTGGCTGCGTTAGCCTTGGCTATGCTTGTTATTACAGTGCTGGGGGCCCCGGAACACCCTGGACACACGCACGCGCGCGCGCGCGCAAAGTGAAACTGCACAGTCAAACTGCACAGTGAAATACTAGTGCTTTGGTTAGTGTACTGTGTTGATGTATTTTCCCACACACAAAACAAAACAGTGTGTCTCTATAGTCTGACTCTTGTGGTTAATTCTTTACGTCCGCCTATATTGAGGCTTTCTGTCCGTCTCTGTTAGGGCTCTCTGTCCGTCTATGTGTGGGGCCAGGCTGTCTGTCCGTTTGGTCCGTTTACAGTTATGGATGTCTCTCTTCCTGTCTCTGTCCATCTATTCCTCCCATGTATCCATATGGGTCTATATACAATGCTCTCCTTCTCTCCTAACAGAGGCACTGCATTGAACAAGCAACCGCGTGGGCTTATTAAACATTCATCCTGTTCCGCGAGCCCTGAGACCAATTATCTCACCTCTCTCTCTCTCTCCCTCCCTCTCTCCCTCCCTCCCCCTCTCCCTCCCTCCCCCTCTCCCTCCCCCCTGCTATGACGACAAACAAACGCAGAGTCACGCCACACCATGTTGCGAAAAGAATCGCAACATCTGACACAATGTAAATGGCCTCTCTGTTTTCCCATCATGCTGCGCATCGCTGGGTGGGTGGTGGGCGCCGCCGGCTCTCCGGGGCACCCTGCAGCACATGCCATCCTCCGTCACATGTCACACGCCTAGGCGAAGGACGCATGGGAGCAGGGAGCAGCGTGAGTCGAGCTGGAGGACTTGAAATCCACACTTCATATGGGGGCATGCGCTTCATCAAAGAGGGGGCGGGGGGGGGGGGGGGTTGCAGCCATCGCATGCATATTGCACACATACAGTGTATTCTGACACCCCTTCCAACCCCCCTCTTCTGGTACACACACACACAAATACACACACAAAAACACACACACTTACATTTGTACTGTTGGCGCATGGCACTGCTGTTTGAAGATCAAACGCGCTGGTGGTTTTGCAGCGCAGCAGGTAAATAAAAGGCGTGCAAATTGAATGTCGATATCTTGGCGTTTCTACCGGCATACAATTAGCCTGTTTAGACTGCTGCTATACAGCGGGTGTGCCTGTTTGTGTGTATGTGTTGTTGCCACTAAAGGCAGTAGTACTGATTGATTATGTATACAAGCTGATGCAGGCTACCTCTCTATGCTAATAGCAGCAGGAGGGTGAGGAGGAAATGGACTGGGTTTTGTTGGCGCGGTGGAAGGCTGTGTAGTAAACCTGGCCATTAACCTTGCATTAGCCCGCTCTCTTTTAATTGGCTGCTACAGTACGGTCTTCGTGACCGCCGGCCCTGGCTGAGTTAGTCTCTCTCGCTCACTCTCCCTCTCTCACTGTACTCCCTGTACGCGTTGTTAGAATCTGACTTGGTTGTAATTAAGGGGAGAGGAAGAGAGAAAAACGCGGATTGGGGGGGATAAGGGGGAACTGAGAAAGAATGAGTGAAAGACAGGAGAAAGAGTGAGTAGGAGAGAGAGAACGGGAGAGTGGACAGGTGCGAGAGATTTTCCTGCTTTCAAATCCCATCTCTGTATACCCCGGCTAGTGACTTGGTGTGTTACTTACTCAGTGTGGACTGGCGGCCGTGCACGTTCGCCCGCGCGCCAGCACGACGATAAAGCCCACGTCTCCTGACATCGCCTCTCTTTATGTCATCATCTTCAAAGAGCTCTTGCATGACAAAGACCTATTACAACCGGCGGAAAACAACACAGCCCCTTTCTGTTCCGAGATGTTCTGGCCCGCATGGGCTGATGTGTGTGCGTCTGCCCGCGTCTCGCGTCTCGGCGCCGTGTGGACAATGTCTTGCGCGCGTGCACAATGAAAAAAAAAAAAGAAAAGAAAACACACACATACACACACAGACGCTTTAGGCATGTGTTTACGGGGCAAGGGATGGAAATAAAAACAGTGAGACAGAGCGTTCCCCGTCTGTGCTCCGGGCTTGGATGAGGGTTTGGGATCGGAAAGCTGGCATTCCTCTCAGGAAGTGTTGTTCCTCAAAACCTCTCCGTAAACACTGGAACACTGAGCTGGAGAAAATGTCCCAGACTCACTGTTTCCACTGTAAACATTCACACATACAAATAGCGTGTCTCTCCCTCTCTCTATCCTTCCCTCTCTTTCTAACCCTAACCCTAACCCTCACTTCACGTCTGTCCTTAACCTTATCCTCTCATTCTTCAGTCTTCCTTCCTTTCTCTCGCCCTCTCTACCTCTCACTCATAATGTCAGCAAGCCATATTTTTTCATGAGGAGCTCAAGTAGCAGACCTGCTAGATACCATTAATGTCATGATTTCCATACACCCAGTGTTTCATGTTGTATTTCAGTTATTAGACAGGAACACCTGTAACAATTTGAACTATCTTAAAATATGATACCTTTTTTATGGTCCCATCATGGCAAAGACGAAAGATTATTTGAGTCAATAGGAATACACACACACACACACACACACACACACACACACACACACACACACACACACACACACACACACACACACACACACACACACACACACACACACCAGTAAATTGTCTAACAACTCTGCAATGTCACGTGGAGCCTGAACATCCACAAGCAGACAAACGTACCGAGGGGAAATTGATGCACAGCTGTTGCCCATAGGAGTCACTTCAACCACTACTTCTACCACTACCACCACTACCACTACCACTCCCATTCCCACTCTCACTCCCACTACTAAAGCTGAACTGCCTGTGCCACATCTCCTCAGAGCGAGGCCCTGCTACGGTCCCAGCCCTCCCTCTCCCCTCTGATTGTTTTCCCTGGCGTTGCGGAGGAGACACGACGTCATCGGTACAAGAAGAGGGAGATTAACGCACGACAACACAAACAATGACCCACTGGTCGTCAGGGGGTGTGCTCGCGTTCCTCTCTATGCCGGAGCATCACTTCGCGGGGATGTGAGAATATGTTAGCCGCTAAGCCCCCTACCTCCAAGACACGACCGGGAGGATCCTCCCAGTAGGATGGCCGTCAGCCCGGGAATAACCACTGGCAGTGTAATCTTTTACATATAGAGACCGTCTGGATGTGGCCGATACGTTGGCCGCTGTGATTCCATTGCGCTTTGTTACGTTATCGTACCGCGAGCCATCTCTCTCTGCCTTTCACTTGATTTAATGCAGGCAAGCACACGTGTGTGTGTGTGTGTGTGTGTGTGTGTGTGTGTGTGTGTGTGTGTGTGTGTGTCACACACGACCCGTGCTGTTTCTTAACCACCCAGTTGGGTAACACACTAACTCGTGCGCGCGTGTGTGTGTGTGTTGAGAGAGGGAGAGAGTGAGATGGAGTGTGTGTTGGGAGACAGTGGGAGAGATGGAGTGCTGTAGAGGGAGATAAACAGATTGGGTGAGACAGAGACGGGGAGGGAGAGAGAGAGAGAGAGATGCATGGATTGAGAGGGAGAGCAAGCGTAGGGAGGGAGTGGCAGACTGAGGGAGGGAGGGAGCAGGAGAAAGGGTGGACGAGGTGAGAGACCCCTGTTCTATTACATTTCCTCTGTGCTGAAAGAGGAGGCACGATGGACACTACATATCTCCCCGCCGCGCCAGAAAACTCATCTAAATGGAAAACACACTGTCTTCATTATTTTTATTTTTTTTGAGAGAGAGAGAGAGAGAGAGAGAGAGAGAGAGAGAGAGAGAGAGAGAGAGAGAGAGAGAGAGAGAGAGAGAGAGAGAGAGAGAGAGAGAGAGAGAGAGAGAGAGAGAGAGAGAGAGAGAGAGAGAGCGAGAGCGCTGAAAGAACAGGGGGGTTGTCATGGTAACAGCCATCTGAGCGAGCGCAAAGCGGGCGGCCAAGGGGCTGGTTTTAGGGCCAGTCGAATGAAGAAGAGCGAGTGAGAGGAAGGAGAGAGAGAATGAGAAGAGTCAGAGAGGGGAGGGTAGAGCGGGCAGGGAGGAGATAGATAGATAGAGGGGTAGAGAGAAGGGGAACGAGGGGAGAGGGAGAGAGAGAGGACAGGGAGGGAGGAGAGAGATAGAGAGAAGGGGAGAGGGAGAGAGAGAGAGAGAGGACAGGGGGGGAAGGTGAGAGAGGGTGGATATGGAATCAAAGAGGAAAAAAAGTGGTAGAAAAAGACAATGCTGAGACTAAAAGGGGAGGGAGGTGGGAGACCGAGAGGGAGGGAAGAAAAATACCAAATGATGGGGAGAATGACGGAGAGGTGTAATAAGGGCATGTAAACAAAGAAAGGGAAGAGGCGGAGAGGAAAAAAGAGAAGTTGTGATCCACAAGCATGGATAGAGGGAAGAAAATGGAGAGAGGGAGAGAAAGAGGAGCAAAAGGGAGTGCCGTGTGTGTGTGCTGAGGGCCAGTTAGTGACTCAGAGAGCAGCTCATTCCCTTATTAATTTGAAGGGGGCAAGGAGACGGTACATTTAACATCTTAAAGAATCACTTTGCACTGTGTCATGCTGCATCCCCTGGTGGTGTGTGTGTGTGTGTGTGTGTGTGTGTGTGTGTGTGTGTGTGTGTGTGTGTGTGTGTGTGTGTGTGTGTGTGTGTGTGTGTGTGTGTGTGTGTGTGTGTGTGTGTGTGTGTGTGTGTGTCTGTCCAGCCATCGGAGATGAGGGAAGCTGAGGAATTGGAGTGTTGTTCTTGAGCTCAGCTGACAACATGAAAAGATAATTCAATTTTAGGCCTTAATTTGTATCAGTCACATAAAATGCACAAATTTGTGTTGTTGATTTATCCATAACTTTGTTTATAATTGTATTATTGATTTATAATACGGAATACATTTATTTGTTCTTCTTGGCGGCCCCTCTGACTAAGACATCCTGTTTGGCTCAGCTTACTTGCGATGTTGCGTTTGCCATTATATATGACATTTAATAGACCAAACAACCCGGCAATTGATCAAATCAGCATAAACATCGGCGTGGAGAAGAACAGTTATTGCAGTCCTCTATCCCAAAGCGGTGCCAACGCTTCCTTGCCCTCACTCTGTTATGTGTTGTGTTCTTAACCCGCATTCCAGATACAGACACACACACACAATCGTGGCCAGGGAATTGTCGTGGTGTGTGTGTGGGGTTGGGGTGGGGGAGGGTGGGGGGTGATGATGATAAGTGCTGTCGGCTTGTGAGATTGACCAGGGAGACACACACAGCCCCCGCCCCACCGCTGGGCT